>NC_133931.1:20187429-20512707 GCF_031877795.1 Strix aluco
GCAGAGAGAGCTGGAACTATTCTGCCTGAAGAAAAGAAGCTCAGGGGAGATCCCGTCAATGTGTGTAAATACATGAAGAAAGGGTGTAAAAAAGATGGTGCACAGTGACAAGACAAGAGGCAATGGGCACAAATTGAAACATAGGATGTTCCTTCTGAGCAGTGGGAAACACTTTTTTACTGTGAGGGTGACTGAGCACTGACACAGGTTTCTCAGAGAGGCTGTGGAGTCTCCTTCCTTGGAGATATTCAAAATCCATCTGGACAGGATCCTGGGCAACTGTGTCTAGGTGTTCCTGCTTGAGCAGGGGGTGTTGGACCAGATGACCTCCAGAGGTACCTTCCAACCTTAAGCATTCTGTGATTCTGTTATACGTATAAGAAGTGTCACTTGGAATGGAGTTGTCTAAGATTATACAGGTCATGATGCAAAGCTTAAACTTGATTTAGAGAAGTAGAAGTTAGCATTTTGAGTATCTCTAGTATTGCCAATACAGGGGTTTTTTTGTATATAGGACTAGGAATCTTGTAAAATTTTATTTGAACCAATAATGTGGTAAGAGACTTCTCTTCACACAGTTTGTTACAATTCCTGTCTGACAAGTATGAGCTAGATACCTGAAAAGACAATAAAATGAAATTTATAATAGTTGGCTCAGCTTTTAATGATTGACATGATTTGGGCTCAGCTTAGTTTTAGAAGGTTCAGGTTTGCTCTGGAACTCACTCTATTGCCTGTCCATACTTCACAGCATATGAAAACGATAACATGCCATATGGTAGAACTTTATTTTATAACTATTGTTGACCTTTCTCTCAACTCCCAGTGTTTGTTGCAGGACAATCCCACCACTCTTCACCAAGACAGCAAGTACTGCAAGTTGGACCTGCATACTGCACTATGGTCCTTTCACCTTAGTATGTATAAACTATTTACAGTGTGTTTATATAGAGATTATGGAAGCTCTGTGATATAGACCATTCACACATTATGAGCAGATTCTGATGCGTTTCAACCTCAGCAGTTCCTCAGCAGCAACAATTTCACTGAAATCAGTGGGGTTCCTCTTGGAGTGGTTAAGTATGACTCAACATGAGGAAAGGCATTGGGAGCTGGCCTTGTGTTTTCTACACTGCAACTAAACATTATCTTCAGAGATTCTTTTGGAATTGATAGTGATCTCAGTACAACCGCAACTGCAGTATATTACACATGTACTAGAAGTACAGCAAAGGTCATTTTCTTCCTGATACTGCCCTTCTGCATGCTCAGCACAGAGCAAGTGGCTCCTATTTATTTCAGTAGAAAAATTTCCATCATGTTAACAGAAATATATAATGTCTTGGGGGATCAAAATCTTAATTATATTCACAGTCATATATGTTGTACTTTGGTGAAAGTTTAACAATAAAAAAAATTGATTAATCAATCATAATTTAAATTACTCTCTTTATTAGTGCCTTAGAAAATTATTTTCCTTCCTTTCAAATTCAGTTCTGAACAGATTGGTTAATGTTTTAACTATGTTGGAACTATTTGATGTCGTGTCTTTCCTTCTGAATGTTTATTTCATTAACCTTTTAGTCGAAAATTGATGACTATTGATACCCACGACTACAGTAATGTCTATGATGCGCTCTCAGTCTTCAGGGGGATTTGAGGGAGGTATATAACCTGGAGTGTTTCCCATTCTAAAGTATGCTCATTTATCATTCTGGTGTCTCACATGGACAGAGATCTTGCACATTATCCAATTTAAACATACATTTAGAACCAATCTCATTTTTATGCCTTGCTAACCTCAGTACAGAGATTGTGGTTAATTCTAACAAGACGGCTGAAACCTAGAAAGGGTTTTCAACAGGAGAGAGCCAAAACCTTAACTAGATACTATTGTAGAAATGACCATAGTAATTTCCAAACACAAAACAAATGTACTGCTTTTTGTTGCCATGACACAAAGTTTTGTTGTAATGTGTTAATGATGTCAATATTGCCTTTTAATAGAGTTTGGAGAATTCAAACAAAATGAAAGGCTAAAGGCTATTTTGTGATTCTAATTTGCCAATAAGAATAATGATTTGGCAAACAAATGTACTATAAAATGAAAAATACTTGTATTAGGACAAATACCACATTGCAATGTCAGACCAATGTTGTTTTGCTATTGAATTAAGATAAATGCTGTACTTCAATGTCAAACTAACATTTTGTCGTTGAAAAGGCAACTAAACTTTGATGTGAAAGTAACACACTGTTCTCACCGAGGAAAAGTACAATATTGTCACTGTCATACTGAAATTGTTGTAGGAACAGAGCTAGAATGACTATTAAATCTGTTGCATCTTTCAAATATATAACACTCTTGAAAGGATATGCTTTATTCTGAAATAACTTTATGATAACTACTATGGAGACCTTATAAAAGTGCCTTTTGTATTAGTTTGGGACTTTTTTATTCTCTGTGGTTTTTTTGGAGGGGACTGGACCTTAGTGGTTAATTGCTTGCCATTTTACATGTTGAATCACATAAGCAGGAAAGTTATTTGCAAAAAGATCAAAGACACTTATAGGAGTCATTTAGGAATCTTGGCATTCTGACCTCAACAGTTCCAGACAAAATAATTTTAACTTTCGTTCAATATCTGAAATTCTCCATATATCCAAAAGTCAGACTTCATAGAACTTTCTGTAATTATTTTTTTAATGAAAAAGCATTCGTGAGAGTTCTTTTAATTAATCCCTTTTTCCCATTGAAACCTCCATTTAAAAACAGAACCCCCCCAAATTACTGAAAGAGTGCTCCAGACTTATTTCCTCAATATTTAGTCTGTTTTCAGTTTCTGAAATTATCTCTATAGAAACCTGAAACTTTCAGAAGGTTTCCCTTTTACTGAGACAAGTCTGCAATAACTTTTATCCATGGTCAAACACATATACTGTGAGGCATCCCATTTATTAATCATACTGATTTTGAAGGCACTAATCCTAGCACACAGAGCTCAGAACAAGTGCAAGTGTCCTCAGGATTGTGACAACAGCAGTCTTCTGTACTGATTTCCTATTCATCATGTGTCAGTCCTATTATACCTTCCTTTTGACAAATGCACCACTCTTGCTAACTCTCCTAATAAATTGAGCCTGTTAACAGACATATCTAAAAGAAGCTTATATTTTTAATGAGGAATTTATACTGGTGTAGATTATTGAGACAATGTAAACTGTTACATGCCATTCCTGCTTGCACAAGTATTTCTAGTTTAAGACAAAGAAATAGAAAATGTGTCCACAGAAGTGATAGTGCCATAAACAGGAATTCAAAATATTGGTGGAGAGCTCTGAATTCCTCTTGCTCTTTTCTGAAAAATCCATGAAGAGGCCAGCAAAGCGATCATCTCATCTCTCAGTTTGAAAGAGATACAAAGTATGAAACAACAGGCTGTGTTGTGAAGATTTATGTTTACTTGTTCTTCAGTGTTAAGCAAGATGATAGAATTTAGGTACTGAACACAAAGTACAAATTTAGGTACTGAATTAGGTACTGAACTTAGAATTTAGGTACCGAAAACAAATACAAAAAACATCCCTTTATTAGGATTTTATGTTCCTAATTTCAGGCAGTCATATGCAAAAACATTTTTAATGGGTGTCTCATTTACCTATTCTATGAGTATGTATAGACACAGATGTCTTTAAATTTGAAAAATGAACAAAAATTTGTTTAAAACATGAAAAATACTCATAAGTATGACATAACTGGTAGAACCATATTTATTAGTCTCTAAGGTCAGTAGAAAAATATGTATAAGTATAGACATTTTAAAATTTTGTGTTCTTGAACACACTATGTTAAGGAAAATAAAAGAGTTTGGCAAATTTTGATATTTGGCAGAACTTGTACTTTCTAATGGTCGTGAGTTTTAACACACTGAAGGGGATTTTTCTCTTTTATTTTGGTTTTATTTTGGTTTTAATATGCACTCATAAGCAAGAAGAAAAGTGACACATACATACAAATAGCAAGACTAGAGCAGCTTCACCTTAAGGGGATACTAGAGTTTCCATGGTTGTGTGAATTGTGTGTGTTAATGACATTTTTTAGACAGGGTTATACATTAAGTAATAATGAACTCTAACTTTTCAGAGTTAAGTGGAATTTAATCACCCAACCTCTGGATTTTGGGGGAGTTGAGCAATTAAATTATATGAACCTCTGAAAATTTAGGGTTAAAAGGCTCTGGCAAACATAAAAATAAGGAAATTCATAATGATGGGTGACCCCAAAAGACTTGGAATTTGGGTAAGCTATGGACAAGTGTCTAAAAGTTCAGATGTTTATCTGATCCTCTGGAGCCTACACAGTTGGGCTGGAAGTCTTGCAGGAGGATGGTTACTTTTAAGGTTTCTAGCACTTCTGCTTCTGGTCATAGCTGAATATAACCCCTAAATAGTCCATTTCGTGGTATATTCTTCCTATTTGTTTCTGGAAAAGAGATTTGAAGGGAATGTATTTTACAGTAATAGTCATCTTTTCTAATTTAATCAGTCATTTCTTATGTTAAACTGCAGAAAATGGGCTTTAATAAGTAATTTAAAATCATTAAGCCAAGGAAAATGAGAAATAGTATAAAATTAGTACATTGTGTTCTGACTTGCCAAAGAGCAGGCTTCGAAGTATCATGTTGAAAGGAGACTTTGGTTGAGATCTTGAAGGACTAGTTTGGGATTAATCATGTTAAATGTTTAAGGTATTGACCTGAACACAGTGGGAAGTTTCCTAGTGATAATTGTTCATGTCACAAGACTGACATTACGAGTATGATGAAGAATGAAGGGAGAAAATGTCTCAGTGATCTGAAATAATAGGTTGCATGGGATTATAATTTATAACCACAAATCCAATGTGCTATTTACACTAAAGGACAATGTTGGAACAAGTGAAAATTAGTATATGGATAAATTTGGAATGGAAATGAGAAAAATGTTCTTAAACATCAGAGCAACAAGGTCTTGTAATAACTCTCCCACAGGAACAGTGGAGACAAGAAATATAACTGCTTTCAAGATGGAGCTAGGATAAATTTTTTAGGGGTATACAAATTGTGATTGCCTGTGATTATAAACAGGAATCAATGACCCAGAAAATGGAGTTTTTTCCAAGTTTTAAAAAATATTCCTGTCAATTCATGAAATGTAAGCATATGTTTTAAAATCTGAAAACTGTTGCTAGAGTTCAAATGTAGTGGACAGATGGAAGTGGACAATCAACTGATTTAAACACACTGAATTTTTCTCCCTGATGTTTGTTGTAAGAAGGAAAGAAAATGTTACTGGCATTAGTTGTAATATAAGTCATTGTACTGAAAATTAATTAATAATTAAATAAAATAGAAATATAATCTGCTTCAGTTTAAATGTCCTCTGTTTTTCTCATTTGATAACCGCTAAAATTTTTCAAATGTCCTGCGGGACTTGATTTTCCTCCTCAGAGGTCCAGCCCTTGGAAATGCAGAACACAACAGACATAATCTAGGAGAGTGTTTAAACTCAATTTTTAAAACATGATTTAATCCCCATAAATCACACTGAACCTGACACGAAGCCTCTGCATTAGGACTATGTGTTAATCGGGTCTATACATTTCTATGGCATGGGACAAGAAAACATTGCAAATTTTTTTTTTTTCTGTTTTTGTTCTACTTTTTCTTTTTTTTTTTTTTTTTTTCCAGGTAGATATGTCTTATAGCATTTACATCTCAGCATAGGATCCAAGGATTGACAAGACAGTCAGTTCAAAACACTGTCAAACAGTTGTAGGTGGGATAATTATACTTCTGTGAATATTTGCATTTGTTATTTAAAGATAAATTTTCTCTCTTTGCTATCTAAATAAGCTATAAGACATAATCATCAAACATGATTTTATTTATAGTATTGTTGCCTGATTGAAGAAAAGTATAAGGAGGCAAAAGTTTCAAACAGTACTGAAATTCTGTCTGTATTAATTACTATATTAAATACTATCACTTAAAGAGAAGATACACTAGAGAAAATTTAAAATTGACAATTTTTAGTGCTTTGTATCAGCCACATCCACACAGAAAACACTGTTTTGTGACAAGAAGTGGAAGATTCTCTGTTTTTTCTGCATATCTTGCTTGTTCTTATCGTCTGGGATAAAAATGCATTACCAGCTTTGCAGCGCTCTCTGACTTTGATATACTAGGGCTCCTTGAAAGGCAACAACCATACGTACTGTCTGTTGATACTGCAACTTTGTGATATGAAATAGTACTTTTAATTCTTGGGGCAGATCCAGCTAATTATACCTATCTTTTTTTACACTGTGCTTTTAAGGAATTCATCACCCTTTAGGAGCTTGGCTTTCCTACATTAGAAACAGAACGTCTTTAATGTTGAGACTATAACATACCTGGATAGATGTCAAGTTCTTGAAAATGCCACTTCTTTAAAAGTACCATGGTAGGACCCTGATCTCTTTCTCTCATTTCTTTTGTACTTTGTGCATTGCTTCTACAAAGTATTAAGTGGTCTCAAATCTCAAGGTTTTTTAGATTTTGACCTTAAATGCCTGCATTATAGAGACACTTCTGTATGGGAGAATGTTAGTGTCGTTTAGAGTTGGTGAGCTAAACCCTGAAGTAAGGCAAATTAATTTAGTAGAATGCTGTTGATTTACATTTGCTTCCTTGTGTTTCATGCAACTATTTTTCAGTGGGCTGAGCTAGTATGCAGAATGGAAACTAGAAGAAAGATAGCTAGAACAGAAAGAGAAAAAATGTTACTGAAGTAGAAATTTGACATTACAAAAGACAAATCGGAATATTTTCCTGACTATTTGCAGAATATAATTTTTTTACCTGGTTCAAGCATTTGATTTAATAGGTTTTATGTTATAGTGTAAATGAGTATTATGCAATGGTTACATTGCTGACACACATAACATTACCTAGGTTTTGACTGCATCCCTCTCCACAAATAGTATATGTGGACAAAGCTGTCTTTGAGACACTGCTCAAAACTTTGAAACATTTTATTTTGATGAGCATTTTAGGGTGATGTTTTTATTTAACATTTTTAATTGATTCATAAACATAGCCATATTTCAAAATGGTAGTAACTTTTGTTAGAGGCAAAATAATGTATGACTTTTAATGCATTATTTCTGATAGAAAGCAAATGTCATTTTATTTCAAATGAATGATAAATATAAATTTTTCAAAATTAATGTAATATAATTTATAGCCACTAAGACCAAGAATTGACAATCTTAACTAAAAATATCAGTTATAAGCAAGATATGTCAAGACAAAAATACTGTTTAGAGAAATACTTTAATTCCAGGTTTTTTTTAATGAAGATTGTTTAGTATTGCTGTCATTGTAATTGTTGTTATTATCTCTGCCAGTTTTTAACACCTGTGGAAGAAATATCACTATTTTTCATCTGAGTTAAGAATGGGTGAACCAGCTTGTAGATTTGAATATTTGTTTAAAATTAGAATTGTTTTTATTTTTCAGCAACAAATAACACAATCCTCAAAAAAATATACATGGGTCTCCTTTTACTCTTTTTCTCCCTGCATACAACCTTATTTATATGACTTAATATTGGTAGTAAGATTGAATATCATGAGGTTATCTGAAAACTGAGCAAGTATTAGAAAACTCAAAAGAAAAGCCGTCTTGCTCTCAGCAGAGTTTTAAGCACATTTCTGGGTCACCAGCATCCAGATGAGCCTTACAAACACAAACTCTTTGCCTACACGAACCACTGGAATGCTTTTTGCGTTTCACTTGTCAATAATCTATACAAGAGACCACAGAATATAGTTTTTGGTAGTTGACAGAACCCAAGTGAATAGAATTAATTTCTGAGGCTGTCAGAAATGTGCCTTATCCATATGGGCTTTACATTCTGGAAGATGAGAAAATAGAATCTCTTGGCAATCTTTTGTTGCATTTGTGCCAGACATATGATATTTACATTAAGTTGATGTTTATATGTTTTTGTACAAGAAGATTCCTTCTTCTGTGTTAAAGCACTCTCACTCAGACACCAATCTGGAAAGGTTTAAACACATGACTAAGTTTATGCATTTTTGCATAGTCACATTGAATCAGTGGGATAACTTGCTGGGTGCCAAATTACATCTTGACCTAAGTCTTTACAACTTCGTGGCCTTAAGTATTTTATATAGCTTTAGTGGTTCTATGTATCAACATATTTAAATTTTACAAGAAAAAACAAACAAAAGCAAAATTCCACTCAGAAATACCAGGAAAAATATTTTTTGTGTGCTAATGAATTTCTTATGTATCAGCAAGTTGCATAAAATTAGTCTCAAGATGATAAAATATAATGTCTTATTCAGGCTTTTCCCTTAAAAAACTGTAATTTTGTTCTCAGATATAATAATTTGATTTACTTTTACACCAGCAAAAAATTACACATTTTTATGGTGGTTGTAGGCTACAATCACTCAGTTACCTGATGGTACTGAAAGTTTACTCATGATTTTCTTAGAATCTACCACCTGAACCAAGAAGTAATTTAAAGAAATATTGAACTGACTCTTTTTCTGATGCCTTTTATATTTTAGCACATTAAAACCAGAACTGAATGAGGTAAAATTTGCACAACATATGCCCAGTCTATGGAATCGAACTTTATCTCTCTTCACTTCTGTAGTGTTTATTGTGGTGACATCTTCCTCAGCCCCAGGTGTTACAAAACTATTCTATTCTCAGAATAATGGCGGTACAATGAAATTTTAGTTTCTTAATTTCTCTTAAGAGAAATTCCAATCTATCATTTTCTTTATTTCTTTATTTGATTAATCTCAAGTGAACAAAGCATAATTATATTTATAACTGCAAAAAAAATCAGTGAGCTAAAACTCTGCAAACTGTATCATTTCACCTTTTACATCCCTCTCTATTATGCTATTAGGAATACTTACAATGAGGCATGTTAGGTGGATATTCACTTAGTTATTTCAACTCCTTGCGCAGTGGAGTTTTTAATTGGCTTGCACAATGGCTTAGTTCAGATCAACTCCACTGCCAGATTTCTGATATTTTTTCAATTCCTTCTTGGCAAAAGAACAGAATGGATTAGAAGACAAAAGTTCTCTGTTTCCCTATGTGTTTATATTCTTAATTTTGTCTATATTCAACACCTGAATTTAAAAAAAACTCTTTCAATGGTTTGTGAAGAAAAAATCATTTAGTCAGAATATGCATTTTTTCATCAAATGTACAATTTTTATCTCTCTACTTCTGGTTGGAAAAAACAATGTACTCTGGACTTCAGAAACAGTTATATCAAATACTATCAAAAGTGATGCAATTTAACAAAATATTTCAGTTTTGACAAAACAACATATTTTAAGGAAAGCACATTTTCTCATGTTCTCCTACCAGCTTTTCTAGTGAAAAACATCAGTTTAGAAATAATTTCTTGAAATATCACATCCTTCCAAAGGGTGGTGTTTTTTTCAGTTTTATGTGCATTGCCTTTCCATTTGCAGCTAGAATGATGTAGAAATAAATAGCTTGTGTTACAAAGAAGGCCCTTGTTGTGGTATATCAGTTTTGGAGCGATTAGTAGAAATATTGTGAGATAGACCATCCTCAAGATTGCCAGCTCAATTTTGTAGGCCCAAGGGGGATCTATCTTATTGTTTAGATAAACCATTTAAGGTTTGTTCAGAACCAGTCTTGGGTCACTTAAGAGTTCAGGAAAAAACTCCTGTTACATGAGCAATTATTGTTGTACTCCTGCAATCTTATCTTCCGCACAGAGATTTGACTAAAGTGCTCAAAGGTTTCAAAAAAATTCTAATGATAAAATTTGTACCATGGCTGTATGAAGTCTTTACCCTACAGTTAAAGTACCCATTTAACAAAACCCTGTAAGCCTACAGGGCAGAAAGGGGCTAAGATTTGTTGCTATATGATAGATAAACAAAATCAGTCATTATGAAAGCCTAGCTGTTAATTTGCTTTCACATGTATCCGTGCAACGCCTGATATATCCTCTTATTTATGCAGATACTTTTCTATGTTGCATGCTTTAGGGCAATGTGGCTGACCCTTTAAGGCAGAAAGCAGGCATTAGTGAAATACACTTTATCTTTTGAGAAATGTGGAGAGGAGATTAGGAAATACCTCTGGAACGGCTTATATTTTGATCAGGTGCATTTGCAGACACATCCCTTATCCCTCCCCAAAATTACAGAAGGATTTACAAGTCTTACTGTGAAAGTGGTGTCAAAGACATCTCTAAGTCAAGAAAGACATTCTTCAGAGCTTCAATCCATCTGTTGAGAGCTTTCTTGGCAGGCAGCTCTCATCACAACAAGGTGTTCAAAGAGAGGGATTTGCTCTGAACAGGCAAATTGTAATGATGCTTCACAGGCATCATATGAATTGTATTAAAGTGTGTTGGGATTTAGATGAGACTGCATTGTTCTTCCTTGTAAATAGCAAATTTAGGGAATATGCTGTTGTTGAAATACATCAATATAAATGTCTGCAGAAGAGATTTGTGCACTGTAGTGAATATAATAAGTTTTTGAATGACCTCAAGATTACTAAAGAACCACTTATTTTAACCTAGTTTTTTCCCCTGTCATTTTATCATGGTGATTTGGTTTCATTATGTCAAAGTGTTCATAGTTAGAACATGTATATAACATTTATTTTTGCTGCTCTTACTGCTACTGTTATGTAACAGAGAAGTGTGAGATTTGGATTAATCAGAATATATGTTCATCTCTGTGCTTTCTTGTGGTGTTGGACATTAGAGGAAAAACATCTGTGAGATTGATAGTGGGAATTGTCACAGTGCTCCACATGATTTCTTTAAAATGCAGGAATCCTGCTGTCATCAGTACCTGATGCTTTTGACAGAGGTGGGAAAAAGCCAGTTGCATCTGGGTAAAACTACTTCCCTTATAGTTTCAGCAGCTGATTTAGTCCTAAACCCTCACAGGCCTCCATCCTGCAAGAACTATGGAGATGCAAAACATAAAGGATACTCGAAAGTCATGCTAGGCAGGAGTCAGTGTGAATAATGTATACCATCAGTAAGTCAGAATTGTCCAAGCCTCATCAAACTCCCGCCATAGGTTAGACGTTACTCCCTTGGGTTTTTGCAACTGGCTCCCTGTACAAAATGGAGGGCACGCTTATCCACAAAGGGAACTACCATTCCCAGCACAATGGTGAGGATATTTACACTGACAGCAATGAAAAGGTGTTGGCCTGCCAACAGAAAATAGATCCAAATTTTGATGAGGTCTACAAAAAGGTGGCATTAATTGGAGGTGAACAGCTGTAACATATGACATGAATTATTGCCACTACTCCCCAGACTTTTCAAGACATGTTTGCATAACTCAGGAGCACTGTATTTCACCACCTACAGCTATTGCATATGTTTAGAAAATTTTGCTTCAGCTTTTTACATTACTCCCTGGAACACTGATTTTTTATGAACTCTAAACATGGTGACTTTTACAGACATATCTAGTCCCACTGACTTCAGAGTTGTTTTTCACTTGCCTAACATACAGCAGGAATAATTTTGTCATAACCATGGTGGTCTTGGTGGTCTAAAGGTATAAGGAAATAAAAAATGGTAGAGCAAGGGTGCTAGCTGGAAAAATAGATGGATTTTCAGACCCATTTTGTCTCTCGATCTCTGAAGTTAGACATATGCACTGAAGTTCTGCAGAGCTGGGGTAATTTTGAAAATCTTAAAGGTGATGTCATTTGGATGATTTTCAAAATTCTTTTGAGGGCAATATTTTCCAAAAATTTTAGAAATGCTTTTGAGATTTTAACACCTAAAGCTAACTAAAATAGTTTACTGAGTAACTATGGATTAAGGAAGTAGATTTTTAAATAGAAATATTTAAAGGGTTAAATAGAATTATTTGTAATTTTCAGTATGAAACACTTTTTAATAGCACTTCTCTGTTACGCTTATGTGTTTCTTTTGAATTTATTTAGGTTGTAATCAGACTGACTTTATATTGATGAAACCAACCAGAATTTATTCCTTACAGATGAAATCATGGAAGTAGTCAAATTACTTAAAGGTATATTTTTATATAATTTACATAATAAGATTTCTTATCTTACCCCTCTCAACATAGCCTTTTTCCCTCTGCTGGCATGCCATGACAAAGTGTTCAGCAAAGCAGAAATGTTTTACAGTAAAATACCATGTCTGGTTCCAATGAACAAAAAAAACCAAACCACTGTACAGAGATGAGGCTGTACCTCTTTATTTTAGTTTAATTGTTGATGGGAAGGATGAGTTGGTCAGAAAATCCTTAGAAAAAGCTTTTTTCTTTAAAAAAAGCTATGCTATTGAATCCAAAACACATTGAAGAATGTATCAGTTTAAAAAAGTTTCAACAGGGGTAGTTTTTAGGTCCAATTTTTTCCTGGAAAGAAAATTTTTTAAATGCTTGTTTACATACTAAGTCACTGTTTGTTTTCATACAAGTGTAAAGCAAAAACATATTTCACAGCCTTGAAGTTTATCATGAAAGGCTTAAATTTTTGTCCACCTATAAAGGAAAAGTTACTTTACGAGTATCTACAAAGAGGATTGTCTCCAAATTCCTTACTTCTTTTTTGAAAATACTGGAATTCCTTACCTTTTCAGTAAATATTTTATTAGCAGTGTAGAAACAAATTGAAGACCTACACCTCTCTGTGAAGAGTAATTGATTAGATGGGTGACAAGTGACATGAAGAGCAAGAGTCCAGTTCAAAGTGAAAAACATTGATACTTTTTTCTCTACTGTTCACCAAAAAAGTGCACAGCCCATATAATCTTCTTCTGTAGTTACAGTTCTATGATATGCACCATAATTATAGTGCTATGATAATTCCTTCTCTTCTGCATAACATGCAAGGCATTTTTTTAATAGTTTTTTTGAATTTCTATGCTGGTTAGCCAATTAGGTTTGTTTTTTTCTTTATAAACAGCAATAGTTCAATTTTTAAGACTATGTGTATTCTTCTGCACTGACAGGTACATTCCAGTTAAGAGTTTTTCACACCCTTGAGAAAATGCTCAAACTTATGGTGTCATGCTATTCTGGCTACTTTTTCAGTAAAATTCCTTGATTAGTTCCATTGCTCTGTGCTTCATCCATACTCTTTTCCATAGCTCTCTGTCTCTAATCAGCATTCTTTTTTAATAGTGTTAATCTTAGTTTAGGGGTTTTACTTTTTTTTTCTTTCTGCAGTTTGTTTACTTATGTAAGGGGAGAAGTAGAATCCTGTTTTCAGCTTTAGAAATGAAAAGAAACCTACAAGTCCAGTGGAGGTCTAAAGTCACATAAACTAGGTTATGAAGAATTTTCTCCCAGTTGGGGAATCTGTTTTCTCTGTTCTTAGTTTTCACCACACCTGTAAGCTGACAGCTTGTGACTATTAGCAGACACAGTATCTATCTATCAATCACTGTTTGTTTTTGTTAATTAAGAGCAGATGGCAAGTGCTAAAAAAAAAAGCATGTCACTGTTGATAAAGTGGAAAGAAAAAAATCCCATCTTGAACAATTTATGTACTTCAGTACACACAAATATATGGACTAGAGCTTGTTGGAAAATAGTTTTATTTACGAAGTTAATGAAATTGTTACCTGTCCACAGAACACTTGGCTTTGTCTAAAAAAAGGCAAAAAATATTTTAATTTTGATTGAAACTGAAAAGACTTCATTAGGTCAACTGAAAAAAAGATATTTTGCATTAAGTTAAGCCTGAATTGGGCTCTCTAAGGTGAATTAGCCCAGGTTAACACAGCAGACTCTACCTGTACCAGGTCAGGCTTTATGGTCAGCTAAGACCTATCACATTCTCCATTTGCTCTCCTGACTGTAGTATGCAGTAGGTGGTGCATTTGGCTAATAATGTCTGATCTTTCAGATATTAGGGAATTTTCTGCAACAATTTTCAGACGAACTTGGACTTGATCAGGACAAAATATTCAGATTGCAGCTTTCTTCACTGTGGTTAAAACCCACAATGTCAGGGAGACAATTCCCTCAACTGCAGTGGTATTACTTCTACAATCAAGGATGCATGTCCCTGATTGCATTGAGAAATGACATGATTTATTTTCATATAAAAATAACAGAATACACAGTTCTGCAAAAAAGAAAATCTCACCAAGAAGAGCAGTGGATCTGCAGCAATACAAACTCCTTCTCTAAGTTTGTAAACATGCTGAGAGCTCAAGATCTAACACCCTTTCAACAGCCAGACTGAGTCATATTAGAGTCAGCCCTGCTCAAAGCAGCAGTCAGCATCTATATCCAAAGCTATCAAAATGGCTTTGCTCAGACTAGAATCTTAACCGCACAGCTCAAACATTATTTTAACTTTCAGATCACATCTGTCTTCTTTCTGATCTGCTTTGAGCTTGAAATGCCTTTGGAAGGCTTGCTTGCACAAAGTAACTGGAAATTCTGGTTTTCAGCTAGAATCAGAATCAAGTCATCCACATTTCAAAAAGTCTACTCTCAAGAGAGTTTCTCCAAGTTTTGAAGTTAAAAGTGATTCAGATTGTTTGTATGAAAGATTCGTAATTAGCTAAAACCTTTAGCTACTTCTCTTACTTGAATCCAAGCTCTAGAAACATGGTAATTGCTATTATGCAAATGTAATTGCATGAACAACACCAGCTTATTTTTTAATAGCTTTGTTTCAAGAGAATATTTTCAGATTTTATGTACTGTACTCTTTTGTTATCCTGGTTTAAAAATAGAAGTTTATAACAACAATTTATACTACAGGAAAGCAGAAGTTCATAAAGCATGAAAACTTTTATAGGAATGTCATCATCATATTATACTATTTTTAAAAAGTAAGTATGTTATGATAAACTGGAAAAGTAAAGATTATGAAGATTAAGGAACACAGGATGGAATTTCAGCAAAAGAGGGAAGGTAGGAAGAACAGTCCCTTTGCCTAATCTTATTTAGTTTATATTATTCCTAAGTGAAATTTGAAAAAGTATACTGATATCATTTAAACTGCCTTAAAGGGATGAGAAAGTATCTTAAATAGATGAACAGGTTGAGAGTATGAGCTTAACATTATGGTCACATTTTACATATGACTGGTGAGACCGGGACACTGTAATGACTTTTATCTTCTGCCTAATGCAGAAAGTATACATGAAGATATATTGAAAAAAATACAGAACTCAAACTCTATCTCCTACTCGAAACTTCAGCCACCTAGAAAAATTCAGATCTTTCATTTACATAAATTGTTGTCCCTACAGTAGTTCTTACAAGGCAAAAAGTAAAACAAAACCAAAAAAGCAATCAGTTTTTCTTTCTCTGTGTAGTTGCTTTGAGTGCAGATGAAATGCAGATGACTCTACCTGTTGCCCAGCTGTGAGGAACTGACTGCTTCATCTGCTAATTCAAACCCAAAGGGGCCAAGTATCCATTTTGTTTCTCTTGTGCACACACTCAAACGGGCTTAGCACATATACACACATGCACTTTATTTGTCTGTTTGTTACTTGTCCTTTTTAATGAAATAAGTCATCCAGATGATTGAAAAATTTCTCTTCTTCTCTCAGTGTGGGAAAACTGAAAAACCCCTTGCAAAACGTTTTTGAAATGCTGGCAGCCATGGATATAAGCCAGAATAGGCAGCTGGGCTTTATTTTTCCTTTGAAGGGCCCAAAGATGTATACAAACACATGCACTCCCTCTTTCTCATGCATGCACTGAGTCCCATGGAGGTCTGGGCTCTATCTGAACTGTCTGGCTGACCCTTCCCCTCAGTCCCTAGGCTGGTGCTCTTAGTAGTGCTGTGATGATAGTGCTTGATATTGATTACTTTCCAAAGAGGGAGTGGGAGTACAGCTGATTGTTGGATCAAGTCAAGTTCTTTTTCCTCCAAGATGTTGATGTGCAGATACCAGCAAACTTTCCGGGAAGTACATCATCTCTGACAGAGAGAGTTCAAGATGACGTTGGAGTTTTGCCCCACAGGGCAGTCTGCGAGGTTGCCCCAGAGCAGACTGGCCCTGCATCAAGCCATCATGGTTCAGAGATTGTGTCTGAAGCTGCCACACATACACGGGCAAATACCAAGAACACTGGGATAAGTGGCTTTTTGGTTTTCTTCCCAGTGCTGTTACGAGTCTCTTAGGTTCTTCCCAGTGGAGAGCAAAAAGCATTTATGAAACCTGAGATTTCTGCAGGATGAGTAAAGTAATTCTTACCTTATTGCAGGCTGAAGGTCTTCATCTGGCTTCCTAAAACACATCTTAAGGAACTGGGTTTGGAGTCATGCATTTATTGCTGCAGAAGACTGGTGCCTGAGATCTCTTTCCAATTACTTGGTCATTGTGAAGGGTATGACAATGGATCATAGTAACAAAATGTTAAATAGTAATTTTAAAAATATTTAGTTATAAAAAATAAGTACAAGGTACTTCAAGACAAAATCATTTCAATTTATCTCCCATATGAGATGAATGTCCTGCTATGTGTGCAAAACTAAAAGCTTTCCTTGGAGTCAAAAAAGTGCTTTAAGCTGTCCTCCATCTGCAAGGGGAAAAATCTAGTTTTCTTTTAACATGAATCTCATGCTTCAGTTTGTGCCCTATGGGAATACACTCAACATTTCAGGCCTGAGTCCTCCAACTCCACGACTGCTGCAGGAATGTAAAAAGTATCTATAACTCAAATGCTGATTGGATTTTGTTCATGTGAAAGGCAACTAGTCCAAAAGCTACTATTTCTCAAAACCTGTGTACTAAGGTTCTTGCAAATAACACTTTTTCTCCTTATAAAAACTCTGTAAACTGAAATCACTCAGGGCCAGCAAGGAGCAAAAGTTTCTGCACATAATGTGATTTCACACCACATTAATCCATGTACAACACATTTTTCCTTAGGAATTGCTCTTTTGTATACGCTTGTTCACTTTACTTTCAGAAGACAACCAGGAAGACTTGTCTCCAATCTCCTATAGAGGCATAAAGGGTAAGGAAGTGGATCATTAACCTTAGGCTGTTGTATGGCATCCTAGCAGGCTTATTGGCAATAAAATACAAGGTTTGAAAAGAAAGGTATGGTGTCTTATCCCCAAGATGAAGCTTGATATTTTAAGGCAGGGCCACATAGGCATAACCTGAGATTGACAACTTTGAGACTTATTTCCTATAAGGAAGAAAAAGAGCATGTATTTTTATCACTTTTCTGGAAATATGAAACAATGGAGCTATGTGAAAGCCACAGACATTGGGAAAGAATATGTGAAAATCTGCTTCTTATTATGGATATATGTTAAACTGGGCACTAATTCTAACACAGGTGACACTCAGTTGTTTTTTCTTCTACTTGCAGGAGAATTTGATGTGGGATTTGTTGCTGATTTAGCTAGAATTCTACTCTTCCAGTATATTGTTTTCAGCAAACCAAGCATATAAAAATGAACATTTATTCCTAGAAGGTTAAGGTGTTTTTTCTACTAGTTCTTTTGACACTGTTAGATGATCACATTTTTACTCCTTTTATAACTCTACTTGACCCAAGTGTCCTTTTGCTATGGAAACCACCGTCTATTCAGACATTTGTTTGAAAGGCGCATTTGTGAAACACTGCCTCATTGATGCCCGTGTCTCAGAGACCATACGTCTTTAAGATTCCCTGAAGAGGTGCCAACTCTTAATTTCTGTCTAAGATTGAAAGTGGGTGTTTCTAGGAATAAATTCTTCATATCAAAGTTGTTGAAGAATAGCCAAGCTTACACGGAATTACTGAGAGGTGGCTCAGAGACTGCAGGTCTATTGGACACTTGGGCTCTTGAAATGGTAAAAAACCCCCTCAGTCTCCCAGGGATCGGTGCTAGATGGGCTCAGCTCAACTTCTCTTCCTGATTTCACTGGTTGGTGGTAATTGCTGTGGGATACATTGGCTGTGATCCTTGTTAGCAGTACAGAGGTACCTGCCAAATTCACAACATTGTTCACTTCACTGGGCTGCAAGCAAGCATATACTTTTTATCAGGCTAACATGTACACTCTGCTGGTGGTGACATTTAATGTCCAGTGCTTTAAAAGTTTTGTGTAGTTTGCAATGCACATGGCTTTTATGAGAGAGGAGATCTCTGATTATTTTCCATTGCCCATAGATTGAGGCACACCCACACTTCTGCTTATAATTATGCCTCTAGTAGAGCTGTTCACTCCTGGCAAGATTTACCTATGCAAGAGTACATTTTGTTGACAGTAGTCTGTGCAGTATTTAATAGCAATGGTGAATCCTCTGTGCCAGGAGATTCCATGGCTCATGTTATATTAACACTTGTCAAATAATCCTGGGTTTATTCAGCTGTGAAGTAAACACTATTCCCATTGCGAGGTATTTCACATACATAAGGCATTTCAGAGTGATTTCTCTGTACAGGGGAGAACTGTAGCCTTGGAATTGGAGAGACTTTCAATGTGTAGCATCTTTATTATCATTCGGTATGAAAAGCAAGTTTCTGGCTGTAGCTGCATACATTTTATCAGAATTTTGGGAAGCCATCTGCATGGTGGCTATATAATACTGTTGCACAGGAGGCTGAATGTAGTGGCAAAATAGCTGCCCTTTATTTAATGCGAGCATCAAGAAGAAGCTGAGCTCTTGTTTCAGAAAAAGATAGCTGAAATAACAGGAGCCACTTGGAGGATACAAGCCATATTCAAGGTGGATTAGAGCTTGTCCAGTGAGTAGTACAAAGGATCTCCAGAAGGTGCATTACAAAGGCAGAGGCTACTCAACTGGGAGAGACAATCCCTCCAGCAGTGAGGCTGTGCCTGTTCAGGCTCATGAAGCAGAATAAAACAAGCAGCAGATGAAGCATGGCTGCAGGATCCTTCCTTGCCTCCTCCCCAAAATGAGATAGTTGACTAAAAATAAAAGAATGCAACATTACTCTTTTGTGGGCTGCAAATAACTGTTTATTAATTTTTCCTTTCTAAGTTCTTGGATGTGTTTTCTTTGTCATTGGTGAAATAAAGTTAAATCTGTTATAATTCTTTCTTCACTGGTGCATCAGTCATTTTAATTGCTTTTCGATCTCGTCTTAATCCTGTGGCTCCGTTTTGAGTGTGTGTGCATGTGCATGTGTGAAAACCAGTATGCCAAGAAGACCAGGCCTGACATCACCTTTACCTGGGGTTAGGAAAAGGTCCTAAGAGCACAGGCCTGAAAAGGCTGTCTAGCCCAGAACAGGGGCTTTGTAGAATTTACAAGATATATCTACAAAAGGAAAGGTCTGAAGCATCACATTACTGCAGCTCTCAGCACTTAATTTCACTACTATTTTCATTCATCTGTTCCAGTCACCTTTGCCTGAAATTCAACTCTTTCTACTATATATATCCCAGGCACTTTATTTCTGCCACTTTAAATACATGTTGTTCAGGATATTAAAAATAAATATTATTTTAGAAAATGTAAAGATTTCCAAGATCTCATTGCAAACCACAGTAATTTGTGACTATGCACGGTCTGGGTGATTGATTATACTTGCCTGTAAGTCAGAAATCAAAAATTTTTAAGTAAGGAATACCTGAGATGTAATAATTTAAAAATAAATATAAGTTTTAGAAAAAATAATAATTTGAATATTTTAAATGTAAATATTCAGCGCTTTTATACAAGATACTAAAATGTAATCTTGGAAGTTTTTGTAAGCATGAACTTTTTAGGTCAAGACAGTGGTTGATCTTTGTTGCTTAAGGCAGAGCAAACATCACCAATGTTACTAAGTGATATAAAATAATATGGTACATGGGGTGCTAAAATCAATTAATGGAGAGAGCAATCATCAATCTTTGCTCAGCTTTTAAACCCTTCTTCTAAAGTAAATCCAGTAAGGCACTTAGGACAACCTTTGCTGAAGTGATGAACTTGATTAAAAGTCACAAAAACATTAATTTGACCTTATTATATGAAAAACATGCAGATGAATAAAATGTTGAATTTGGTTTATAAGCTATAAAAAAAATCTGCCATGAAAATGGTGAAAAGCCCAACATTAAAAACAACCTAGGGAATGGGAGAATCCTGCAGAAGGCTGCAGTTGTGTGCATTTGAGTCAAGGTGGCCTTGACTGTATGGAGCAGTTTCTAGGAAGGACTTTGTCCAGACACCCTGCTGTGCCAGTTGCAGCTATTCAAGAGTTGAGACCAGAGGACAATAACAGTATTTTCTGGCCTAGAAATACTAGCGTCTTTTTCTCATGGATAGAGATGTGGGGAGAGGTGAGGGAAGAAGCAGCTATAGGTGAGAAAACACAGTGAGGTTTCCAGGGTTGGACCAAAGTCAAAGCAGCCTTTAACAGACACAAAAATGTATAAATGTAGTTAATCAGGTAAATATGCATGCAGAGGCCTGACTTAGAGCATGCATGTTCTGAATCTTAGTGTTCTATTCAGTCATGTTCAAAACTTTCAATTTAATGTATCTTTGACTCCTATGCAGACTAATATGCCTCCCTGTGAGAAGTCTTTGAGATACTCAACCTAGATCTTTCATTCTTAGTTTTATCTTCAGACTCCCTAAACAGTTCCTTTTTTACTGTTCATGCCCTTACCTGTCAAGTATATGTGGACTGTTACCAGGTCTCATCCTTACTTGCTCCTTCTCCAAGATAAATACATTTAGGCCTATTATTTTAACTTATATGTGGGTCATGTTTATTTTTCTTTTCAGCAACCTCTAGTTGCCATAAAGTTCCAGAAGATTTACTGTTGCCCAGCTGCCTACAGAAGGCCCGTCTCATCTTTGGTGCCCCTTTACAGGTACAAGCCAAAGAATGCTTGTTCATTCATTAATTGAGCTTCAGAAGTACTGCATAAGTACTTCGTAGCATTATGTCTATTTTGTTGTTAAAAATGCTTATATGCTGCACTAATTTTCCTAGATTTCTTCCCTTGTACTGCATGAAATTATTTTTCTTCCTTTAGATTTACAGTTACTTGAACAAAATATTTGCTCCCCCTAGCCCTTCTCTTTCCAGCTAGTACTAACACGTCTTCCAATTCAGTGCTGTCTCAGAATTTCATCCATGCTTTCTATACTACAACTTCCATATGGAAATATTCAGTAAGGCCAATTGCCAATCTCCCTTGCTCTGTCTTCCAATGTGATATTTCTTCTTTATTATAATCTTTTATTTGCTCCTTTAACCAGTTCTAAATCTACATTTATATCTTTAATAATTCAGATTGACTTGGGTAAATATGTCAACCTAGATTTTGTGACATAGAATATCAAATGCTTTAGTAAAATCTAATTCTAACACACTACATTCATATCATTCTGTGGTCTTTCAATATCTGAAAATCAGTTTATTAGGCAAAGGGGTTTTTTTTCCCTCATAGCTGATTATCTGTCACCCATTCTCTTTTATATTTTTTTTCCTCTCAGAAACTGTTACATTATTTTACTCCATTTCAATTTATTATTTGGTAAGAATTGCTGTCCTTTCCTGTTGGAAATCAGTACACTTACTTTTCTCAGTATTTTTGGAACCTACTTAGTTTGCAATATTGCTTGAAAATGGAGTTTATTCAAATGCTAGTTCAGTTGTTTGCTTGGTTATTATTTGCCTTTCAAAACAACATAGAAAATAAATCAGCCATAAGTGTATCTTATAAACTTATATGAGACTTGTATATATTCATATTCAGTAATACTTTATTAAAAGGAGATACACCAGAGGTGTGAGGGAGAAGGAAAGGAGATAGTGGCTATGCCTAGTGATGCAACGGAGACAAGATCTGTGAGCTAGCAGTTTTCCCATTTACTACTTCCAGCCCGTACAGAGATACTACATTTATCTTCAGAGCACTATAGCCAGAGTTAATGATCTCTGAGTTATGATGTAGTGACAGGCTGAGGCATCTATGCTGTTTCTCTTTTCAGAACAGACATTGTCTCTATGTTTCAGGGTCTTTGCAACATGACTAATTACATGGCATTAGCATGCCCAAAATGTGACTATTTTCATTATAGTTGTTTCTAAAGTTTTAGAAAAACCTGAAGACAAAAAAGTGAGGAAAGAGAGAAGTATAGTATGACTCAGGAGTGTGTTTGTTCAGACGTATTTACTTTTGCAGTATCTGAATCAACTTCTGGTTCTAACAGAAAGATAGAAACAAGACACACTTGGCAGAACTGCCTATTTTGAAAACACAAGACCTCTATCTTCACTCATGAAAATGTTTAATACTTTAATACAAAAAACCTGAAGGATACCAGAGAAAAGGGAATGGAACATATTGGAAAAGCTTCTGCTTTAACACATTTGTCTAAATCAAGTCTGAGGTAGGAATTGGCTGAGACAGTTATCCAGTTACTGTCACCTAGAGCGGCCACAGCAAAGTGTACTATGGGGACTGTCAGGACAGTGAATGAATCCCTGCAAGTAAACGGTGCCAGTGCAGCCAGCTAAAATCAGTTCAGCACTTCAGAGACAGTCTGTGTGAACACATGCTTTCATGAGAGAAGGTAATGATGGGAAACAGTGACCATTTAAGGGTTTACAACTCTGTGTACCTTTAAATATGTGGAGTCCTGCCTACCTTATCTGTGTAGGAATTACTTAAAAGTTGCAGCATTGACTGTTTCACATTTCCATTCTTCTTCTAGATTGGAAGTATGCTTGTCTAGTAGAAGCAAAACAACAGAATTTTACATGGGATAAAGAAAGTGTGACATGAATAACATCATAGTCATAAAAATAGTAGATACATACTGCATACAAAGCTGTCTGGAGGACAAATGCTGTTTTTCAGTAAGTTTCATGGTTTGAAATTTTGATTCTATTGTGGAACAAATCCCAAACCCACCGAAAACTTTACAAAATAAAACTATAAAGAGAGTTTAAAGTCAAAACCAGAAATGGTTTTATATGAGAAGGTTCTTTTGACTTCACTCTATGCTTGTATTTGTTTCTCTCTCCTGTGATCTGGGATAGACATTTTACTGTCTGAGGTGGACTAAGAATTTCAACCCGTGTCATTGACATCCCAACATCTGAACTAATGAAATGTGAGGATTAACTTGATCTTTCTCCTGCTTGCTGGTTGGAATACACAGAAACCCTTGGTTCTGCAAAAATGTTGTTGAAACCAATATATTTCTGGAAGACATCTGCTTCAACAAAATTTCGGTTCTTCCAAAACATTTGTTCAGCTTTAATCATTGTCTCTTCCTCCTCTTTTATAACTATGGCTATCTGCCATTTTCTAAGAGATCTAAAGGAATTAGTTGTTCAAATGTCATTACAATGCGGTGGGAGCTAATTATCTAACTCTTGCAGAGTTTTAAAAATGTCAGATATTTTTTCTTTATGAACAGAGTTTTTAGAGAGGCCTTCAACTGATTATTTCCTGCTATTTGCCTACAAGTTTATCTTGTGCATATGATATGACCTAATTATATTATTATTGCATTAACATGCACATAAAAAATTAATTGATAAAGCCTGAATCCTGCAGGCAAAGCTATGCCTGTATGAACAAAGGCTTGTTTTCAAACTGTGTGTTATATTTTCACCTACTCCTGATGATTATGGTTCTTTGTTCTTTATGTATGATAGTTATTTCTATAACCATTAACTATCTAGAACAGAACAGCATAGCGTAGCAGAGAATAAAATAACATAGCATAGCATAGCATAGCATAGCATAGAATACTAATACAATACAATACAATACAATACAATACAATACAATACAATACAATACAATAGATCGGTTTGAAAGGACTTACAATGATCATTTAGTCCAACTGCCTAATCAGTTCAGGGCCGGCCAAAAGTTAAAGCATGCTATTAAGGGCATTGTCCAAAAGTCTCTTAAACACTGACAGGCTTGGGGCATTGACCACCTCTCTAGGAAGCCTGTTCCAGTGTTTGACCACCCTCTTGGTAAAGAAATGCTTCCTAATGTCCAGTCTTAACCTCTCCTGATGCAGCTTTGAACCATTCCCACACATCCTATCACTGGATACCAGGGAGAAGAGATCAGCACCTCCCTCTCCACTCCCCATATGAGGTATGTCGCACAGGAAGATTATCTTTACTACAAAGATTAGAGAAAGATTTTCTGAGAGAAGAGGGCTATTGACATCACAGGCTATTGACATCAAATCAGCATACCTGTCCCTTGTCTTTGCTGTTATTTACCTTGACCCAGGGACCCTCTGAATTAAGGAAAGACATGAGGAAAGGAAGGAGACTTCTAAGAAGGCGGGAACAGAAAGCCAAAGGGCCCCTCCTCACCTCCCCATGCACTCAAAATCTCTGGAAGGACTGGACTTTATTAGGACTGACTTGGTGTCTTCTCAGCAGCCTCTTCTGATAAGTTTTGTACAGAATGTTTAACTGAAAAACCCCACATGTTTAACATGGATATGAATCTGTGAGGGTAGGTCCCTCTTTTTTGCTTGGGTAAAAGTGCAGAGGGACATGTCAACTGCTGAATTTGGCTGGTATTTCACTGCCAACTAAAGCAAAATGTGTGAAAATAATTAGGCATTTCAAAATGGAAATTTTGAATGACCATGGAAAAGTAAAGAATGACATACGAAAACCAGTGATAAAGACCTTAACTTGGCCTATTAAATAGGAGCACAGGATGAGACTCTCATCCCAAGGGTGACAGATCAAGACTGACTTTGGCCTTTAGTTAGTTCAGTGGCTTTCTTCAGTGCAAGACAGAGCCCAGGAATGTAATGAAATTAGATTTGAAAGAAAAACTGAGCTTTGGGTGAGAGTTGCTTGAAAACACAAATAGCTTAGGTCTTTGTAAGCCTGCTTTATAGATAGGTTCACATGTCTTTCCTTACATACAGTTACAGAGTCACGTACTATGACATGACATAACTCTTCAACTATACCTATGCTCCTGAAAGCTCCCCAATATGCTGTGTGTTATGTACAGTGTGACCTCTGAACTCACAGCTTTGCATAAAAGTAGCTTATAGAGACCTACTGAGAAGCACTTATGAATCCTCATGTATGCAAGGTTGTGACCAGTATCTTTTGAAGTCCTAGTGGGAGTAATTTTTCAGATGGGAGTAGTTGAATGGTTTTGTCCCCACAGAGCTGCAAAAAATAACTTTTCTTCCTTTTATTGATATTAGTGGTATCACAAGAGTTGTCAACATTAAGGTTAAAATTTTGTTTCCTTTATAAATCTCATTTATAGAGGTTTTCACATCTGGGTTACTTCAAATTACAAGCTTCAAGAAATTTGGTGTCTAAACTGTCAGCATGAGTGTGATTTTTTTTTAAAGGAAAAATGTTTAAATCCATTAAAATATTAGAGCTATGGAGTGGGAAAGTATAGCATGTGTTCCCATGGGATCAATGGGAGTTTTGCCTTTGACTTCAATGGAAACAGGAAGTGGGCCATAATTCGTAATCAGTCTCAGAATTCCCCAGCCCCATCTCGTGCTCCAAACTTTAGCTAATATTTAAAAGTGGATCCTGGGGTGTGTACGTGCATGTGCCTTTTCTCTCTGAAAACCTTTTAACAGGATTTTCTCGTGTTTTAACCTGAAACCATGTCTGGTTAGTGTCAGTATGCCTCTACTGAAATAACACCTTACTGTCAGAGCAATGGCAAACGAGCCATGCATAAATCTCCAGTGTCCTCAATGTGAGAGACTGGTATCTTGTTTCGAGTCCCCTGAAATGTGCAGTTACAGAGTGAGAGTAACTAGAGATGGAAAGCTGAGTATTAGGTCACATGTTACTCTCCCCTGCCAGTCTAAAACTGTTCCCTGAAGTTTACAATCTAGTTTTAAATGACCTGAGTAGTAAGGGGCATCCCCCTCTTTCCTCAGGAGTATATACCAGTTTAACAGACCTTGCTTTAGGAAACATATCCAGATAGCCACTAGATACTCCCTGTACTCAGTCTAAGGGTAACCTCTTTGACCACACAAAATAATCATGTCCTCTTTGACTCCCACCCTCTTTCAGTTCTTGCAGATGGTGATGTTTGTTTCTTCCCACCTCGTTCTGTCATTACTTACCTAGCTATTCATATAGGGATCTTTTAATATTGCCTTACACAGTTGACTTTATTTTATTTTGAACATGAAGGTATTTTATTTTGATTCCACTGTATTTTTGGAAACTGTAGATGATACAGGTACTTTCAAAATTGTGTGTTACAGATCACAGCACAGTAGAAATGTCCACAGCCACTCTTTCTGAAATTGATAACATTTGACAGTCTACAAGTAGTTGTCTTCTGTTCTCTATTTGTTCTTGCACAAACACTGACTATAAAATTTACTATGCAAAAATATGCCTGACAGCTGAAATAACATTTGGATTTCCTTGTATTCTGGAATGCTGCATTATATCATGTCAGGTTACATCATTCAGTATCTGATACAAGTTACCTGAAATAATGCAGTTCAAACAAACAAAAAAAAATTCAGGAATTTGGGCTGACTTTCATCTTCAGTGTAAGATAGCTCAACTGATTACAGAATAAAATGGCTTACCAGAAACATGTGGTTTTAAGTAAGCTTGTTACTCATGACAGTGTACTGTTTCTTTTAATAATAAATCATATACCCATGATGTACATCCCAGCTCATCCATTCCGAGGTTGTGCCAGTGTATCTAAAAGTAAGTGAAGACTGGTAACAAAACATAATGTGTGCAGAGAACAATCCCAATTGGTGTAATCCAAGGGAAATTTTTGGCTGTTTCCTATAGACTAGACTAGACTAGACTAGACTAGACTAGACTAGACTAGAATAGAATAGAATAGATCAGTTGGAAAGGACCTACAATGATCATCTAGTCCAACTGCCTGACCAGTTCAGGGTTGGCCAAGTTAAAGGATGTTATTAAGGGCATTGTCCAAATGTCTCTTAAACACTGACAGGCTTGGGGCATCGACCACCTCTCTAGGAAGCCTGTTTCAGTGTTTGACCACCCTCTTGGTAAAGAAATGCTTCTCCTGATGCAGCTTTGAACCATTCCTATGCATCCTGTCACTGGATACCAGGGAGAAGAGATCAGCAAGAGATCATAATCAGCTGGGTAAAATGATGGCCCCCACCATGATCAGTGAAGTTTCTCCCTTGATGTCAATGAAATCAAAATTTCAAAATGTCAGTACAAAACCTGTATTTAGCCATTATTGTGAAAGATCAAAATATATCCAAAGGGCCTAAACTTATATTCATTAAATACAATGGCAAACCTCAAACTGATTTTAAAGAAACAGCTTCCAAAAATTCCCTCAAGAGCAGTACAGAAAACATACAATTCTTGGTCCATGCAACATGAAATAATTCAGGCTTTTTTTACAGTTCTTCACACTCCTATTGGATTGACAGGTCAGAGATTACCCCGTGAACATCTTTATTTCCACAGCTCAGGTCCAACTTATTTGTTCTTCCAGCCCTCAGCATTCCAGACCTGTCACCAGTAAAGAGAGTAAATGAATATTAAAATAAAATGGGAGCTATGCATTTATCAACTTTCTCTCTGTCATGAAGAGGTCTGATCTGGTACCTCTGGAAGCCTCCTCTTTTTATGTTATGAAAGCTGAAGTGGCCATGTAACAAGCAGCCAAATTCTCAGTCTTTTAGTTACTTTTAAACTAAGTTTTAACATGACTGTCAAGCACCGCATGCAGTATGTCAGTTAACACTGTGGAGTAAAATTGACAAAGAGCACTTTAGGTACCTTCAGAGTAAGTATATCTTTACCAACACTTTTGAGCTATTTTAGGTTTGTAAGCTGCAAGTATCTCCTGCTCTCAGATTTGATAATGGTAGAACCAAGACTAGAGCTGTGTAGCACCTGGCAATTAATAATCTGGCCAGTCTGCAGTCTTTAATAAGCAGAATGATAAAAGTTTAAAATGTCCTGACTCTGGCAATCCCTCCTCCAAACACTGAGAAGTATTTGTTTCACAGCTGAAGGCAGGCTTCTCCCCCCGCTTATTGCTATCTCTTAGAAGCATGTGAAAAACCAGAGAAGGGTTAATCCTGAGACAAAATACATAAAAAGTAACAGAATTCTTTGTGTCAGTTGCCAAAAAGGAAAATCCTCCCATAATTTCGTGAAAGTAAATGACTTTCAGAATGCTTTAATTGTTCCTTTCAACATCACTTTCTTCTCATCATGTCCCAGAACAGCAAAGCCTCTGCATATGCTGTGGTTAGCTTTTATGAACCAGTCACTGAAATGAAAGTGAAATGAGAAAAGGGGCATTTTAAGAATTCTCTAGCCTTTCTTGTAGTGTTTCCATTTAATAACATCTGCTACTCATAAATCATGAAGGAAACCTCTAATAGCCTGTACATGGTAGAAAACAAGAGTCTTTCACCTCTTGCAGGTAGGCAAATACTTTCATGTAAAGTAATAAAAGCAGAATATTAATCTCTTTCTGCCCATTTGCTAACACTGACTGACCTCAGCGTTGCCGGCATTGGGGACTGTAAGGTGGCCCACCCTGACTGCTGTGACACTGACCTGCAGTCAGCACCATGTCCACGCTCAGTCTGCTGCACTTCAAGTACCAAACCTAATCTGTGCTTGCGTTGCTCTGTCAGCAGCGTGCAGACAAGCAGTCGGTGCCAGGGCTGTTCTTGCTGCCTTGGGTGCTGGGCTGTGACTTATCCTCCTCAGTCACTCTCCACTGTGCATCAAAAAATTGTGCTCTTTTTTGACAGCAGCACATGGGAGGTTCTGCCCATCACTTTTTGTCTGTGTCTGAGTGACTTGACTGTGGCACACAGGTATGTTGGGTAGAAGATGATTTCATTTTACTGGCCATCATGGTGATTCCAGCAGTTCCTTAGATATATACATATACACTTAGATACAAATATATCTCAACACTAAGAGAAAAAGACAATTAGGGGTTGCTGTGGGTAAATACAAACAGACAAAGTAATAATAATGACTTGACTTTCCACAGTGGCTTCCTGGATAGTTTTCCTGAAGTCTTTTTTTAAGAAACGCATTGTTTCACACTCATTTCACTCAGATTTGATACATAAATTCAGGAGTAGCACTATTAAAAACTCTGTGACAAATATAACAGTAGTAGAGAAACCAGCTCCAGTGTCATGTGTAGACAGAATGCACAGCAGCAGCTCAGGCACTGCTGGTTTCCAGCTGCCACCCCACGGTTTGCACCTCTGGACTGATGTGTGGGCTGACCCCATTGTGGGTGCAAAACTGTCAGGATGCAGCATGGGCCAGGGACTCCCTGAGGGTCAGGGGCTGTGGGGGCTTTGCAGTGGTGGCTGGGCAGAGTCTGGCAGCCTGGGACTGTCCCACCCCCAGCCAGGAGCAGGGCAGTCAGGGGACACAGGGACAGCCCCAGCCCCGAGTATCCATCACCTCTCTGGGGTCAGGCTGAGGCTGGGACAGAACATCAGGTCAGGGTCAGTATCAAAACCTCATATTTATCTGTCTTGAACTTCATGAAGTTTCTGTTGGTCTAGTCTTCAAGTTCTCAATACACTCTGGATTAGAGATCTATTGTTTGGCACATAATTCTGTTCCCTTAATTTAATAAAGTCCATAACATTGCTGAGGGTGCACTTTGACTCCTCATCTCAATGATGATGATACTGAACAGTATCAGCCTAAGCATCACCTTCTAGAATAGAGCACTCCTGACCAGCCACAAACTGGATGTCAGGATTGCTATCTTCTGAGCCCAATAGTTCCAGTTAGTTTTCAACACCTCTGTCAGTGTATCCATCCAGCCCATAACTGCTCAACTTCCAAATGAGAATGATATAGGAGGTGGTGTCAAAGGCTGCATTAAAGTCAAGATATGATACAGCCAGTTTCCCCTCTGTTTTCATATATAGTCAATTCATCACAGAAGGTAGTCAACCTGATCAAATGTGATTTGTCCCTGGTGGATGCACACCAACTGGTCCTAACAACTTTGTCATCCATGTTGACATTGAATTACTAGGGGCTTGTTCCACCGTCTTTCCAGGAACAGAGATGAAGCTGACAGACACATTCATCCCAAATTCTCTGTGTGGACTTTCTTAAAATGGAAGCAACATTAAAGTTTTCCAAGTTATTAGTAATTTTCCCACACATCATGAATTTCATCAATGATTCAGAACAGACTTACAATCACATCAGTCAACCCATTCAGCATCTGGGTGAATCCTACCCATTTTAGGTTGACTGTATCTGGACCGTATGACACTACAAGCAAAAACCATGAGTCCCAGAGATTGGTATCAGCCAGGCCAGAGCACTGAAGGTTTTAGTTTTGGATCGAGGTACCCATCTTCATCATTTGGAGGCATATTTGGGCTTTACTGTCTTTCATTCAAAGGTCACAGAGGCCACCGGACCTTTTTTTGACTCTGAAATTCCATGCTGACAGTAGTTTTGATAACATCTATTTCAGTATTTCCAATATGATTTTCCTCATTGTGTACTACTTGTTTATATCATTTCAGTCCTTCCTCTAAATTTCATTTGATGAAGTGAAGAACTCTCTAAACTCTCAAAGAACTCTCTTTGTACTATAAGAGATGCCTCTGTTAAGATCCCAGGAGTCTTGGAAATAACACAAATGTACAAAATCAGTTTTCAGAAGGGCATAAAATTCCCATTGCTAGGATCCACAAATGCTAATTTATTCTAAGACATTAAGATTCCCAAGTATGAGAATCAAAATATGATTAACTTCATATTTTTATTAGAAATCTGATTGGCCAAAGTCCATTCTAAAAATTCTGACTTCACATTAGAGGAATAACTGTTTTATCACTTGCACTACAAAGGGTTTAATTAAAGAGAAACTGGTTGATTTTATTGGAATTCTCTTTTTGGAGAAGATCTAGTCTTTCAAATGTGTTCCTGAATATTATTCTTCTGGTTTTGCAAAGAGATAAATGCTGCTTCTTTGTTCTAATAGCTGCATGAGGCAGAAAAGAATGTTTAAAAAGAGTTTGTTCAGCAAGAAAGCTCAAAAAGATCAAAGGTTATCCTCCTTTCTCATGCCATGAATAAATCTAAATCAGCCCTTGCAGAAAGCTTTAGCCAAAATACTTGTGAAATATTCTGTTGTTGAAGAAGTAATTGATTTTTTATGTCTTACGCAACTTTTTTTCTTTGAGACTCTAAAATCTATATCCTTTTCTACCTATATTCCTATAACACAATACTCCTTATTAATCTGCATCCGTTAGCAAATCACGTGCTGAGATTTTCAATTTTGCAGGAATCCATATAATATATGATATGTTGCCAAGGGACATTGTAATACTGAAAATATTGGATGCAGAGATTGGCCCTGCAAAAGTTTTGGAGTGGATAGAGTCTGTTTCATTGGTCATGGGGCCGCGTGGTGCAGAGTGTTAATCAGTATGAGCTATAACCTTGCAAGTCTTTGAACAGCTGAGGTTGCAAGGGTGCAGTGCAGCATCTCCTCTGTGATGGCACTTTCTATCCTAGCAGCCAAGACTGTGATAATATAGAAGCGCTATAAAAGCTTTACATTTACTCTTCAAAGAGGTACTCTTTCTATGCTGGCTACACAAAAATCCTCTCCATTAGTAAAATAAAGATGTTCAATTTGTGGACCTAAGCACAGGCATGTGATCGCTTATACTGTTTAGTCATTAGCAATTAGCAACTATCACACTTCTGGCCTGGCCTTTAGCCTGGTAACACTCTCTCAAAAAAACCTTGACTTTGACCCCTAACACAGGTCAGGGACCATTCCAGGGGGGAATCTGGATACAAGCACCCTGTTTTGAGGGGTAAGGGAGTTTGGCTGTATGTATATAAACTGCTGTGTGAGATGGCCTCAGGGTCTTAGCTGATCGTCTTTACTAACATATGATCATTCATAACCATTTTATTCAAAGTAGGTTTATTGGACAAGTCTCCACCATGAAGATTTTCTTAGAGCTCTCATTGCTGTCCATATTGAAGAGCACTGGCACAATACAACACCCCCCAAACATACCAGTCACTGCCACTGAGAACACACTCGGGCACTCCACTTATCTCACAGGTCATAGAACTGTGACCAACTAAGTCTTCTTTGCGTTCCTCCTAAATGCATATTGTCTGCACCCTAACTCAACCAGCCATGCTCCTTTGCCATCCATACTGGTAGAGTTCATCAATGTGTAGCAACAGTTCAATATTTGTAATGTTCAAAACAACAGATGAACTGGACTTTCTAGATTGAAGCAGTTTTCATTACTGCCAACTAGATGGAAGGTTGCAATAGTCCACCATGTCTTGTCACATATCACAACTGTTGGTGGGATTAAATTATCCTCCAGATGCAGGCTGTCAACTTCCTGATGCTGAAAGAGCAATTCAAACTTCCGGGATTACATTGGGGTTTTTTGACAAATTAAAAATGACTTTCTTTTATGTACAGATAGGAGCAAATCATCAGTTGGAGTGAAAGTGTTTAGCTCCCTTTAATTCAGTGAGCCTGTGCCCAATTATACTAGTAAAGATTATGGCTGCAGGATAGGCAGAATAATTTTAAAACAAACTCCACAGTTATAATTTGTTTGTTTTAAAGAGGAAAACATTGCTTCGTATTGTAGAGATCATTTATAGTTTAGGACATTATTAAATTTTAACAGTAATGTTTTTCACTGTGACAAGCAGAGATAATTAGAACTATCTTAAATATCCAGCTTGAAATGTCTTCTTGTTTTCCTTCTATGGGAAAAAGAGTCCTTTTAGAAGAGAAATAGATAAACAGCTCTACTTCTTTATAGGGACATAGAATGAAATAACCCTGTAAAAAAGTTAGTTAGATAATCTTTTAGAACTTAATGGGAATATGGAACTATTATTCTTACAAGCCAAGTACTGTAAAACATGTGACTTCCCTAATTAAAAACATAGAGTAAAAGAGCTGTGACTAAAAGAATTAAAGATAGAAAACTTTGTGGAACTGTACACTGTGGTAACTTACATAAAAATAGTGTTATAACCAATAAAATTTAATTTATATAATTTAAATAATGACTATTAAAATGTTTTATTTTATTATTGATAAATGCCACATTTTAAAATAAGAAGTGTGACTTTTACTTGGTTTTATAAATACTATAGAATTTCTTTGCAGTTTTTTGAGCATTACTGTTTTATTCCATTTCCATCTTTCTTCATTTTTGTTTAAGTCAAAATATTTCTTGTGCTTTGAAGACCAAGCATGCCATCACTGTGGTCTGTAAGCCTGTAAAGAATCTCTTTATTTGAAAAATAACATAGTAGATAATCTATTATCTCCTGGAGGCAGAATTGCATTTTCATTTCACAAGACCTTAAAACTGCCTAAGAACACAAGAATGGCCATACTAGCTCTCATGAAAGCTCTATCTAGGCCAGTATTCTACCTCCAGCAATGCCTATAAGTAGACATCAAGGAAAAAGAAGGTGTATACAAGCATAAATACTTCCCTCTACCAGCCTCTTCCTACTTCCTGTTCAGGGAATTTCTTGGTTTGTCTACCTAGTTTATCTCTACATGGACCATTTTACTTCACTGGGGAACAGTAAGAGCAATACTTCAGATAAACTCTTTTCCTTTTTTTTTTTCCTATTGTTTTCTATCATCAGTATTTTCATTCTGTTATGAAAATGATATATTTAAAAACTACTAGGTATGAATATATTAATGTGTGGAACTTTCTTCAAAATATTCTGTGGAATAGCTTTCCTCCTCTGTATCTCATATAAATTTGAAGACTTTACTAATGCATTGTGGTTTGATAGAAAGAAGGGAGGTGAAAAATAGTATCTTTCCTAATTTTGGGAACAAACAGCATCAACCAAGCCAACCAAAACTTGATTTATATGTTTGATAAACATATTTCCTTTCGTCATCAGGAAACGGTCAGAAAAAATAGACGTAGGGTTACTGTCCTTGTACACCCAGGTAAACAGGGTGTTGGTCACTTAAGAAATGAGCTCTTAAAAAAAGCAAAAATAAGAATTTTAACATTCACTGAAGGTTCTGTGCTGATCTTTTACAAGAAATGCTTGTAATGTGAGGGAAAGCAGATAGACGAGAGGAGCAGCATGTGTCATTGTTTCAAAATAGCTGAGATTTTCAGAGTTGCTGACCAGTGGACAATAAAGACTTCAATCCTAATAAATTATCAGGTAAGCATATTTTCAAAAGTATATGTCTGTTTTATACTTCTGATTATGAAGCTTTTGCATGAGTTTGTCAAGATAGTGTCTGTCTGCCATGCCTATTAAATTCCTGTCATGTAGCATCAGATACAACAGACCTATCGGTATCCCTGAGTGGTGTGATCCATAAACAAGTCAAAACTGAAACTCAGATTGTTCTTTGAGAAAGGAAGTGGATGAGATAATGTACAACAGAGATAAGAGTGATGCTATTTCCAAATTTCGTTTACTTATATGCTGTTGCATATCTCATTACACAGTAATATATAATCACAATCTCAATTATACCATATCTTCCCTCAGTATTTGTGCATTAGTATTATGGTGAAGAAGGTAGGCCTTTCACAGTCATGATAAGAAAAGTCAGCCCTGAGAGATTAAAAAATTAGATTACATTACTGTATTTTGTGAGATTGTGCTTTTCAGGGCATTTCACAGAATAAAACTGAATAAAAACACTGAGATCAGGAGGAAGATAAAAATACCAACACAGTGGGCCATATATTAAGATGCTGATATTCTTCCTTTAGAACAAGGTAGGTAAATTGGAGTAATTAACACATTTCAGAGCTTGAAGAAGGTTAGATGACTTAATTTGTATCATCTTAAACTCTTATTATCATGGCCCTCTTGTTTCTTTACATTTGATTTCTATGAGCTGAAGTATTGTTACACTCAGAGGTAGTGTGTAAGAGTAAAGGTGTATTGTGGATTACATGAGTCTATAGAAGTTACAACATGCCTTGGCAGAATTTACGTATAAGATTCTTAACATCTGTTTAGGGCACTCAGCCTGCAAAGAACAGCAAATCTTAAGGCTAGGCAACAGGAAATACTAAACAGCTCCTAAACTCTCTTAAAGCCTAGAGTTTCACTTGGTATCCAGAACCCAGAATCCTCTCCTGAGCATAAACCCTTGATGGAACAAAAAGAGAGGAGCTTTTGGGGACAGCCTGGAGGGGATGGTGACCTGAAGCCAGGGTGGAGCCTTGTCCTCACTCTTCTGACTCTCTTTGATCTGGGTTGTGCAGGTCCAAGTTGGCTGGCTGGGAACTGGCTTATCTGCCTCCATGATCACATAGTTGCTCTTGCAGAATATCACCTGGGTAGAAGGGTGGCCACATGTTCAGCACCTGCAGGCTGGATTTGCTCTGTGGGCTGTAGCTGATACCCTATAGGTGTCAACCCCAATTCCTATAGGAAATTGAGAGGCAAGGAGTAACAAAACAATACAACCCCTAGAGAGAAATGGACAGTTATTTCAAATTAATTGGACAGCAATTAAAAATACACGTGCTTTTTTATACATATTGCTAAAGCTGGCTTAATATTTATGAGCTAATTTGTTCAGATACTGAACTGTCATTTTCACTAGAGCTTCATAAAATGATAAATTAAAATTAGGTTCTACAATAAGGCCATTTCCTGAATCCTAGGATACATCAGTTTAAAAAAGCAAATTTCAAAAAGTGTTTCTCATCAGCCTGCATCTGGAGAAATATCAGGAAGCAGACCTCATCTGGGTGTGCACTGCAAGGAGACATGAGAGTTAAATAAATTTTAGATTTGTTGATTTTCATCTGGACTAGCTCATTAACTTCAAGTGGAGCTGGATATAATTAGATATGATTAAGAGAAAAGTCAGTCAAAAGAAAAGGATGGATCTTTGAAGGGAAAATGCTGACAGCAGAATTTTTCCTTGAATGCTGGGAAAACTATACCTTGCATGAGTTTGCTAACCTTGATTAACAAATATTCTGGCCCAGCCCCACTGAATATTCCTAAACACAAGTGCTGCTGCTTATATCTCTATTTTTTTTCTGCCAAAACTCTTCAGGATGATGAAAGAAAGAGAAGGCAGGCATTTACATTCTTTCATTCCACTTCAGACACACATATTATTAAGACAGTAAAACTGTGCCTAACAACACTGAGCTGCAATTGCACACTTTATTGAGGGTTGCAATAATGAAGAATAAGAGAAGCATTCATAACACTGACCAGATCTTCATTCCTTTTTCTTCTTCCTCTTGTCCTATCTTCCACCCGCAGGAGTACCCTGTTCTCCACTCAAATGTTGCCCCATCAGATAAGGAAACTAGAATCTGCTCTAAAAGATGGAGTAAGTCTGATATGGTCTGGTTTTCCCAGTCATAGATAGTCAAGGCATTTAAACAAATATTTTAACTCTTAGTGGATATTATTAATTTCAGCTGGACTCTTGGCACATTTCTATACAAAAATTATACTCAGTTCCTTCTCTGACTTCTGTAGAAATATTCCAGATTTACACTCAGTAGATGCAAGATGAGAATCTGGCCTAGTATGTCAACACATGAGGGAAAAGAAACATCTGGATTCAAAGCTGTTCTACAAGATCTTTTCCACAATGCCCAAGAAAGCAAGGAAACACTAGTAGCAGACACCCCCCTCCCTGCCAAGATTCTGCAAAAAATGATGGAGTATTTGTTTCTTGGTGAAAAAGATTATGCAGTGGCTATAGTGCTAAGTACATGTTTTACTATCTAAATATGCATTTTTACATTAAAAAAAAAAGAGGAGCATGTGAAAACTGGCATGGTTTATCTTGCAGATGAACAGATTGCTGTTTTGGCAGACTGCAAATTTAGCATTACAAATTACATTAAAACCAAATTCATTATCACTTAATTTGTGTACATAAATAAGAGAACACCCATATTTTGCTGTAGGCATTTTTTACATCTTCTAGAAACAATCATGAGTATGGCTGCATAACTTCATTTTTTGTGTTTAAATTTAGCAATTGCAAACTTTTTTGTTCCTTTAAGACAAAACAGGAGACCTCCTGCAGCTCTCTTTTTGACAAAAGCCAGAACAAACAACAATATGTCTGGATAAAGCACTTAGTCATTCGTAAAATTAGAGTTGATTGAAAATTTTCTCTCAATAATTGTTAAAAGAACATTGAGTTCTTGAAGATGTGATTTTGCAGTGTTCCTTGCAGGTCAACAGGACTGAGTTAACTGCAATTCAGAGAAAAGTCAGTCTAAAAGAGGAGGCATCTTTGTAGACAAAAAGCTGGCAGCAGAATTTTTCCTGAGCCCTGGTGAAATATTTCATACCTTGTATGAAATTGCTAATCTTGATTAGCAGATGTGTCAAATACCTGCATCACATCCTCTTAGAACTTTATGTAACCAAATGAGGGACGATCAAATGTTTTCTATCAAATTTGGTTTTAGCAGAAAATTGAATTTTCCAAGAAACATTTTGTACTGCAAGTGTCTGTTTTCCATGGAAAACCTGATCTTTTGCCCAAAACCCCAAACCGAAACCTTTGCTGCCAACCCCCAATACTTCTTTTTTCAGCCGATATCTTTCTGAGTTTTAAGTTTTGTCAAAAAGCTGACATTTTCCAGAGATGCATTTGTTTTCATGTTGAGACTGAAACTGTATTACATTGATTTCATTTCATGTTTTTATCATGTCTCATCTTATCTGCCTCTTTTCTAAAGTAAACAACTCCAAACTCTTCACACAAGTTTTTCATGGCCTCAGTCTTTCTCAGAATTGTGCATTTCTGCGATATCTTCTTGGTGATGCTGTGACCTGTTCAGCACACCTCATCGGCAAGGTAAACCAGCCAACTTCTGAAAGTTTTAGCATTCTCCAGTGTTGTCTTTTTAACATTTTATCATCTCAGCTGTACGTGTAACTTTTCCTCCACATTGACAGAAGTACCTCCCGAATACCTATGTTCATCTCCTGAATTAACATAGTTAATTCAGTAAATTGTACTTAGTTCAAGTATTTTTACTTCAGTATGCATTGTGTTGCACCTGTCAGCACCAAATTGTCATACCTGTCAACATATGCTCATATGCAAAACATGATTAAGACCCAAGGAGAGTCAAGATTTGTGCTTGGTCTCAGTTTAACTAACACCCACCCCAAGATTTTAACATGTGTCTATATGCATTCAATGTAAAACTACTTTAGTTTAAATGTCTTCTCTAAGCTTGTATTTCTTACCTGCCTTTCCAGATTGTAAGCTCTTTATCTGGGGACTATGCCTGCATAACACTTTCAATATAAAAGAAGCAGTCATAATAAAAGCAGAAACATGGAAAGAAATCCAAGAAGCAGCAGCAAGAATGGTGCAGAGAAAAAATGTTTTTAAGAACAGTCAATCACTTTTGACAACAAACTGGATTGGGAAAAATTTTCAGGAGCACTAAATAATGAATCGCCATTATTGGCTATGTAGTACCTAATCCCCAAAGCATTGAATTGCTATTTATTTATTAATTATTTTTACTTCACAACTAAAACTTATTTAAAGCTAGGAATTATATAGAAAGAAATAACAAAAATGGTTTCTGGATAAAATAAACATAAAAAGAAGTGATTTTTGAGGCCGGAAGAGAGCATAAAGCTCTTGGTAATTCTTTTACTGAGCCCAAATATTTATGCAATAGTGTTCAGATTTAATCAAATACTTTAAATTATAGAGCATATTTTTTAGTATTTTAATTGATACAATGATAAAAAGAAATCTTGTCTTATTTCCAGATATCTCGCTATAAAAATATAAGACATCTTGTGATATCTTTGCTGTTTTATGTATCTTGCTACATCTAAATAGGCATCTGATTACTAAAATTTGAATTGACATCTATAAGAAAGATATTTAAAAGGTCTCCAAATATGTGTTATTAAACCCACCAAACCACTGATCTTCTCTGTGTCACATCTTACAATATTCAGTTCTATTCTCAGCACCCATTATTTTTTTTTTTAATATTGGGATGCAAAGTTTCACCTTTCAGTTGCAGATTTTCATATGAGCAAATTATGATGAATTGTTGTTAAAATATAAATTTGAAATATAAATCTTTGTTTCTGTTCTTCCTTTCTGTTCCACAACTAATAATTTATCCAATGCCCCTTGATGCTCATGGCACAAAAATTATGCCAAAATCTGATTTTTCCTTTTCTTCTAGTTAAAGAGAGCTCTCTTTTTATCCAATTATTAATAAATAATCATTATTGTTAATATTGTTAATAATTTTTGTTAATAATTATTAAATAACACAGGCCATGCCTGTGTGCTGATGGCTGGTATCAGTCAAAAACAAAGTGATAAAGCAGAGGGAGATATGAAAAACTTTGGTTTCCTGAATGATCTGGATTATTCAATTTTGAGTTAGTAACATTAAGTTTACCAGAATAATACTAAAATAACACATCTACATTAATATTTAAAGATTTAAAATGTGACTTGACTATCAGAGATGTTGACAACATATATTTCAGTTCAATGGAAATTACAGGCTTTTGGGCTAATTTTTTGGGGCTAAGAATACTGCAACCTTGTGATCAGGATACATCTGTACTGCACGTTGCAGCTTGGCTACCACAAGCAATTCAGCTGCTGAGGACTTGGGCAAATTAGCCTGTGTGGAGCACCCCACTAACACAACTATCATATTTCTGATATTCTGGAACATACTGCAGTGTGTCATGCAACGTTTATGTTCCCTGGCACTGCAGTGTACAGCTTTTAGGCTCCTGCAATCTCTTGGGAGGTCACTACATATGAATTAGATATACTCTGCCCATGGAAAGAGATGAGTGCCAGCACTCTGGCCAGATAATAACCTAGGCAAACCAACAGGAAACACTGCGCGTAATCCCTTGCCAAGATTTAGGCATTTTACCTTTGCCACAGTGAGAGATTTCACTTTATGTGATTCATAGCCACTCCTGCTATTGAGACCCTTTGCTTAAGGAATGAGTGGGGGGTCAAGGTCAAAGGAGGAGAGAGGTTGTAGCTGACTGTTTCCACATAGCCTCATGTTATAATGTTCACCTGTCATCAGGAGACTCGGCTACAGGTTCATGTGCTCCCTAAACTGACTTGAAATCACATCTCCTGCTTCATGGGAGAAAGTCTTTATCCCATAGCTAGCAGGTACATGGGAGGGGGAGGGACTGTTCATGCCCTGCTGGGACTTATTAACACCAGCAGTCACACTGGGCCCATCTGGTTTAGTAGCTGATAGAAGTCGAAAGCAGATATGCAGTTAGGATTGTAAAAATATTTCACCAAATACCCTCCCAATATTCAACTTTTTGTTGGTCAGGAAATTCATAAGCAGAGAAGGTATCTAATTGAAGATATTTCTCTTTTAAGCAGTAATTAAGCCCTCAGCAGGATAGGGGCAGAAAAAATCCACATATCTTTAGGGCTTTTTTAGTCCACATTTCCTCTTTCTCAGCAAATTCAGAATGCAGACTGTATGAAAGACCAAGCTTTTTGTGTGACTGGTAGTGTGGAAGGAATAAGTCCTTGTTCCCTGGGAGTAAATTAATTTGTTTACTTATCTGTTGAGTAACGGTTTGTTTGATTGCAGTTTGTCAGATCTGTGGTTTGGCTGCAATTTCATGTTTGCAGAGTCTGTTTGGGGCTGTCTGTTGTGAGTAGGAAAAACATCTTGCAATTGAGGGGTGAAAAAGCCTTTCTGCTTTTAATCACTGCCGACAGTGTTAACAGTTTGTTAGCTGCCAAACCTCTGTAACAGGGTAGTGTTGACCTAGGCAGATGTTTCAGAAGCCCAAGTAGTGAAGAACTAGCAGCAAATGAAGGGTAACTGGCAGTGGAGGAGCATTGCCCTATCTGTCTTCAAGATGAGGGAAAAGGCAAAGGAGGTAAGACTAAAAAAGCAGCACGAAACCCAAGAATTTGAACTGAATTTAAAATCTTGCAGATAGCTTTTAAAAATCAAAAGTCAGTAACTTTTTTTTTCTTGTTTAAAACAATTGTCACAGTATGTGTGGGATCACATGATAGCTAGGAATTTCACTCAAAGAGGCTTTTCTGTATTTTCTGAAAGCATGTGGTTTGCATGTACTTTGGAACACAGATGTGATTCAGTTGAAGGCACAGCAATACACATTTTATTTACACAGTTAATTTTATTTAGGAAGACCACACAACAGTGATTCCGTACTAGTAAGAGATGAGGGTTAACTACCTGAGGATCACAGCATGTAGTACATCCACCTGCCCATGTTATGGGTTGTGGGATGGCAACCTGAGTACAAGGTAGTAAGTTCTTGGGCAATTTTTCAGGGCAACTCAATTTTTATTTACAAAATCAGCCACCATTTTTGGGAATGATCTCACTAGAAGGTCTTGCTGAAGCAGGCTGCATTTATACCTCTCCTTGCAAGACTAACATAACATCTTAGTCATTTGCCTGGGGAACTGATAAAACAGAATGTGCTGGTTTTGGCTGGGATAGAGTTAATTTTCTTCATAGTAACTAGTATGAAGTTAAGTTTTGGATTTATGCTGAAAACAGTATTGATAACATGGGGATGTCTTAGTTATTGCTGGTACTTACACAGCATCAAGGCCTTTTCTGTGCCTCACACCACCCCACCAGCAAGTAGACTGGGGGTGAACAGAAGTTGGGAAGGGACACAGCTGGGACAGCTGTCCCCAACTAATGAAAGGGATATCCCGTACCTTATGATGTCATGCTCAGCATATAAAGCTGGGGGAAGAAGAAGGAAGGGGGAGATGTTCAATGTGATGACGCTTATCTTCCCAAGTAACCTTTATGCGTGACAGAACCCTGTTTTCCTGGAGATGGCTGAACACCTGCCTGTCAATGAGAAGTAGTAAATTAATTTCTTGTTTTGCTTTGCTTGGATGTGCAGCTTTCGCTTTATTTATTAAATTATCTTTACATCAACCCATGAGTTTTCTCACTTTTACCCTTCTGATTCAATCCCCCATCCCACTAAGGGGGAGTAAGCAAGAGCCTGGGTGGTGCTTAGTTGCCAGCTGGAGTTAAACCACCACACAGAAACAGCAGAAAGTCTTCTTACCTCATCATAATAATACACACAGACATACATGCATTTATTAAGCTAGCTGGACTGGCAGCTAGGATCATGATCATAACCATATTCACTGTTTACTATGCATTTCTATTATCAACCTTTAGAAAGGACGTGGTTGGGCAGCAGAAAGAAAGGCTACATGTTTGCCTTGACATTGCACTCTTGATCAGGTAGAAGCCAATGGAAAGAGGGACAGATCACTTCTTCATCAAGTTTATGCTTTATTACTGTCAGTCAAGATAGGAAAAGTGGGATGATCAGTAAGAACAGGCAAGAGAGGTGAAAGGACTTCTGAGGAGAGAAGGGAACAACTTTCAGTGATAGAAAGGAAGTTTCGGAAGGAGAAGAGGTGGACTATGTTAAGGGGAAGTCCTGCTTGAACAACTTGATAAACTTCAAGAGGACTTGGAGAGGGATTGAGATAGATTGAAAAACTGGGCAATCATTAATGGAACCTGGGATGGCGTAATGTCAGACACAAGTGGGAGAGGAGTGGCTGGATAGCAGTCCTGCTGAAAGAGGTCTGTGGGTGCTGGTTGATGGTAAGCTCAATATGAGTCAGCAGTGTACACTGGCAGCTAAGAGGCCAAATTGCATTCTGAGATGCATTAAACAAAGCATGACCAGCTGGTCAAAAGGGGTGATTATCCTGCTGTATTAGTGTTGGTGTGGCCTCACCTTTAGTATTGTGTGAAGTTCTTGACCAGGTGACTTCCAGAGGTCCCTTCCAACTTCAGCCATTCTGTGATTTGATGATTTTGTGAATTTGTCATGGCCAGGACACTGAAAGTCATAAACTCAAAGTGTAGAAAAAAGAATACATGAGGATGCAGTGTTGTCCTGGTTTCTGCTGGGATAGAGTTAATTTTTCTTGAGCTGGGAGGGGGCACAGCCAGAGAGCTGGACCCAGATTGGCCAATGGAGTATTCCATATCATGTGATCCCACGCTCAGTATATAAAGGAGGAGTGGTTGGGATGGAGGCAGGTTCTCTCTCGCTTCTGGGACTATGACTGTGGGATCTTGGTTCTTTCAGGATCGCTAGCTGGGAACGGGCTGAGTATCAGTTTGTGGATGGTGAGCAATGGCATTGTGCATTACCCGTTTGTACCTTCTGTTATTGTTATTGTTTTATTACAATTACTAAACTGTTTTTATCTCAACCTACGAGTCTCCCTTTAACCATCCAATTTCTCTCCCAATCCCCCAGGTGGGGAGGGTGAGCGAGTGGCTGCATGGTGTTTGGCTGCTGGACAAGTTCAAACCACAACAAGTGTAGAGTTTTTTATTTCTATTCTATCTCATGCTGAATTTTCTTTTTTAAGAAAGATAATTGTTATTCATAGCAGCTAATTTGCATTCATTCTAGTGCATGTTCCAATCAAACCTCACTTTTGTGTTTAAAAACCCTGTTCATATATTTGACTTTGACTAATTAAGGAAAAAAATAAAGATATTTCAAACCTCTAACTAGTTTTGACTGTCATCCCAGTGAGCATCATTCATCAGCAAGCAGCACATGCAGCTTGAGTTGGAAACACTTAAGATTTATGATTGTGCTGTTCCAATTTTGGTGCCCTTGAGAAGAATGGTAGCTGGTGGCAGAGGGATACTCTGCAAATGTGTAAGGATTCACAGTGGATAGACGACTCCAGGATCGAGGAGATGTTACTCAAGCAGATTTGTCTTGAATTTGCCCCATAAGTGGTGTCTCATCTGGTGTGTCAACCAATGGAACTTGGTCATCCAAGAAGTTCAAAACTCCTAACCTCTGTTTTTCTCTCAAGCATCACTTCAAAATTGGAGTAATAACCCACAAGTACCTGATCTGTGATATGACTGTGACTGTGCAAGGGTTCTTGGCTTGTATTACATCCAGGTGAGGTGCACACAGATCACAGCAGGCTCCGCTCAAATGTATTTTCCCAACTGCCCTGATGTTTTCACATATTCCTGCCCTTATCCATTGCTTTTACCTCTTCTAGCTGACCAGTGCTGTTCCTCATTTTTGGGAGTTTTGTGCTACAATCTGTTCTAAACTAAAAATGCATGTTTTTTTATCTTTTCCAGTTCTGGTCTTAGTGATGCTATGCATCTGGGGTAATACGCATTTGCGCTGGGCCCATGAAGATTAGTGATGTCACCTTACCAGCCCTATTACTTGGTAACCATGGCTGTACATACTGCTTTGGTCCAGGAAAGTGTTAATAAGGCTCTTCCCTGTTGCCACTCTCAGTAACTCTTCAGTGATTCTGCAGTTATTGCTCAGCATAGTATTAAACATGCTGGACATCAGAAGGGTAAAGATGAAAGACCCTGGTGTCAGATTGCCGTGTACAGTGTTTGCAGATAACAGTGGGAGAAGAATGGGGACTGGGAATAGAACTTCTAAGCCACCACTCTTAGGTATTTGGCAACTGTTAAAAATTCTGACTACTGAACACATATCTCAGTCCTAGTCTTGCAGACTTAGATTCTCCTAGTGCACCTCCCATTGGATGTGTGATGATCAGATGTACACAGATCTGTGTACACACTGGTTCATCCCTGAGTGCACTTCCAGCATGAACTAACTAGGCCCTCTGTGGTTTCACTCTGAGGAAATAATCACTTCAGAAACGCATCATAATAGGCACTATGAAAGATAAAACATCAGGTTTGCCTCCTTGCACACTCCTTCAGCCTTATCCTTGCAAGATTTGTTTTTCACTTACCTACGTACTCTCATGTAGCTCAGTTTCATGGCAGAAACAGCACCACAGCTGTTAGCTATAATAATGAGACACAAGGATACAACTCCATTTTTCCCATAAATTTTTGTCTCTATGGTTCTTCCCTTCAGTCCTTTTTGTCCTACAGGTTCTACCAGTATAGTTCTTACCATCTTTTAAATCCCAAATTAGCAGGCTTTTCCATCCCAACCCTGAAGGCTCTGGGATTCTAACTGCAGAAATAACAATACATCTTAGAGTTTGTCAAGGGGAAAAGCACAAAGACTTGAAAGGATTTTGGAAAACAGATGCTGGAAACAGCACATAACAGAAACTGCAAAATTTAGAGTATGTTTGGCTCCCAGAATCACAGAACCAGACTTGATCCCAGTAGGCATTTCTTGAAGCCTGTTTTTGTTCTACTGGGTTTTGATCTCTGAAAGCTGATGGAAATTCAGTGGGCTGTTTGCTTAGGAAAGTGTACAAGACATGGACTGGGGAAACCGTGCTCATGAAGTGGTGACTTAAATATTGAGAGTGTGTGAGGTGTTCGAGTAAGAACCAGGTGACACTAAAGACCTTCCCACACATTGTGCTAGATCTCTCATAACCTACCACTTCTATCTTCTGGCTTTTGTCCTGTTCAGAGCTAGTATGCAAGTAATTGAGTGCAGCTGTAGCTGTTGTTTGGCTCTAGCCCAGGACAATAACAGAACAGTACACCTCCTCTGGGCCAGACCATGTTTGCTTGAGTCCTCTCTTCCCTGCTCCCATACTTTTAATTTCATAGATTACCCATCTACTTGGCCAAAGACCAGGCTCATGTGTCCAAGCAGCTGACTTTGACTACAGATACTCAGACTGCTTAAACAGAAAATAGAAATGGTCACTGTAGATACCCCAGCCAAATAAGCAACCTTTGTTCTAGGCTATCATGGATCCCAGCTGACATATCCTCTGTCTACATCAGCTCTGGTGATGGTAGGTTCTGTCTGTGTGATCCTGTGCCTGGTTGGTGTCCCATCGAGAATGGAGGAGGGATGAGCCTGTAATTGCTAGATCCAGTACACTCTCTTCAGACTCTTCCATGATTGGATCCAGTGCATGAAGGACAAAGATTTTGACAGACCCATGATGAATCATGGGGACCATCAGATGCAGATGTCCCCACTGCTACCTCTGGCAGGCAATTCTTTATGCTTCATGATGGCAGTCACCCATGTAATTACAGGGCTACAGAAATATTTTTTCAACAACAAGCACCCTTCCTATACAGCACAAAATGCTCCAAAATACTGAATGTATTGGGCAGAAAAAAATGGCCTCTGTGGAGAAGACTATCGCCCCAGGAAACATCTGGGTATACTTCCTACTTATCTCAAGCTGAAGTATAGCTATATAACTGCTGACACATTAGCTGAAATGAGAATAGTAAGTGATGATAACTGGGCAGAAGGGACATCAGTCCAACCTCTTTTACCTTCTCCAAGTACTCTTTCTGAGAAGGAAAATCCATCATTCTTGCTGTTTATGTATCTACATTTTAAATTTAGAATCATAGAATCATAGAATCATCTAGGTTGGAAAAGACCTTGAAGATCATCTTCTCCAACCATTAACCTAACATTGACAGTTCCCAACTATACACCATATCCCTAAGTGCTATGTCAACCCGACACTTGAACACCTCCAGGGATGGGGACTCCACCACCTCCCTGGGCAGCCCATTCCAACACCTAACAACCCGTTCTGGAAAGAAATACTTCCTAATATCCAGTCTAAACCTTCCCTGGCGCAACTTGAGGACATTACCTCTTGTCCTATTACTAGTTACTTGGTTAAAGAGACTCATCCCCAGCTCTCTGCAACCTTCTTTCAGGTAGTTGTAGAGGGCGATGAGGTCTCCCCTCAGCCTCCTCTTCTCCAAACTAAACAACCCCAGTTCCCTCAGCTGCTCCTTGTACGACATGTGCTCCAGACCCTTCACCAGCTTCGTTGCCCTTCTCTGGACACGCTCGAGTAATTCAATGTCCTTTTTGTGGTGAGGGGCCCAAAACTGAACACAGGAATCGAGGTGCGTCCTCACCAGTGCCGAGTACAGGGGTAAGATCACTTCCCTGTCCCTCCTGGCCATGCTGTTTCTGATACAAGCCAGGATGCCATTGGCCTTCTTGGCCACCTGGGCACACTGCTGGCTCATGTTCAGCCAGCTGTCAGTCAACACCCCCAGGTCCCTCTCTGACTGGCAGCTCTCCAGCCACTCCTCCCCAAGCCTGTAGCGCTGCTGCGGGTTGTTGTGGCCCAAGTGCACCACCCGGCATTTGGCCTTATTGAAACTCCTACAGTTGGCCTTAGCCCATCGCTCCAGCCTGTCCAGATCTCTCTGCAGAGCCTCCCTACCCTCGAGCAGATCAACTCTCCCACCCAACTTGGGGTCATCTGCAAACTTACTGAGGGTGCACTCGATCCCCTCGTCTAGATCATCAATAAAGATGTTAAACAGGAGTGGCCCCAAAACCGAGCCCTGGGGGACACCACTCGTGACCGGCCACCAACTGGATTTAAATCCATTCACCACAACTCTTTGGGCCCGGCCATCCAGCCAGTTTTTTACCCAAAGCATGTGCTCATCCAAGCCTCGAGCAGCCAGTTTCACCAGGAGAATGTTGTGGGAAATGGTGTCAAAGGCTTTACTGAAGTCGAGGTAAACTACATCCACAGCCTTTCCCTCATCCAATAAGCGGGTCGCCCTGTCGTAGAAGGAGATCAGGTTTGTCAAGCAGGACCTGCCTTTCATAAACCCATGCTGACTGGGCCTGATCATCCGGTTGTCCCACATGTGTTGTGTGATGGTACTCAGGATGATCTACTCTATCAGCTTCCCGGGCACTGAAGTCAAGCTGACAGGCCTGTAATTTCCCGGATCATCTTTCTGACCCTTCTTATAGATGATCTACTGTGCAACTCCAGTAAAATAAGCCAGTGAGGGCTTTTTGTGGAAAGAAACAAGTATGGGGCTGTGATTCACAACTTCCCAGGGTGACACAAGTGTAGCAAGAAGTACAAGCTTCCAGATGTGACAGACACTGTTCCCTAGACCAGGAAAGGTTATTTTGAGAGGGGAAGGGTTTAGGTAGCATAAGGTCAGTTCCCAGTCACTGACAGAAGAGCAGGGACAGAATTGCCAGCAACACTAGACAATTTTATTGGCAAGATGCCTAGGAGCTGACTATATGCTTAGAAAATGATAAGAAAATAGAAATAGGTCTCAAAGGCCTTCAAAAATGATCCAGAGTTTGTCCTCGGATGCTCCATCATTTACTTGAAAGGGCAGCAAACAGGAGGCCCAAAATCTCAAACATCTGCATCTGACTACAGTCAGACAGTTACCAAGCTCTTCCTAGTACTTGCAGAATGCCTTCTCAGCATATATGCAGCCCTTATTATCCTCAGTCCATATTAACCCTTCTTCAGACCCTTCACCTTAGTCAAGCACAGCTGGTTCTTTTAGTCCTATACCAATAAATTAAACAAAGCCAGGGCCTCTCCCATGCCCCTGAACACAGAAGGTTTGGATGGCTAAAACTTTCCCTCCTCTACAGGCAAAAGGGTGGTCTCATCTGTGGCTCCTGTTGACCTGTTCCTGGCCAATGGTATTTTCCAAACCTCTGGGAGAAGTTCAGCTGGTTCAGGCCAAAACTATGCAAAGGGGAGTGTTAACAGTTAAACAGCAGGGCAGGGCTCAATGCCATACTATGGTCCTGGAAGGGCAAAATAAACTTAATGCACAGCCATAATACAGCATACAGAACCTTTGTACATGCTGGCAATAGGAGACCTGTGGAAGGGTCTCCCCCTTGAGCCTTAGCAGCTGTTTTAGATCTACCCACCTTCATCCTGGCTTGAGATAAACATGGTGGGATCTGGGATAATGCAAATGAGTCACACATGGCCTTGATCTGGCTAAAATCCTGTCCGTCTCTGTGATGATAACCATGGTTTTGTAGCTAACATTCAGTTATGTGGCAGTGGCAAAGTCTGAGGCGGTGGGCCAACATACAGACACAATACATGGCAGGTCTGCAGCTAGGTTCGTGACTACAGATGGAAAGGGAAGTACAGGGCCCTGTGCCTGCATATAAAAGATTCAAGGCTGTTTCCAAGGACAATGACTCTGTGGGTAAGCAGGCAGAAATGGAGCAAGAAGGGGCTGTGAGAAGGCTCACAGCCTATCTGTAGGAGGTTCACTAGCTGTGGGAGATCTGGCATGGTCAGACAGTCCTGACTTAGCATAAAGTTAGCTGGCACAAAGTTAGCTCATCAACATTTTTTGAGTACTATAAACTTACATTGCTGGTTCAAGTGTAAGTTTATCAGCACTCTGCATCATGTAGTGGGAGTGTTCTTATTCCAGTGTAGTCTGGATTTAATCTACAGCCAAACCATAGACATAGCCAGTGAGAGCTGTAACTGAACAAGAAAATGGATAAGTGCACTAATGGTAAAAATTCAGGGAAAAAGAAGTTATTACAGCATGGGGGAGCAAACTGGCAAATATAAGTGCTGAGCAGAGAAATGAAAACTATCCAAAATACCAAGTGATTATAGAGGCATGATGTTATACACAGCATATACAATTCCTATGGATATCAAGTGGAGAGCATGCTGTGACAAATGTTTTGCAAATGGCCCAGTGGAAGTTGAAATATACAGCCTTCACAGTAGGAAAGACAAGTAAAAAACAGAGTGAACGAGCTCATGACATGCTCCCTGTGATCCTTAATGTTCATGTATCACACCAGTAATTTCCTGCAGGCCAGAGAAACTTCAGTGTTGCTGATTTTACAGGAAGTTTCTCCTGCCTTCTTTGAGTGTCACTTCATTACTACTGGGCCATGCAACTAAGCAGAGGACCCATTCTGATGCCATCTGAATCCTCTCAAGGATATTCTGAAGAACTAAAGTGCATGAAAAAGTGCCCTGTTCCTCAGCTTATAGATCCACTTTTTTCTTTAAGTAAGCAACATCTTATTATTATTACGATGTCTTAGCCCATACTTAAATTAAACCAGGTAAACACAAGTAGAAATTACTATTACTCATAAAATCCAGCTAGACAATGCGGTTACTAGTGTTTATAAAGATGTAGCCAAAGAAACGAAAGAAAAAACAATTTCAGCTACTCATACTATGTTTATGTCAGAAAGGTGTCTCTCTGTCTCATTCAGGTGACTTTCAGTCCTGAGAAGACACCAGTTCCAGTCCTTGGATACCTGTTATACATCACTTCATAGATTCATAGGATAGTTTGGTTTGGAAGGGCCTTTTAAAGGTCACCTAGTCCAACTCCCCTGCAATGATCAGGGACATCTTCAACTACATCAGATTGCTCAGAGCTCTGTTCAGCCTGACCTTGAATGTTTCCGGGAATGGAGCATCTGCAAGCTCTTTGGGCAACCTATTCTAGTGTTTCACCACCCTTATAAAAAAAAATCCTTATATCTAGTGTGAATCTACACTCATTTATTTTAAAACTGTTACCCTTTGTCCTATCACATAAGGCCCCACTAAAATGTTTGTCCCCATCTCTCTTATAAGCCCCCTTTAAGTATTGAAAGGCTGAAACAAGGTCTCCCCAGAGCCTTCTCTTCTCCAGGCTGAACAACTTCAACTCTCTCAGCCTGTCTTCATAGAAGAGGTGTTCCATCCCTCTGATCATTTTTGTGGCCCTCCTCTGGACCCACTACAACAGGTCCATGTCTTTCCTGAGCTGAGGACTCTGGAGCTAGACACAGTGCTCCAGGTGGGGTCTCACCAGGGCAGAGTAGAGGGGCAGAATCACCTCCCTCAATCTGATGGTCACACTTGATGCAGCCCAAGATACAGTTGGCTTTCTGGGCTGTGAATGCACATTGCTGGCTCATGTCCAGATTTGCATCCACCAGTATCCCCAAGTCCTTCTCCACAGGGCTGCTCTCAATCCCTTCATCCCCCAGCCTGTATTGATACCGGGGGCTGCTCCAACCCAGGTTCAAGACCTTGCACTTGGCCTTGTTGAACCTCATGAAGTTCACATGGGCCCACTTCGCAAGCTTGTCCAGATCCCTCTGGATGGCATCCTGCCCCTCAGGTGTGTCAGCCACACCACTCAGCTTGGTGTCTTCTGCAAACTTGTTGTGGGTGCACTCAATCCCACTGACTACGTCTTTGATGAAGATACTAAACAGCACTGGTCCCAATACAGAGACCTGAGGGACACTACTTGTCACCGATCTCCATCTGGACATTGAGCCACTGACCACTACCCTCTGGATGAGACTATCCAACCAATTCCTCATCCCCCAAACACTCCACCCATCAAATCCATATCTCTCCAACTCAGAGAGAGAAGACTGGGGGGAACACCATGTCAAAGGCCTGACAGAAGTCCAGATAGATGACAAGAAGACACTTGGAGAGGCACTTTCAGGTGTTTCCAGCAGATAATTCACTTGTAACAGAGCCTCCCTACAGGAACATCCATCAGATCCCAGATTTGGGCACACCCTGCAGGATTTATCTTCAGATAATTTCAGATTGAACCAGCATTTTTGCAGATAAACTCCCTTTAATTTCCTAGAAGGACTCAAACAAATCTTTCATCCCAATTTTCTTTCTGTTCCTTTCTTACTTGTGAAATGGATTGATTGTGCTTGTCTGTTAAATAGAGGATTGTTTCATGTTCTTGGACTATCAGACTACTGATAATCTGGAAAATAAAGCAGTCCACAGTTTCATCATGGTAGAACTCTTCCTCGCCTGGTGACTCCCTGGCATGTTTCAGTGTGAAAGGTCTTACACTCTTATACCAATTTCTGTGTTTTAGAAAGAATACATACCATAAACATCTAATTAACATAAATGTATGTTGGCTGTTATTGGCTTGAATGGGACAGGTCATGGTGATCGCCACTGGTACTTAGGTAAGACAGATGAAAACAAAGAGGTAGTGACAAAGCACATCATACTACACTTCTTCAGTAAAGAAAGAACAAAGAGAAATTTATGATCTCCACAGTCATTTTGTATGGATTGACCTCTCTTCCCATCTTAAGCAATTCCTCTACAAGTAGTCTGCTGTCATAAGAAGCTCAGATCATCCAAGAAGAATGAATTGAGCACATTTCTCTGGGAAAACATCCTTCAAAGGATTTGTAAGCTAATGACACAGTTGTATGGTGAAGGTTATCATCTTCCAAGTATTGAAACAATTCTGGTTTTATTTAGTAGATATTTCAAGGCAACTACAGGAAGGGAGTCTGGAATTTACCTACCTTTTGATAGACCCTATCTGTTTAGAAATGACACTTGCTAGAAGACTGACTCACGCAGTGGAAAAGTAATTAAGAATATATATGTGTATGACATAATATGACATATTACAATAGAGAAAACATGAAATTTGCTCGTGGTGCAAAGTCAATGAGCATGGAGCAGCATATGGTACAGGAAGAATAGCATAAACTCAAAGACTAGGGTAATGGAAATGGGGTAAAGACTTAACACATATAAAGACCTATAACACGATCTGAAAGGATCAACAGCAATTTAACCAAGGTCGAAGACTGAAAGTTTCATGGAGTTGACCATTTCTGGATTTAGCCTGAACAAGTCAGAGAAAACGTTTCTTGAAAAATACGTTAAGATATGGTCATACAGAAGACTATGTAGTACTGATATCAATGATTCATCTGTCTAGTTGCTAGATGATAAACAATTTAAGTTTTTAGATTGTTTAAAGCAACAGGTTTGGGTTTTTTTCTATGATATAATGTTATCTTAAATAATAGTATTTTGCATACTCTAATAGAGACATATTAGATATTAGTATTATAGCTGTTGTAATTTAAAGAGACAAGTAAGGCAAAGTTTGGAGAAAGACAAAATGTCTACTGCCAGCCAGACCAACTAGCAGAGTTGGAATAAGTAAGTAAATCTTCAGATAGACTGCTTTTCCTCAGACATAAGAAAAGCTTGTGTGCCTGAAAACCTGCATATTTTCTATGCTATATAAGTTTGCTTAAGAGCAGATAGTTGAATGACTGATAAATAAGCCAAAATAAAAGACTAAGTGAAGGATACCAGAGAGATTATTGAGTGTATGGAAAGAAAGGAAACAATCAGGATAATCATAAAGAAGACTTATAGAAACACGTCTTTTTTCTGTACTTTCTTTAAGGGAGATTGTATGTGCTAAATAGAAACCTGCAAACAAGCATTTTTCATGGTTTAGTTTAATGATGTTACATGTGAAAACATCCATGCTAAGCCACATTTTTTGTATAATGTGACTTATGCAAAATGTTTTTAATAATTATTTGAAGACAAAAGTGTTTCAGATTAGAAAAGGGAACAAAGAGTTATTAACTTCATTAGAGAAATTTGATTCAGATTTCATTACATGAAAATAAAACAGTAAAAGGGTGAAACTAGGCACTGGAAAAATAATATTTACTTTTTCCTGTCATAGAAACAGCTATGAAAATCACCTGCTGTTGAAGGACTCGATGAGCTAATAAATGAAACTTTTCACAATTATTTTCAATTGTGATGTCAATCCTCAGGAGTATACTGACATTTTCCTGATGAAATTGCCTCATAAAGAGTACCAAATTTAACTGAGTTATTGGCATGTTTATTGACATGAGCATCACGTGACTTTGTCTACATGAATTGGCTGGTCCAAACATTCCCAACCTGTCTGTTTCCCTGAGTGTAAATCAGACAGAATTTATCTTGTGTCTAACCTTTACAGTGTCAGATAAAAGTGACAGGAGCCATGACACTTACAGTAATATGCAGATGGCAACTGTACAGTTGCAGTGTTTTAGTCCGTTTTGAATTCCTGGCTACAAAGGCCATTGAAATTGAGGCCAGCAACAAACCTCGGTGCTTCGACAGAACTGCAGCAGGTGCAGGGCAAGCACAGTGTGCTCACCGTGCTGCAGACCTGTAGACGACCAGTGTTACCACTGGCAGAATGACCATGCCTGCTTGTTGCCACCAAACAATTTAAAATCTTGACTGGATTTACTGGGAGGATGGGAGGGATAAGCTGAACACCACTTGTAATGGTTGGATAGTCTAAGATGTGCTCTGTATGCTTGTCCAGTCAACATCACAACTGCTTCCAGAGAGACAAACACATATAAAGACCCTTATCATAATATAATAATTATTTAATGTTTGTGGCTTAAACTAGCTGTAGATGTGCAGTGAAATTAAAACTGGGTAGAATAGCCTTGGGCTCTGTGACGCCTCCAGATAAAGCCAATGATATCTTAATCAACATTATGTTGTGAGAAAAAGTGGAAACCAGAATTCTAGCAATGTCCAGGACTGAATGAATGTCACCACTCTTTCCTGTAACTTATTAAGTGCCCTCAACTCTTGACTGCTTATCTTTTTGCTTCAGTTCTGTGGGGAACATCTTGGGAAACGCTCCTTAGAAAGAAACTCAGGGGTAGGCTTTGTAGTGCCCCTGTACCAAGCTGTTACTGAGCTACATAGGTGAGCTGCAACTCCATCTGTAATACTGTTTAAAGCCAGTAATCTTTACTGATTAGTGAGAAACATCTATCTTCTAATGACCCACTAATTATTATCTGATCCCCAGCTTGCCTGATGTTTATTGATGAAAAAAAACCCACCCAAGACTACACTCTTGAGATAAAAAGAAAAGTTATTCCATAAAAAGCACGCATTACTGCAGAATAATTAAGGTCTTTTATTATTATTTTGCATCCTGAATAGCCAATTTTAAGCATACATTGACCTCACTTGAGTTATATCACTGTAAATTGAGCTCATACAGGTGAAACACAGGCCCTCTGTCTTCAGAATTCAGGTAGTATATCACTGCTAATATTATGATGGGTATATGCACATGTATATGTACATTTATACATTCATAATTGAATGTGTACACAAAATCATGGTTCATTGTATTTAATTTCCCTCTTTACTTGAACTTGCCTGAAATCATAAATATGTCCTCAAGCACAGTAAAAACTCTATGCATTCCTTCAGCAGAGAGCCTTATATTTAAATATTTTAAAATATATTTTTTCACAGAAATATTGCTAGCTAGTGTGTTTCCCTAATGTTTTTCAAAATAATGGAAAATTAGTGCATTCTAAAGACTTCATAATAGCTACTTTTCCACCAGGAAATTTGTTCTTTGTTCCTTTGATTTTCCTAAAAGAAATGAAGGCACAAAACCATACATTATACCCAGATTTCTAAACAGTTTCAGTTTCTAAGCTTTAAATTACCATAAAGCCATTTGATCCATCTATATTTCAAACACTTATAATTAGAGAGATTTATATTTACATCTGGCACTATGACAGAGCTGTAACTAGCCTCTTTTGGATCCCATTGCCTAGACCCTATCACATCTGACACTGCACTGGTAATGTAAAGGACTAGAGAACCATACTCTGGAGACAGACAGTTATAAATGGTACTTAGTATCAGAGTCAAGAAAATAGTTGTGTTATGTACTTAACAGATTTCCCGCGATTGTGTAGAAAGGAAAGCTATACATCTGTTGCAGAAAGAAGGCATTAAATAATGTTTTCCATTAGGAAAGGCCTATTCTGCGTATATAGTTCCCACATTGCATGTCAGAATAGAGTTTGAAACAGGGTTGAGATCTTTTTGCAATATCACAGTGCAAAATATATAAGGTAATAATTTTAGTTTCAAATATGCCCACATGGTTATCTGAGTTTACTAGAGTTCTAAACTCATAAAATTACACTTTTAATACTAAACATAATAGCTGCAGTTGAGAATACCAGGAATTAAACCTCCCCAGATCTTGCCGTGCAGTTTTGTGTTTCCTGAACTGCTTTTGGGCAGGGGACAAGAGGCTGTGGCCAGGCTGTGGTCTCAGTACACTTGCTTCGGCAGGATCTGGGAACATACCTGGCAGCAATAACAAGTGATCCTTCATTCTTCCCCCTCTACTGCAGGAAGATAGAACAGGAAAAATTGTTACGGTTTTGAGTTCTTATCTAGGGTTCCCTATAGGGGACAGCTACGCGGTGTGCAGTGCTCACAAGAGTGCAGAGTCACTCTCACGTAGCTCACAGAAGACAGAGAGTTATCCATGTGCACCTGAAGCAGTTGGTTCACGCTGAAATCCAGGTGGAAGCAGTTGAGTTTTAGCAAGAAAAGAATTTGATGGTCTGGGGAGAAGTATTCATTTTTGTTCTTCTGAAGAAGACAGCCAGTTAAAAAAAAAAATCTTTTTTTTTTTTTTTTTTTTTAGGAAAGGTAACTATGAGTAAATGACATGTCCAGAAACTGTACAAATGCAGATGGTGAGTGGAGAAAATGCTGCTTTGTTCTGGGAATAAAAGCAATATTGCAGGCAAAAAGGGCTTGCTCTGTTTCTAACAAATGCTTTGTTCTGACGCACTTGATGGTTTTCGGCTGCTGTAGGCAGAGGAAGCTAGCTGTAAAATTGCATTACAAAAATTCTGAAGATGTTGCACTCCACATAAGTTTCAATATGAAAAAAAAGGAAATTTTAAAGGGTAAGATGAATGGGCTGTCAGCCTGAAAGCACTGGGAAAGCTAAATTTAAAAGTTGGACACAGTTGTGCAAGACAGTGTTATGCCAAAAACTGTAATATTAGCACTGAAAGGAGAGCCACAGGCAGCAGAGGGTAAGGTGGTAAACTTCAGCCTTATGATAGTGAACCTATCCCCGCTAAGGGAGTTTGCGAACTAAATTCATAGGGAAACAACCTACTGGAGACGATTCAATTTGTAATTGGACCAGAGGAAAAAGTATCTATTATAGGATTAAAAAGAGGTCACGCTATGGTGTTGCTGAGTTGGTTCTCTCACTATTCTGTTCTGGGTCCATCTTAGGACATCCTCAGAAGTTGGGTAAAGTTTCAGGACAGGGGTGGACAACTGTGCTTTTCACTCATATAGGATGGTTGTTCTTTACCTGTGGTTGAGGCTAAAAAAGAGTTTAGATTAAGATTTGTGTGTGCATGGGGCAGGGGAATAGCAACTTCTCCGAACGTCTGCTGCTCTGCACGTGTGAGAAGTGATTCAGGATGGTTTAGCTCTCAATGTAAGTTACCTCCTCAGAGTGGGTGGGGAATGAGACCCTAAAGGCATGCATATAAAGAGGGATAATCTGCACTTTGATATTTATCACACTGTAGGTTTTTTGTGTCTTTGTTGTCATGTAGTCTAACACAAGTAAATATGTGAACAGCAGATATTGTTTATGATTACCTTTCCTAGTTTCCCAGCATCTGGATAGTGAAAGCCGCCTCATTACAGCAAATCCACACTGGATTTTAAATTGCTTGTGGCACCAAGAATGTGATAAGTCTTCTCTCTATACATGCTGATACAGGAGTTCTGGTCCTTAAAACCTCATTCCTGCCTGAAACTGCTGCACAGACAAATTGCTCTATTTAGCACTACAAACCTCCTGAGCACTCCTATCTGGAGTCCTAGAGCAGGAGCTGGTTTGAGAAGGACAAAAATTGAAACTGTGCTTTTCTATGCACAAATTAAAAAATAAACACATTTCTTTTACTTCAAACTTGTTGCGACCTGCCTTTGTTTCAAGACCAAAAGTCTTTAAGCAAAGTAGAGCCACTTACTGGTGTGGAGAGAGAAATTGTGTGTAGCTGTTATCTCTTGCTGAAGATGCTGCTATAGTTTATGTCTGCCATTAGCTGCATGGTAATAACAAAGTTTATTTCTGAAAACATTTTTTATATATTTGAAACATTGCTATTTGGTTTATTAGAGAGTTTATTGTTTTCTTCTAATAAGGAACATTTAGAAGTGAGGAAAAATCCTCATTATTTACTTTCTTCTCCTGATTATTTGCTGTCCTGAGGCACTGTCAGAAAAGGCACGGGCTCATCATTGCTGCTACAATTGTAGAATGGCCAGAAGAACAAAATAGTGTGTCACAAGAAAATGTTTTTAGTGAGATATTAGGCAGAGGTCTGGTGTATTTCTAAACTATATATCAGGCCTTGAAAGTTTTCAATTGATTTGTCTCCAGGTTTAGTAAAGTGAAAATCTCCATGGTAAAGGGTTATCACAAATATACCAAGGCTGTGTAACTCAGAGGAGCAATACTCATACTGAGCACTTATATGTAGGCCTTAAAGAGCTTTTAATCACTGGATGCTTAACTAAATTGGAGCGGATATCTTAGCTAACAATTACAGCTTCCCTTTAATTCTCAAAGTATTTGTGGGCAGACTGTAACTCTTTCAAACTGCTGAATCACTCAAAGCTCTTACAGAAGTATCTCTTTAAGGAATACTTTCCAACTGTTATATTTCACTCCTTAAAAATAATTAACACATCAATTTCTGCATTTGTTTTGATGTAAAATAATCTAGTAAATATTTAGCACTCATTGTGATATTTAAAAATGTAATGCATGTGCATGATAAAATAATCTTATTGGCAAATATATTTCCTATACACTGTCCTGTTCAGTAAAAGAATATATTGTTACTTGAGTAGTAAAAGTTCGATCTTTAATGTAATTATTTTAAATAATGCTATAGGTATTTGAAATTACATACCAAGATGTCTTTGCTACTGGCCCTGTTAGTAATGGAAAGTCGGGAATATCTTCTTTGACTATATATATACTATATCTCTAACAATTTAAACAATTTAAAATAATAAAGAAATTACTGTTTATATGAAGAAAATGTTTCTGCCCTCAGGGTATTAAATATTAGTTCTGGAATTCCAACACCAGGAATGTCCTTCTTTTACCAAATACCTCAATAAAGAAAGAAAGCAAGAAGAAGCTGGACTGTTAGCTTCTAATGGAACTGCACAAAGGGAAAACAGTGTTTGCTGGCGGTTCTGAAATAAAGGAATTGCACGCTCAAAACAGGGTGCTAGCTCACTTAGAATGTACCATCTGTATGTTACTAGCTGACATGTGGGAGGGGGTCACAAGGGGTCTGTAGCAACATTCAAGATCTGATCTTCGCTGAAGGTCACTTTTTAAATGCATGTGAAAGCCTTCTCCTGCCTCCTGAGTGAAGCGTTCAGTAAGGAGTGGCACATCACAAAAATCACAAGTAATAATCTATGCCTTCTTCGAGATGCAAAGCCAAAGCATTTATATCTATACCTACATTATATATATAGATATGTAACTGTATGTAAAATACTATTTTATATCTTAGCTTTTTTAATTTATATATGTTTGCATATGTATGAGTATATTTTTATATATATTTATATATGCATTAACCACACACAGATACATATATGTATGTATAACCAGACTAAGTAGTAGTAGTAACTTCTGAGATCAAATATGTTTGCAATATGTAATTAGAGAAGACAGTTTTGCTGTTTGTCTTTGGATGTTTTAAAAAACAAATGGTATTTACTTCCCTTTCAAATAAAGAAACTTCTGTGTGTATCCACGTGTTCACTTATACCTTCTTTACAGAGAAACAAAAAAAAACCCCAACTACAACCACATGCAAATAAATAATCAAAGATCTTTCCCAAGTAATTAAATCCTTCATTATACAAAATACCCCTGTTTAAAGGTAAGGCTGGCATTTAAATTGAAATTATCACTGAACTTTTTTTTGGTCAAGTAGTTTCTCTGGGCTACTCTATAAATTAGAGCTATTTCAAAGAAGCCTTTCTGTCAGTGGTCTTCTGCCAGAATGCTGCATGTAAATGTTATAACTTAAAAAGCACATGAAAACTGGAAATTTACAATTTAAATTTCAAACACTTCACGTCTTTCCTTTTAAAAAAACAATTTTATAGAGAGGTTAAATATTCATAATTTTGTTTTCCTATAAATGTTGTCCATACTGCACTATTAAAGAAACAATTTTTTAAGTATTTCAGTATATTAAACATGTTGCCAAAATCTAATGTAGTCTGGCCATGATAAATACATATGTAGGAAGATTTAATGTGAAATTCAAGTAGAAAATTTATATATTGGTGCTTTGCAAGGCTTACAGTTAATGAGAAGGAGATACAGTTTTAAAATATCTCCGTAATTTGTTTTGATGAGACAGCTGTGTTCTGCACACACTGCAACCCAGGTGAATCCATTCTTGCATTGTCATGCATAATAGAGCTATTTGACACAACGTAAACACAGTAATATTGAGGATTCAAAAAGCCATATAAAAATTATGTGGCAGTGAAAAAACATTTTATAAATATTTCCTTGTCTTTTTCAGTTTTTCTTTCAGTATTTCAGATTTATCTTTTTTTAACAGCCTTCACTATTTCTTGAACTTCTAAAATAGTTTTGTTCATGTTTCTCAGGATGATGGACGGTGCTGGTTTAGGTTGCAAGAAGAAAACACACATTTAAATCATAATTATCTCCTTTTTCTGCTTTTCAGACTCCGTATAGGGTGACTTGATCACTAAAATAGAGTAAATGCACAGAACTAAGTGATGGAAAATCTGTAACCTACAGTGTGTCCTCTCAGTAGAACTTTACATTTCTTTATCAGTCCTTTCCACTAGCAGATTTTTGTCTACTCGCTCTTCAAAATTACTAGAACTTTGAAATCATGTATATCTGACTTTGTGGCAAAGGCGGCAGTCCTTCTAGTCCTCTCTTACTGGAAAAGGGAAAAACCTCTAGGTTTTACTAAAGTACTGAGAGAGTGAGTGGCGAGAAAGTAATTAGAGAACTTCAAAAATGTTTTCAGAAGTAAAATAGATGGGAAAGCATTTACACTTGCTCTTTAGCAATATTGCATGTAATTAAAATTAAGAATCTGTGGAACACGGTGATAATGGCAAAAAATATGCAAAAATAGCTTTTTTTTTTTTCAGAAACTAATACTGTTTGGTATTGAGGAACAGGCTGGATTACTTAAGCTTTGATTGAAAATATATGGCTAAAAGTATCTTCAGTAACACCATTTCTTCAGTGGAAGAAATTGTAAGTGGACATTGCATGGGTCATAGGTCCCGGTTCCCTACACTAATAAGAAACAGCTATTTTGATACTTGGAATGTTTTGCATAATAAACATATTGGCATAGATTGATTCATAATCATATCCTTCAGTCACACACTTCCTTACTAGTTCTGCTTATGTTTGTGAAGTTTTTGGTGGTGCAAATTTATGCTGGCACTAGCACCATTGTTTGTTCAAGCATTTCAGTTAGTTTCAAAGCTACCAGGTCATAAATACCTAAATGTAGTTAACTACATTTCTGCTTTCGCTCTCAGTGACTATTTTTGTTGCGTTTTTCACCTGATATGAAATACAAACCATTGCAGTTAAAAGATTTTTGCATCTTTGCACATGCTGCAAGAATGAAGAAGTCACAGCAGAATCCTGAACAAAAGTGCATGAATGCTGCCTTTCTAAAATTGTCAGGACATTAAGAATTTTCTGTTGTCATTCAACCACTTCAAGCCAGTCTGAAGGAATCGGTTCATTTAGGCCATTAGTTCTTGTTTTCAAACATCCCACACCTTGTATCTCTTTCCTTGTCAGCTGTGGAGGCGTACAGCAATGCAGAGCTAGAGCTTGAGATCTTTCTCTCTTTAGGAAGGAGACCACTGCATGTGTGTGTTTGTCACACGCTACAGTAATACAGGCTCTGAGTTTTGAGAACATTGAAACGCTGATGTCACTACATATAGTTTAATATTACATATAGGTCAGTGTTATATGTAAAGGGGAGAATGACATTTCTCCAAGGACAGATAATATTATTTATAACAGAGTTCTTGCACTTTTCAGTGATAGTATCAATTGTTTACAGCTGACTGAAACATGAAGTTGAGTTGGTCTGATAAGGGACTGAGCCTTGTGTCCAAGCCCAGATCCTTTTACCAAGGCTGCAGTAGAGTATTTTCTAAGACTGTGTAGCCAGGGAGTTGCTGAAAAAGTAGCATAAGTATTTTTAGGTAGAAACCTGGTTCCATGGCAAAGTTTTCATTAACATTAATGTTTTCAAGATTTCCTTCCTACTGTGAGGCTGATACATCTTTTGTACAGGGCATTTTTAACATAAAAACCTTTGCTAATTCCAGAAATATGACATTGCCTGGACTGAGTGAAAGGCTTAATTTTATTTTCTTTTATGAAGATTATGTCTGTTAAGACAGCCTCTAATGGTGAAATCATATTCTGGTATAGTGATTATGTTGATCTTTTAGGCAATTTTCTGCTTTGAACCTTGTGGAAAGAACAGTAGCTGATATACTTTTGATAATGAAACAAGCAGTAGCATGAAAACAATTGATCTCAAAGCTTTCCCATACAGAATTTCATAATTACAAGCTCAATCAATGGTATCTCTTAGTTGGCAATTACACGTACATTGGCAAAAATGTCAATGAGCTGGTAGCCAACATGTAGGTTCCAGTCATAACCTAAATCTTTATCCCTTCTCTAACTTTGTTTAGACAATGACAGAAAATTAGAGAAGAGGTGCAGGAAAAGAAGAGGATTCATTTCTGATGAACCCTGCGGGACATAAAAAGGACATATTTTTGCTAGTGATACCTGCGGATACTCAGAACTTGGCCTGACGGAGCCCCGGACACCTCCCGGCGCTGGCTGGGGACGGGAGGGTGATGGGGTGAGGGCAGCTCTGCCCCTGCCCAGCCTGGCCCGGCTCCACGGGCGCTCCTCCGCGGGTGTAGCCGAACCAAAAGCATCTGCGTTTCCAGGCAGAGGAAGGGTGACCCGGGCTACGGAACCTGCGGGTCGTGTGGAGCATCTCAAAACACTATCACCAAACATTTAATTTTAATGGATTATTTTCGGTTTTAAAGGTTTTTTTGGTTTGGTTTGTTGTTTCCCCCCCCCCCCCCCCCAACGCCAGTGATGTAAACTTTTCACTTTTTTGCCGCTAACGCATCCAGGTGCGTGTTCGCTCCTTGCAGACAGGAGCAGGTTTGGGTTTTTCCCTCCTGGATCTCCCCCCTCGCGGCGGGGAGGCCCCGGCGGCGCTGCGGCAGCCGCCAGCAGGGGGCGCGCACACGCTGCGCTGCGCCCCGCGCCGGGAGCGCGCCAGGGGCACCGCGGGGCCCCACAGCCCCATCCCACAGCCCCATCCCACAGCCCGGCCCCACAGCCCCATCCCACAGCCCCATCCCACAGCCCCATCCCACAGCCCGGCCCCACAGCCCCATCCCACAGCCCCATCCCACAGCCTCATCCCACAGCCCGGCCCCACAGCCCCATCCCACAGCCCCATCCCACAGCCCGGCCCTACAGCCCGGCCCGGCTCGGTGAGAGCTCCTCAGGAACCAGCGACGTGCCAAAGAGACGGGTGGGCGAACCTCAGCAACAGGAGTTAAAGAAAAACTGTCTCCAGCAGTGTACCAGCAGCCGGCCAGTAGTCGAAGCTGACTTACCCAGTGGGAAAGAACTGTTTTGTCACTGTCCTGATACCTCTAAAATAAACAAACAACCCCCCCCCCCCCCCCCCCCCCCCCACCCCCAGCCTTTTTGGATCAAAAGATAACCAGGAAAAACGAAATAATTTTCTTACATTAAAAAATATCTATTTCAAATATATAGCAAAAAGATACTGATAAGGACAGTACTGTTGAGATGAAGCCTATTTCTGACAATTTGATCTTTGCTCCACTGCAGTGACCAGGACTGCCTTGGTTTTGCAACATATTTGAAAGGCCTGTACTGATAAGTGCATGAGAGCTGAAACTCAACTAATGTTCTTTGATGTAGCCGCTCCTACAAGGGTGAATACTCAAGGAGATTTAGAGTTATTTCTTCAACAGCAAAATACAAATGTGCCTCCACTGCATCAGTTAAATTACATGAACGTGAAAGATATTCTATGAGTAACTTTGTTCAATTTTGTATCTGCTTAAATGCAGTTTACCTACCTTTACCTTTTTTGCAAAGTAACTAATGGTTTTTTAACTAATAGCAGGATCTATATTGTAGGTAAAAACAGTCACAGGTGATCCTTGGCCTTTTCTTTTGTTACTACCACAGCAAAATCACTCTTAAATCAGACCAGTGCCTAAATGTAGAGCAGTAGCACGAAACTGAAGTGCTAAACAATGGACTGCAGTGTTCTGTTACTGGATTTCCATTTTTGTATAGATTTGGACAATGATTTTCCCATCATAATCACTTTAGCTCAAATCTTTATTGCTTAGACAAGCATTAAGGTAGACTCATGTAGTACAGAGAGTGCATATGCTTTGTTTCTAGGCTCAGCTACCCACAAGCATCATGTTCTCACTTCAATTCCCTTCTTCCCTTTTTGAAAAAGAAGGTTGGGGGTGATTTAACATTGACTAGAATTGCTTTACTATGAGATTCATCTGCATATAGGTGTGCTGATAGGACACAGTCAGCCTACTTCCAATTACTCTCTTCTCCACTTGTAAAACCCCCACCAGTGGGAGATTTAGACATGGATCTCACTCCAACTTCCCAGTAGCTTCCTGACCTGCAGTTTGACCTCTAATGCTTTTTTCTTTTTTTTTAGTTCATCTGAGGGAGTATTTTTAAAGTGATACAACACATTTGAGTTGTAGATCATGTATATGAAAACATTAATTGATTATAACTGAACATTTTGCAAAACTGTAGCCTGGTTATATTTCCTTTGTCTTTGGCAAGTATTTCTACAGGGCTTTTGACAAAAAGATAGGTTTAAAAGCATAACCAAAAAAAGTGCATGCATGTGTTTACCTTGCTTAAATACTTTGCAAAGAAATGTGCCTTCCATCTACAGTGATAAACGGCTGAAGGTACTTTACATCCAAAGTCTTTGACTGAACTAAAAACTAAGCAAACAACCAACATCTTGACCTGAAAAGATGGCCTTTATTCTTTTGAGCTCCCTTGCACTGGAGAACATTTATCAGCCATGAGATTTAGAAGATCAGTTAGATATCTTGGACAAAGTTCATGTAACAAACTAGTCAAATGGACCAAGACCTTGAACTTGGCATGAAATTTTCTCAGTGTGCAGAGGAAGATCAGATTTCTTGCAGCAGCCTGTGTTGCCAAGGCATTCGACAGCATTTAGTAAAGACTGAGCTTCAAACTCCCTGCTCAAGCACCTTGCATCACTATGCACTATCACTATGTTTGGCTGAAAAGTGACTAAGAGCAGATCAGTAGCTGTCTGGATGCCATATGGTTGTCTTCCTGTAAATTATGTGGAATACAGTCTGAATTGAGTTTTTTATGTGTCTACAAAGGAGAATGCACCGTGCAGCAGAACTCTTCCCATCAGTACTGATCTGTCTTCCTACAGGGTTCAGCTATTCTTTGTTTTGTCTAACCTCTGATGCAAGTGATGCTGCTTGATGTCTTTTCATGATATTGCCAGCTGAATGGATCAATCATGTAGTAACTGAAAACAGATTATAAAAAGCATTAGAGGAAGAACTCTTTCTTTTCAATAGTCTACAAGAGAATAGACCTAGCAACGGAGATGTTGTTTCCTACTTTTTCTGATGGGATGCATTCTCCTCAAAAATAACTCACATTAGGTTAGCTGCTTGTTCAGAAGTTAGGGACTTCTGCTACTTGTCAAGTGAGACATCAGTAATGCATGGTCATCAGTGTCTAATGCTAAAGAGAAGTCCAGGAGGATAAAAAAGCGATGATTACATTATTTCCAGTGACTGGTGATACTGATGGCAACTCTCCTCATTGGTATAGTCCTACCAGCCAACACTGAATCTTACCCAGCAGCCTCAGTCTTGATTCTGACAGGTCAGCTGTCTTTGCTAGGTGAGTTGGTTTCCCTTTATCTGGATTCTCTAAGGGTCTTGTGGGGACAAGAGGTATGACATTGGGTGTTGAGGAATGGTGTAGCCAGGGTTCACCTTGACCATGTCAGTCAAACAGTAGTGTACTTGGAGGAGGGTATGGAGAGGATATGCCCTGTCTGAATGATTCACTGCCTGTTTTGGTAATACCATGATAGCTGCTGTTTGTCGCTCTCTCATGCGCCAGCAAGAGTGCTCGAACAGGGAATGGGTACAAGGCATTGTTAGGATGTTGAGAGCTTGAGTGAATGTGCTGACATTGGGTGGTGCTGACTGGTGGACAGAAGACGATGTTCAGTCCATGGTTCACACATGGTTCACACAACATATGAGGGACAACCTGATGATCAGGCCCAGTCAGCATGGGTTTATGAAAGGCAGGTCCTGCTTGACAAACCTGATCTCCTTCTACGACAGGGCGACCCGCTTATTGGATGAGGGAAAGGCTGTGGATGTAGTTTACCTCGACTTCAGTAAGGCCTTTGACACCGTTTCCCACAACATTCTCCTGGAAAACTTGGCTGCTCGAGGCTTGGATGGGTACACGCTTTGGGTAAAAAACTGGCTGGATGGCCGGGCCCAAAGAGTTGTGGTGAACGGAGTTAAATCCAGTTGGCGGCCGGTCACGAGTGGTGTCCCCCAGGGCTCGGTTTTGGGGCCACTCCTGTTTAACATCTTTATTGATGATCTAGACGAGGGGATCGAGTGCACCCTCAGTAAGTTTGCAGATGACACCAAGTTGGGTGGGAGTGTTGATCTGCTCGAGGGTAGGGAGGCTCTGCAGAGAGATCTGGACAGGCTGGAGCGATGGGCTAAGGCCAACTGTAGGAGTTTCAATAAGGCCAAATGCCGGGTGCTGCACTTGGGCCACAACAACCCGCAGCAGCGCTACAGGCTTGGGGAGGAGTGGCTGGAGAGCTGCCAGTCAGAGAGGGACCTGGGGGTGTTGATTGACAGCCGGCTGAACATGAGCCAGCAGTGTGCCCAGGTGGCCAAGAAGGCCAATGGCATCCTGGCTTGCATCAGAAATAGCGTGGCCAGGAGGGACAGGGAAGTGATCTTACCCCTGTACTCGGCACTGGTGAGGCCGCCCCTTGATTCCTGTGTTCAGTTTTGGGCCCCTCACCACAAAAAGGACATTGAATGACTCGAGCGTGTCCAGAGAAAGGCAAAGAAGCTGGTGAAGGGTCTGGAGCACATGTCGTACGAGGAGCAGCTGAGGGAACTGGGGTTGTTTAGTTTGGAGAAGAGGAGGCTGAGGGGAGACCTCATCGCCCTCTACAACTACCTGAAAGGAGGTTGCAGAGAGCTGGGGATGAGTCTCTCTAACCAAGTAACAAGTGATAGGAGAAGAGGGAATGGCCTCGAGTTGCACCAGGGAAGGTTTAGACTGGATATTAGGAAGTATTTCTTTCCAGAACGGGTTGTTAGGCATTGGAATGGGCTGCCCAGGGAGGTGGTGGAGTCCCCATCCCTGGAGGTGTTCAAGAGTCGGGTTGACATAGCGCTGAGGGATATGGTGTAGTTGGAAACTGTCAGTGTTAGGTTAATGGTTGGACTAGATGATCTTCAAGGTCCTCTTCAACCTAGATGATTCTGTGATTCTGTGGTTCTGTTTCCATTTCACATGGTTTCAGATATTACTGTGCTTCTTCAGGTTTTAGATTCCACCTGTCTTCTGATGTCCTGCACTTTTAACAGTGGTATACTTTGTAGGACCTAATTCTAGTGGAGTGAAGAGTGAGTGATATGGTAAAACGATACATTGTGAAAGGCTGAGGAAAAGAAGCAGAGAGAATGGGATAATCTTAAGTAACAATTTAATGGAAAATAGGAACTATGCTGATGTTCTATTTCCTTCACATTTTATTAATACAGTGATTGCCTTGCTTTAGAGCATTTAATATCACTTCTGCTCTTGTTACATTTGTTTATGTCCCCATTCACGTCTTCAGGAGCTTTCCTTTGCCTTTGAAAAAAAAGCTCACCTGTCATAGGTAGCGTGAAAATGGCATGGCACAAAGCAGTTTTTTCAAAACAAACTGTTGATAGTTCCTGCTACAGAAATTTTGATTCACCCCTTTATTTAGATCTAGTACTGGTGAAATCATGGAATGGTGATAAGATTTATTTTCTCTCATGCACAGCACAGAGTGGAACAAGTGGCACCTGTTACCTCCTAATGCTCATACCTCACACACTGATAGGCCCCAATAAAACATAAATAGTATGTGCAATTTATTTCAAAAAGTCAGAACAACAATATGATGGTCACATACTAATGACATTAGAACTTCCCCAACATTTCTCATTCCCTGTAGACATTTCTGCCTGCTCCTATGGTACTGGACAAAGCCTGCCACCCTCCCTGCTTCCTGCAACAGAGAGTGCCTTCAGATGCACAGCCTTCCTTTGCAGTTCCAACTACATTCATGTGTATTTTAGGAACTGTGAGCTTATGCTTGGTTATTGCCTATGGCAGTATTTAGAGTGATGGTTCCATATTTATCAAAACATTTATTTAAAAATACCAAATGAGCGATAGAGAACTTGCAGAAGCAGACTGACTAAGGGTGGGGAAAGCAGAGACACATCAGATGTCACTGCACTCTGCACTTCATCCCTTCAGGGTCATCTGACAAAGCCTCACCACTCTGTTTGGTCTTGTCATGTTACTGCCAGTGATTTTAGTTTCCAGTTCTGACATGAATACATAGTCGAGAAGACTTGTGTCACTGCACAAACCCCCAGTATTTGCAGCCACACGGTGTGGTCCCACCCACTTATACAGGGTCATGTGGAGTAGGTAATGAAGGGAACCTGAGTTCATGGCACTTCAAATATGGATGTGTGTGCAGCTAGAGGATGTGAAAAAGCTGAGTATAGGATATTTCTTTTATACACTTCAGAATCTAAGGAACACGATTATATCATGCAGCAAAACTCCCCAGAGCTTGGCTTGCTTTGATCTGGATTACATCTTCAAAGCTGTACTTAGAATTTTGATAGTTGAAATTGTGCTCATTTTGCCACTTGTTTTAAATAATGTTTTTCTCTATAAAAAATATTATTGACCAAATAGTACTTTTTCTAAATTACAATAACAGTGTTTTATAAATGACTGCAAATCACTGAGTACATGACATTATATAAACACATAAATTTTGTACCTTTTATACAAGAGATGTACGGTACATTACTAACAGTAATACTTGGATACAGACCTATCTAGTGTCCTGCTTTTTGTGTTTTTCTTCTGTCTCTTGCTCCCCTGTTCCTGCACTTATAGCTTAAATTAACTCAGTGCCAGAAACCCAGCTCTTGCCCTGGGACCCACCTGGGCACGCACAGCTGATAACTGTTCAGTGCGCACCTGCTGAGCATAGTCTCCAAGCAGGAGAGGGACTCTGGTCCTTTCAGAAGAAGCAATGTGCATTTCCACAAGTCATGTCCCTCCCAATCTTTATCATTATACCAAGATTACCCTTCACCTAGGAAACGTGGAGAAGGTTGAAGTTAGAAAATAATTTATCTCCACATTCTGAGTCAGATTACATCAAGGATACTAAAAACGGAGCATTGTTTTTGACATTTGTTTTTCCTAAGATTTATACAACATCTCAGTGGCAGAGCAGGGGATAAAACCCTAAACTACCAAGAGTGATCCCTTCCCAGGTCATGAGCCCAACACTTTCTCTAAGAGCCAAGGTTAATATTTATCTATGCCCTATGGCAGTAATTTCAAAGGTGTTGATCTTGGGGATTAATTGCTGCTTTAAACAGCCAGTTAACAGTTTAAACAACATTTTTATTGGCATACAGTAGCTAAATGCCTACTAGTGTGCTGATGGGTTTATGATGATCAAAGTGAACTAAGAGTCTGTCTTTGAGTTGCATGCTGCTAGAGGCACTGGGTCATTTGAATATCCTGGACTGATGTATGTGAGATGTACAGTAGCAGTAGTACACAGAGAAGAAAATGTTCATTTTTAAATATTGTACTTCAGACTGTTTTCTGTTCTATTTACATGCGGAAATGAAGTTCTCAGGCTACTGGTGCTCCAGCGACCTGGTGCCTGAGCACACATGCTCCTGAGGACACAGTCCAGGCTCTGGTGCTCATATTTCAGCCCTGGTTTTCCAGGGGATACAGCACCATGCTTGGAAGAAGTATTGCCAGGGTGTCACAGGTCCTATGCTGAACTGTGTTCACAGAAGTGGCTGAAGAATCAGCTGCAACCTTCATTACAGTTATAAACATGTTTTTTTGGATTCAATATAGTCAATACAGTATTTATATGACCACTGGCAGAGAGGAAACTGAAGATATTTGGAATCACATTAATTATCTCAATTTTTACAGCTTAGCGATTAGGCATTTTGAGACCTTCAGTGTGATTAGAAGCCCGAGACCTGTATTCTGGCTGCCTGCTATAGGTGTCAATCTCAAACAGTGTGACTATGCCTGCTTTCCACAGGGAACCACAACCTGGCAGCGTCCACAACTACCCTGAACTGAGTTTTACGCGCCTCTTTGGGCATCTGTGACAGAGCAGGTTGTACAAATGTGCTGGAAGGGATTTCTGAAGGGAAGGTAGTATGCCTTTGCTGTGATTGCAGTGCAACATGGAGACGTCTGAGCTATGGGGCTATTTATAGCTCATTATAACTATGCAGCACAGTGCCTGAGCCTCTGTACTAGGCATATGCTTGTCCCCAGGACATGGATACCTATCTCTATTTTCCAACTCTTTTGGAAAATACTGTCTGTGACTACTATTAATGACTTGGTTCTAGCAGGCCAATTAATCAGAGCCAACTTGTGATAAATGTTTCTTCCATATAAAATGATGACAGCTTGCTGTCTAAGTATAGGATGAGTGCATCCTATACTTCAGCTGAGAAGAGCGACACGTGGATGTAGCGAGGCTATTTAGTGTGGCACAGCTGGTGTGCCTTGCTGCTGCGATTCCACGGGATGCTGCTCACAAACCATAGCTAGCCTCTTGCCTCACTGCTATTTATTTGTGTTGTCTGACTTCTTGTTTCCTAATTAAAAGTGACACGTACAGTTGGGAAGAAGCTGATTGCCTCTTAAAATAATTTTGACCAGTTGATTGAGTTTTCTAATTAGTTAACAACAAACTTTGGTATTATGGGGATGCTGCTGAAATGGAGCACAGAAAGCCAAGCCTCTGCCTCATACCCATGTATGGAATGTGAAACCAGAAGCTGTTTGCAAAAATAAATAATAGGTGTGGGGAGAAAAGTACACTATAAAAATATAAGAGATATCTTATTTATAAGCCACCTTCTTAAATAAGAAATAGTTGCAATTCTTAATTCCAGACTGTCTCCCTGTGCCTCTCCCTTTCAATAGCTACACTGCTGTTTACTTACCTCTGATACCTCAGATCCCTGGTGGCAGATTCCTGTTTTTTTCTCTGCTATATCTGTCACCCAAAACCTAACTCTTAGTTGCTGAGAATTAATTAATAAATAGGCTGAGTGTAAGGAAGCTGCCACAGTCCTAGAGACTTCAAGGTTTTAGGTAGACTGAAGTCCAATATGCTAGTCTTGCTGTCAAAGTATTCAATTAGTATTTGACATAATTCCTGAAAATACATGAGGTTATATGGATATATAATCTATTCTGTACTGCTGCAGAAAGCACTTGAAATTCTGACTCTCAGAGAAAACAAGTAAGGTTTTAAGGATTTTTTTGGCAAAAGCTGGGCTCGATCAGACCTATCATGCGTTCACATAGTCACGATGAGCTTGTATTTCCAACAGTTTGAATTAAAATGCAATTTTATGTTGTTTTCCCCCTGGTTCTAGAAGAATTTGGCAGTTTTTTTGGTTTTGTTCCATTTACTGCATTGTGTTAAAGTGTTTCCATTCAGCTGGGGATTCTGTAGCTACCAAGCTAGGCTGCCTATGCTATAAATCTTAGTATTGGTCAATGTCAAAAATAGCTATATCATTCATGTTCTCCTGCTTCCTTTCTTAATATTTATCCTCTCCAGAACAAGTACCAGGAAGGTGATCCTGAATGCTGGAAGATTGGGCTGCTTACATTGTATAATATCATTACTGTTGGCTGCTCCTGCTAGAGTTGAACTCTGGCCAAAAAGTTAAGCTAAATTAGATGAACTTAGCTTAGTCATGGAGTTGAGTGTGCCCATTCATGAAAAACATAGCAAGGGTGAGAATACAGGAAGCTGCAATATTGAGATTGCTCACGCTTGGGACTCTAGTTCATTTTTCATTTGGAATGAAATACATTTCAGAAACATCATGGCCTTTGCCATATTCTCCTTTTAACTAGACATCTAAAAAATTTATGCTGTGGCTTTGAAAGTGAACTAAAACAAGAATAGCAATTCAAGCTCTTAATCCCATGTTTTCACAGTTTAAAGCTACATCAAAGGCTAGGCATTTCACCCACATAATTAGTTATTAGCTTGTACAGTTGAGATTTCATCCTTCTTTTGACTGAAAGCAGATACGTGAAGATTGTTCTAGAAAAGCGACAGTGCCAGATTTTTTTACAGAAACGTGTAAAAGAGACATTTGGTGCATTCTCTCTAGCTTTGTCAATTGGAGTACAGATTACACCTCTTCCAGACTATCTTGTCCAGTCCCTTTGATTTGCAGGTATTTTTCAAAAGGTATGTAGAAGTTGATTAGAGCACCATAGAAACTCAAAATGAAAAGCTGAGCTTCTTATCTTCCACCCCAGCATTATATCCAATAAAGTTTATTTCCTGCCGATTATTTTAGCTAAATCTATTCTATGAAAAAAAGTAAGTTTGTTAGGAAAATCAGTCTTATTAAGAAAAAAGTATCTACCTTTAAGTAAGTGGGAGAGTGCTACCTCGTAAATGCTATTTTCTTGCTATGTATCCTTTAGCCAGATACTTGAGTTCTTAAAGGACACAAATACTAAGAACTGACACAGATTTATGTCTTTTTCTATGTGGAAAAAATGAAGGAGAATGTTTTACATTCTAGTTTTTTATTAGGTCAGAGAGCAGCCAAGATTGACTTTCACAGTTGATTGTTTAGGGTGTCATGCAGGTTGGTGGAGAATGTGGCGGTGTCTCCACAAGCAGAAGAAAACAGAATACTGCTTCATGCCTTGCTATGAATATATATGCCCCAGAAGATGAGACTCTGACTTCTATCTCTCTCCATATCAAACAGTAGAAGGATTTAAATCTGGGACTCACCTCCAAATGCCCTGACCATCCCTCGACAGTGGCATTACTTCCCTCATTGTTGCACCTGAGTTGAAAAGATGTGAGCTACAGAGAAGCCTATGAAGAAAAGACTTTCTCTGGAGGACAGAAAGATCAAGCTCACTGGAGCATGGTGCTCAGGAATGATGGGTAGCTCTCATGTCTTCTACAGATAATGTAAGGGATTTTATCACCAATATGCTGGCTTTTGAATCTAACTGTTATGTATCTAGTACTCCTCATGAACACCGAGTTTAATCACCCGATGCAGGATTTTGGTTTCCATTAGGTAAGAAGGCTGTAGCTTTGCAGAACTTAACCCTTAAGACTCCAAAGGAGAGATCTTAAGTTGCTAACTCATAGAGTCCAAAGAAACTTCAACTTTTTGTTGCTAGATAATAAGTTTTTACCAGGATTCAGAATAATCTTTTTATTTATATTTGACTGTGGGACTGCAGTCTTTTCTTTCCTAGGCAAATCAGAGTTCTTGCCTTTGTGACCTCAAGAATAGATGCACATATCGCAAAGTACTTGGGACTACATGTTAAATTAATCCAGAAACTGAAGGCAACGCACTAATGGGTTGTTGTTTCTCTCCTGTACTTTTTCTTGGTGAGCAATAAGACCCAGCAATAGTCCATGGAATAAGTGTTCAACCAGACAGCATTGCTGATAAATCATTTCCACAAAATTGCACTTTCAATTAAATTTGCAACAGAAGGCACATTCACATGATAGGGCTAAAAGGCTTGTAGCCATATGAAATATCTTTCTTTTGTCTAGCATTTACAGTGGAAGATCACTGGTTTTGGTAATTTTATCAGCCATTTTAGACTAGGGAATCTATTTTTATTATTTTCAAACAGAAATGTCATGCTCACTATGTTCAGTTACTGTGCGTTATTCCTATTCAATAGGGTTGGAAGTTGGTCTTTGAAAGTGCCTCAAGGATCCTGAAAGTGTGAAAGTTAAGGACAAAACTTATCCTAGACAGATAACAAGGGGATGCTGGAGGCATTCCCTCCTTCCCCGGGGAATGAGAGCAAATTTAACTGAATTAATCTACATGCCTTTTCTCTACATGTGTAAGTTTGAAGATTTGTTATGAATATAAGAATAACTAGATTTTCCCATGTTCCCAACAGCATTAAAATAAGTTTTCAGAAAACACCAAGCTCTCTCAGCTGCTGCCATGCTTGGAAAGAGTCCAGCTTTTGCCCAGAGAGGCATCACAGCCTCTGTGTGAGACAAAATTCAGACAGGTCATACAGTATAACCAGTAGCTTAGATGTTTCTGTGGTAAACCACCATGTTCTTCTAAGAGCTGCTGCTTCTTGCCACTTCAGCTGTTTACTTGTTCCCAGGTGTGAAATCAAATGCTGGGAGAGCTGGGCTGGGCTGGGCTGGGCTGGACTATGACTCAGCACCCATTGCTGTATTCCTTTGAAGGAAGGATCTGGCAAGCAGCACTATGTGGGATCATACCTTAAATATGCTCATGTAAATATACAATCTTCAGTCCTGAGGAGTAATTTATTTGAGATGACTACTTGCTTGTTCCCAGGAGAGTAAGAAAAGAAAGCATACAGGTCATAGGAGAAAGTGTCATTGCATGGTAAGTAACTCTTCCCCTTCATCTGTTCTCAATACTGTCTGGATTCTGTAGGGTCAGGCAAATATCCTGTATCCCTTTCTGGTCTCAGCACTGTGGTAAATTGGGACCATCTCCACTGAAGTCACTGGAGAAGCACTAGCACATAACCAGTCAGACTTACTGGACTTCAGATCCCTTTTTATGCATTTGAATTTATATATTTAGAATGAGGTTTTTTGGAATATGCTACATTAAGAATAAACATTTTGTGTGTTACTGTACAGCATTGGTTTACCTAGAGATTAAAGCCTGCTGCTTATAGCTGTGTTTAGGAGCCATTCTGCAGTGACTTCCCTTATGAACTGAGGAAGTTGAGTTGGAGCAGCTCCGTTTACAGTGTGTGACATGATGCAACCTTATTGCAACTCATTTGCAGTAATAACACATATTGCAGCAGAAATGTAAAGAAACAGAAATAGATCTTGGTTTCCTAGAATTTCTGTTTGAACTCTGAGCATGCATATGATTCTGTGACAAAAGCCATTAAATTATATTAATGCTAGATATGTGGGAACTGGTATCATGTGAATGTAGCCTTTATCTGGATGTTGAATTCCCATTTATTTTGCATAGTTGGATTGATTACATAGTGAGCTACAGTATTTTGTATAGCTACTAAATAAACAATGTGTATGAGACTGCATGGTCTGGGAAGGAGGCCTCTGGATCCATCCCTTCCCTGTTACACAGAAGGAAGAGTTCAGGGAATACGAAACTAGTCATTGTGTTGGAGGAAGTGGTCTTAGGAAAATAAAGAGTCTTTTAAACACATCCATGGCCCTACTCAGTTTCTGGCTGAGCCACTGATTTTCTGTGCAGTCCTGGACAAATCATTTAGGTTATATCTACAGTATATAATGTAAGATCCTGTAGAAATACCCAGAGTGACTTTGACTGAACTTTGAGAACTATTTTTTTCCTCACCTCACTAAAATTTTCAGGTCTTAAAAAGCTGGAACAGGTCGCATAGATCATGTGGTACTGGGATAATAAACTGTACATTTAACAAATCAGGTAGAAGACACCAAACCGTTGAAACTCTTGGGGCAAGATGTTTTGTTTAGTTAGTTGGTTCATTTGTTTTTGGAAAGAAAAAAGCAAATACCTTAATAGGAATAGGAAATTTTAGAAAACAAAAACTCTTCTTATTTCTGTACCTGTTTTCCTTAGATAAAATGGAATTCCTTAGAAAATTGCACTGTGGAATTAAGTGGCTGTAGATCTGGAAACAAGCCTTTTTCTGTATTTGTTGTTGCATTTCTGCCTGTGTATGCATGGGACCATGAGTGTGCCAGGGAGGAGTGTAAAATGAACCTGGCCTGGCTGGTTCAATGTCCTTATCAAAATGACTTTGTTATGTGTTTGGGGGAACAGTAAGCTGACCTTGGTGGTCCCTGTGTTACAAGATTGGGAGTGTCTGTGCTTCTAGTTAGGGACCCTTGGGGCTAGCTCCAGCTCTGGTATCAACAAGAGCATCCCCAAAGCTTGCTGAGTTTCAGTGTATCTGACAGAGCTGCTGCCATTTCAGCAGTCACTCTGAGTCCTTGCAAAGATTTAAGTGCATCCCAGCACAATTCTTAAGTCCCTTTCTGTGCATCCCCTTGGACTAGAAAGGCTGCAAACTGGGAGTGACAGAATGGCTCCCGGGCTTCCCCCAGGCTCCTGCCATCCCTTTCTTGCCTCTGCATGAGACCTCACGTGTTTGGGCACACAAGATGTCTCATATGCACTACTCCTGTGACACAGATGTGGGCAGTATGTATATGGGGGAACTTGGTTCTCACTAGTAAGGAAACCTTTAGTGCAGTGTGCTGGTAGGAGATGTTCTGGCTGGTGCATAGCTCTGCCACATCTCTCCACTGTGGGACCTGACCATTATGTGCTGCCCATGATCCATCAGTCTGGGGCCTGGGGTCAGGGATCTGTTTTTGAGAGGCAGGTGCTGTGGCAGGAAACTAAGCTGGAGAAAAATGGAGGAGATGTTTGCCTGATAACAATGTGTGCTTCTTGAAGGTGCTTATGGCTGTTACCCTTCAGGAAGAGGGGGACAGAGGGGGAAGGGAGAGTCACCTCAAGCCAGTGAGAAGGGGCCGTGCAATAGCAACAAAGTGAGTCTGCTCTTCTGTGAGGTCTGTTCTCTTCTGAAAAACATCAGTTGTAAGTTTACAATCTCACTTTTCCATGTTTGCATGTGAATAAGCCTGTTGTTTAAATACTCTGCAGAAAATGAATGAGGCATTTGTGTAAACAACAATATTTTAAAATATGAACTAAAAATCTAGGAAGCCTTTGTACACCCACTTTTGCTATCCCCCTTTTAGTGGCTCTGAGGCCCTTTCATAAAGTTCTCTTTAAAAAAAAAAAACCATGTATTATTGCCATGTTTGTACTCTGGTATTTTTGCTTTGCCTCATAGGGAATAGCTGGTTTTATGCGAACCCTTCAGCTCAGTGTCTGATCCTACAGTTTTTTTCCTGACTGAAGCTCTCTGGTCTTACATGAGCAAATATCTTGCAATTACATTTCACAATAATTGCAAAGACAGTGTAATAAACCACAACAGAACTAGTTCTGGTGATGGTGGAGAATTGTGAGAAATGCTATATGAAAGCACGAAAGCAAGCTATAAGAAGTTGATTTTCAGAGGCAGAAAAAGAAAAAACAGAGAGCAAAGGTGGACTGAACAGTTCAGAGGTAGAAGGATATTTGGATTTTGCTAAAAGCAACAGTAGCATTGATGGTTTACTCTTTGCTTTGTACTCTTTCATTTTTTTTTTCTCTCTATATAATGGACATAAAGACATTTTAAAGTAAGATAAGTCTTTCTCATTTCTCTGTATTATTTTAGGAGATATTTCTTATTGGTTCAAATGCAGTGGTTTCTTTCCAGATGCAAGATGTAAAGCCTCCACCCCCAGTTTTGAGTAGGAATAGCTTCCTCAGGATCCGGTCAGATTCCTGGCTAAATATTCCAGGCAGTTCTTTTAGAATGAAATTGTAGTTGTGATACAGGTGGCAATTGCGTGAGCACTGAAGGTGCTTGCACTCCATATCTTGCAAGTAGGTTTTCATGTGGGTAAAAATCTTGCAGATTGTTTTTTTTAGTGATGTGCTATTGCTATTTAGAAGACTACTTACTTTCATGGGAAAAATCGTGCAAAGTGGTCTGCATAGATGTTGGCTGATATTTATATACATCAACAAATACTAGAGCAGGAACTCAGATACAAATTCCTCTGAATTTCAGGAGTATTCCAATCCTGTTTCTAGTCTGTGCATTTTTGATTTGTCTCTAACAAATACCAAAGGCACTATTTAAGTATAAGATAGTTTCTTAAATAGTTAGCACAATCTTTTTTTGAGGAAGTTGCCCCCGAGAAAGTTTCTACATATAGTGAGGGGTGCCTGTATAGCCCATACAGACTTGCAAATTGGAAGAATTGTTTTGCATGTGATAACTACACAGTAGTACAAAAGACAATCTGGAATAGTTCAGCCACTAACCCTCACTATTTTATAATTAGTTACCTTAGTTTAGACGCCAAACATAGAAAATTATTATCCTTCTGAACTGCCGTTTCCCATTACCATTTGGCAGCTTTAATTTCATTACATGCTGTAAAAAAACTCTGCAAACTCTGCTAAAGAAACACAATTTTCTTAGAAAAGTAGCTAAAGCATGTGAGGGTTAAACGTAACTTTTTTCCCATAAGTGTCATTCCCCCGACTTAGAATTCTTTAATAGATACTGAGTAGCGCAGAACTGAAAGTATTTTTAATTTCAGTGCTTTGTATATTTACAGAGGGATTACAACAAACTTCTACACTTTATCTACATTTTAATAGGTCAGTGTGAACATATGAAGTGTATTAAGGTGGACTGCCTTACTTATTAAACTTATGTGAATTCGTTAAAAGCCCTTAGCAGTTGTATGCAATAGGGGCTGGAAAGCCATGCATGATTGAGGTCATGCATCCAGCCAGTTTGTAAGATGATCCCTCTGTACCGAGCCATCAGCCATCCTTAGCATAGGGGCGCACTCATACACGCATTCCTGTCAAGTCATCTTGTGAAAGGCTGCTTGCTTCCAGCTTGGCTTGAAAGTGCAACCTTAATAAAACTCACTGAAGTCTGAGAGAAAATAGCAGTTCTGCAGCAGATAGTGTAGGGGAAAGAGACTGGGATATGCATATGCAGCTGACTAAAGCAGGCTACATGCTGGACTGTAACAGAGAGGAAACAATAAATCTTAACTACTATGCAATAAATATTCCCAATTTTAACTAAGGAAGCTATCCTCATAGTGAAATTAAAAAAAATAACAGAATATCCAAGCTTGATTACTAAAGTGTGTTCCTCCAGTCCTTTTTCCAAAGACTTTAAGGGAAATTAAGAACAAATTTAAAGGAAGAGGAAGGAAAAGTTTGTCTTAAAGTAGGAAAGGAAAGTAATAATAACATGTCAGTTTTCCTTTCCTTTGCTTTCCTGGCAGCGATTCTTGTTCATATAGGCTGTAATAACCAGCGTCGGGGTCCAGAAGCCAGTGGGAGAAGATTTAACCGGATTCAGCATGGGCAGTGCACCTATACTTTCATTCTGCCAGAACAGGATGGGAACTGTCGTGAAAGCACGACAGACCAGTACAACACAAATGCTCTTCAGAGAGATGCTCCTCACGTGGAACAAGATTTCTCTTCCCAGAAACTGCAACATCTGGAACATGTGATGGAAAATTACACTCAGTGGCTGCAAAAAGTAAGTGGTGTTTTTTTTTTGTTTCTCACTAAATGGATTTTTTTGGTGATGCTTATGCTGTTCAAAGTTTTCTTTAGTTTCTGTGAGAACTGAGGTAATAAGGATTGATCTAGTTCGTGGCTGTGTAGGGGAGAAATGTTTCAGCCAGAGCGCACCCTTCTTAGTGACATTGCTCTTGGGAGCAGAATTTTCTTCACATTACTGAAAGATGTAATTTCTTAAAGCTTTATCTCAAGAGACCATGGATGTTTGTGAGCCAGAGAACACAAAAATCCTCCAGAGACTCTAATGACAGAACTTTCTAAGTATTCCTATAAACTCTACTCGTAGTTCACAGCTTCAGACCAGATGCCACGCAGGATACCTGCTATTCTGACAGCATTTCAAAAAAGTCAGCATTTAAAGACACCAGGTTAAGAATATCATTGTTCCTCCATAAATAGATCTTGTAATACTATTCTACCCAGCTAACTGCTGGAAAGAAAGAAGAAAGTATATAGGTATTCACACTCCTAAAACATCGGAAGTAAAACTTTTTAACTGTAGATTACACCGGATTTGAAACAGCCTGTTTTAATTTGTGTGTGTATATGTGCATTCTTTCATAGAAAGGGAAAAATGGGTTTGAAGGTGTTGCAGTAACTTAGCAGAAGTAAATATTTTTAAGAATTTGTGGAATAGCTCTAAACTTCTAATGAACTTTTCAGTATTTTATGTATGAGCTGAAGTTTGGGCTTGAGAAGACTTAAATATGTGAATAATTTCACTTATATAGGCAACCCCATTCACCTTAACAGGATTACTCACTTGTGTAAAATTACATACCTTTCAGGATCTTGTCCATGCCTTGGTAATGAAAATACCTTGGGATAGATGACCAGTAAAACTAAATAAACAAACAGTCTTTGTATATAGTTATTTGTAATATTCCCATTCTCACACTGGCATTTTGACCTGGCAAAACTTAGAAAATTGAGTGGTGCAGCTAGTCATGTAAGATGGCACAAGAAAATGCTGTATGTACCCATTTGAGAGATACGTGATTTAACTCTACCACTTGTTCATACTAAAAGTGAACATCATTAAAAATCTAGTGAAGACTCTACTAGTTGAGCTAAAACTTCATATTAGCACAGTTACTCTTACCTATCTGATTTGCAATTTTTGTTTTATACAGACAGTATACAAGACAGAAATATGTTAAAAAGCATATGCAGCCATCCCCATCCCCTAAAACTACTCAAATCTTTAGAGAGGATTTCCTGATCTCTTGGTAAATGACTTGTGCTCTTTGCATATCTGGCTCTAGCAAGAGAGAAAAGACTCTGTCCAGTAAATGTGTGAGTATAAAACAAAATATAACCAAAGATTTATTTTTTAGACTACTTTCCTCATTTTTTTAATATCTTGGTCTGCTTTGCGGAATATAAGGCTGGAAATGAGGGAATGTCTTTTGTAGAGGGAAGCATTTCTTAAGAAATTATTTTACCTTGGGAGGCTGAGGCAAGCACTAAAAAGAGGAAAGTTTTTATCTGTGTTTATGCACACATGATTTTACTTGAGCAAATTGCCTGCTGAATCATGCTTATAAGAGTTACTTATTCTGTGTTTGTCCACTAGAGACTGAACTAAGATCACTGTTTCGCTGTGAACTGAACATGAATAAATATGAGTCTCTGGAGTGTGAATGTCTGAGTTGGGGTTAGTCCTCTCACACTTTGGAGGGAAGTGATTAAACAGGTAGGAAGCTCAATGAAAGGGGTTTATATTTGAGGACTGTTTTCTTCTGCAGTGATTGTGTAACTGGCTATGAGCAGAACCATCCCCCTCCTCCTTTCCTTCCCAGCCCCCAACCCTCTACTCCCAGGGGTTTACATAAAACTGGGATTGTGCACATATCTCCATGTGTCAGTTTTCCCTGGAATGAAAGGACCCGTTTCTCTGTGTGATGGAGTATGGCTCATTCTAAACAAATGAGGCTGATGCAGCTCCATTATAGCATCTCTGAATACTGAATTTGCTTTGTTGCTGTTACCATTACAAAGCGTCTCAGCCATAACTCATTTCCTTTCAGAACAAGCATAATGCTTAAGTTTAATGAATATATTATGTAGATATCTTGCATCTCATTTTTATGCTCTGCATTTATGTTACCCCATAGATTTTTAATATCAGATATAACTGCTGCTACACTAAACAGCATTTTACAGTGCACCTGCTGTGAACAAAGTAAAGAATAATTAATGGTTATAGGTCTATGACTGGAAATTAATAGATATAATAAGAAATAGTGTTTAAGAATTTGAGATATATTCTGACTTGCATAAAGGTAATTTGTTTATTACTTCAGGTAATATATATTGCTTTCATTAAAATTGTACATAGGCAGTGTTTAGCAGGGTGAATTATTTTCTCAGCACAAATGCTAGCCTGCAATATTGAAAGAGTATTTATTAAGAAAATTTGTAAGAATCATGGTTTGCTTATTTCTGTAGTATTGTAATTTAAAAATATTTTTTCTTGATATCTAAACTAGCAGATTTCTAAAAGCCAAAGAGATGTTCTTTTTTTAAAAAGGCAATTTTTTAATGCTTAAAACCATAAGTGCTTCTTTGATGACCTACAAGTTTAACTGTAGATTAAATGTGCTTACTTGGGGAGCCAGTTACAGGCAATTAAGTCCCAGCCTTGTCCATTAGCATTTGCATATCTATAGTCAGCTTTACTGGGATTGGTTGGCAAACCAGGGACATGGCAAAATGCTCCGCAGAGAAACTACTTGGAAGAAGATGACTTGGTAAACATTTTTAGAGATTTTCCTAGAACTGTTTATTTTAATACCGGATAACTTTCCCCATTGTTTAAGCTTGGGTTTCATTTCTGCAATATGTTTATACTAATAGTTCAAAACAAACAGTTCATCACATTTTCTTTCTTGCAGTAACTAACTGGCACACATGATAATGTTTGGTATTTAATAGCAGTGTCTAAGTATTGGCAAAGAGGAGTTACATGAAATGTTATCATCACGTTTTGCTTGGGAACTTTCTGTTAGTCAGCTTGCTGAACTTACAGCATTGATGGACTCAGTATACATTCAGGATAGCTATATAGATGAGTGTTTTATATACTTATCCTTCAGTTCAAACAGTAGTAATAATTGTTATTACAGTAATAAGTGAGTTTTACATAATCCATTCTTTCTTGGTTTTTGATCATTACCTCAGCAGAATACCATAAAAGTTTCAAATGAATGCTTAATGATAGTATAGTATAAGAAGCTAACACAGATGTACAAGTTTGAGTTGAAAGTGAACCACAATTATTCTGGTCGGACAGTATCCAATCTGAACTTTTTTTTCCTTTCTCTGCAAATATTGATGGCACCACTACACTTAAACCAAATAAAGAAGCTTCAACTCACTTCCTTTTCCCTTCAAAGTGCCTGTGCTGTCACCAGCTATAACAGAAGTATAAAATGATGAGCTGGATTCAGTCATTAAAGAAAGAAATTATGAGCAATTTTTCTGGGGTATCTGTAGCCATTTGATAGTCCACTTTAAAGTTTATTCTTACCATGGTTTTGATAAATTATTTGTCTATGGCATTCTCTGTGCTCTCTGACTTCCTTATTTTGCAGAAGTAACATTGCTAGTGCTCACCTGGGTTTTAAACATGCAAGGAGTCTAGGTTTTGAGGGGAACCAGTCATTGTATAGAACAAACTGGCTTTTGGAAAGGCTGATGTCTGTCACTATCTGCTGTGGCTTCACTGAAAGTCTGCCCCTCTCTGCTGTCTTTACCAGCAGGAACTAACACTGCAATGAAATAGGAATAATATGCTTATGTGTGTGGAGTGGCTGGATTTTGCCTTGAATTTTATATGGTTTACCGAAGATGGGAAAATTCTTTACATGTCACTGTTGCTGTGAAGCTGTGTGAAAGTGTGACAGAGCCTGCCTGCCCTCAAGAGGGCACAGCTAAAGAGCTGTCATAATATCATATGAGACAAATTTATATTAATATAAAGATGGAGGTGGCCATAGTATATGTAAAATTTTGTCACTTTAGGAAACCAATTTTCCCTAGTTGACTATTACAGGAAGTAGTATCCCTTTTATTTATGGTTATGTCTCACTGAGCATATTTGTAATGTAACATGTGACCTTAAAGTCCACATAATATTTGGATGTTCAGCGTAACCAGGAGATCCATAATGAACTCCCGTTAGTTTTCACAAATAAAAGCAGGTCATTGGATTTGGAATCTGCATTCGGCTTGTATAAGCATTACTAAGAGGGCTGTGTAAGGAATGGCTTTTCAGAAATAATTTTTCAAAGTGGGCCAAGGCTAAAGGCAAACAGTGAGAAAGCCTCATCCAAAACTGGCCACTAGCCTTCTATTTGGCATCCAGCTTGAACTTGCATTTCTTGTCTAGACCCAGAGGTTATTTACTATTCTAGGTGCTCCTTTTGGCTTTGGAGTCAATGAATTCTCATATCCAAAGCAGAGCCTCATCCTAGTGACATATGAACTGCAGTTCCCACAAACAAGCTGTGACACAAATGGTGGGATTCAAATTATTGGGATTACTTATATATGCACTACTCAATGGGTAAGTATATATAAAAGCCAAATTTAAGGAGCAAAAATAACTTCATGGAAACAAACTTGTTCTAAGAAAATTCACATTTGAATGTAAAACCAAAATTATTTATTTACCTCTAAAAAAAAATCTCTTGGCCAGTAATATGCCTGCATTTCAAAACTTTATTAATCGAATTATGGCAGTCAGTGGGATATTCTGAGGTACCCACAAGAAAGGAACAAGACTTCAAATGTGGAAATGCCTGAAAGCCTTACATTATTGGGGGATAACCTATTTGGCAATGGTTTTTTCTAAGAATCGGAGAAGTAGGCTGAAGGGCACTCTTACATGTTGCCACATTTGGTAGCAAATTACTTAAAAAAATTTCCCATGCTTGAACAGAAGGCTTTATCATAATATTCAGTAGAACCTGAATTTGTTTATTTTCAGTGATGACAGCTGTAATTAGGAACTTTCTGGTAACAATAAAATATTACATTTATTAGTCATCAGAACTGTCCAACCAAGATGCCCAGCGGGAGATATTATTTGGAGTACTGAGAGTTTTTCTAAATGAAACTGATATAAAGTAAATGGTGTGTCATTTTGAGGGTGCTGAGAACTCATCGTTCCCATTCCCTTCTGTGGTTTGGAAACAATCTCTACTTCAGAGTGCTGGGTGCCTTGGAAAAAAAAAAAAAAAAAAAAAAGACAGCCCATGTGGGAAAAGTATAGAGCTGGGTATTTTAGGCCTGTATCATCCCACCCAAATTTCTGGCCAAAATCCAGAGATACCCAAGATAGGTTTTTCTTTGCTGTGGGGAATCTCTCAGTGTTGTGTCAAGAGACAGTAGCAAGCCCAGAGGAAGAGCCAGCCATTTGAACTGTCCTGTGGAAGTCCCTGCTTCTCTTCATTTACTCCAGGGAAATCCTGAGCAGCTCACTGATTTAAATACCTCAGTTAAGTGTGATGGATTTAAGCTTTACTTCTGTCCATGGCTGTAGCATAGACTTCCCTTGTGACTGCAAGAAAATCGTAAACTTTAAGTATTCCTGTTTCCCTTTCCTAACAGAGATATAGTACTACTACTCAATTTCACAAGGCTGTTGGGAGGCTTAATATGTTATTTTTTTGTGTTGCTTTTGGAATCTTTCTGGTGGAAGGTATTTTGTGCTATTAAAAGTTTATGTACGTTAATAGTACTTTCAATGTTTACAGAAAACAATGTGAGATTTAAAAAATCTTTCAGAAGGAAATTAGTTTTAAAATTAGTAACTAAAATAATTTATAAAAAATAAGCAGATAGATACAATGAATATGAATCTATAATGCTAAGTATATTTTGCAGGTTGCAGTTGAGTAATTGGATTATATATGCCCTGCTAACAGAATGGTCCTCATTCTTGCAGTGTTCTTAAAACCTGTCAAGTAGCTTCTGCTCCAACCTGTATTCGTCTAAGATGAATAGGACTGTAATTTAGTCTTGTACATATTCTCAGGAAGACCAGTGAGGAATGGCTAGTTTTTCAGAGCTATTGTTACCGGCACTTTTGAATAAACTTGTCATTATCAAAACTGGGCTCACTTGGGTGATTTATTGCAAGCACATCCTGAAAGGTGAAGAAACTTAACAACCTGCTTGTATTCATCTCAATTTACAGTTCAGCTTAGTTCAGTCCTCTTTGTATTTGCAATAAGTTGCAAACAAGGAACAACTAGTAAATGTGGACCTTCTAGAACCAATATCATGGTTTTAGCTATGCTGCAAACCTCATCTTCAGCACCAGCAGCTCAAGTGTCTTGAATAAACAGCCCTCGTATAAAAGTCTTCCTAGTAGCATAAGGATTTCCTCTCATTAAAAGGTTGAAGTTTGATCAGGAAAAGGAAATTGAAATAGTTTCATATTTCATAGGAAGGGTTCTTTTCCTTATGAAACAAGCTGTACTTTAACACAAGGTTGTTCTTGTGTAACCACATGTGCGTATTTCAGACAGTATTATGAAACAGCAGGGCAGTGAATATTCACTTGGTAGAGTAACTTAGAAATGCCATATATTGTTGCACATTATTTGCACTACATTCTCATTAATACTCCTGCACAAAGATCAAGCTTAGCTTTTTAATATCTTAGGATTCAGGTTAACCTAAGGAAGTGTAAGTCACTCCTGAACTGGGATAAGAAATCAAACTAGTGCAACTTCCTTGTCTAAACAAGACCTAACTGTGGGGCTATGCTCAGCATTGAACAAGTATACGGGTACAGACAGTCCAAGCAAGACTTGGGGTCACCTGGAAAGATGCTCAGTTGCACCATTCTACATTTCTAAAAAAAGTTTGTTTTCAGAATTAAAACAAAGAAACCAACCAAACAAAAAATAATGGATTAAGATAATTTTATAGTCCTCAGAGGAAGTGATATAGAAAATCAGTATTCTAGGCCATGGAGTTACATGATTGAAAGAAATTTCTTAATCTCCCTTAAGCTTGAGAAGCAGAAATTAACACCAGAAAAGATATCCATTAAGAAAAGGATAATAGTTAGAGAACTGTGCTAGTTTTATGGTGGAATAGGTGTGTCTTTAGCAAAGGTACTTTAAACGTCTGTTATATGGTAGTACATGGTCAGTCATATGATCTGTGTTATTATTCCTGCCTTAAAAGAGAGTGAAATAGGCTGAAAATGCAGATACGATCTTGCAGTTGGAAAATCTGTGTTGACAATCCATGAGTAAAAAGTGGCTGATCAAAAATTCTGTAAGAAGTCTGCAGAATTCCTTTCCCTTGCACACATCATCCCAGAGTGTGGATGTGTGCACACATACACACATATATGCATTTAGATTTTTGAAGTGTTTGGTGTTAAGGTACATGGAAATCTCTTTCTAAGTGTTGTGTCTTAAATCCATTCTTACATTTTACACCTACTTACCTGCTGTCAATCTGTTGTTCTCCTGGAAATGAGCTGTTGGCTCAAAAAAACTAGAAGTGTTGGTAGCAAGATGAAACCATGTGTATTGTACATGCATTAATTCTGTGTGAATGAGTCGTTGTACTGTGTTGCTGATAAATTATAAGTATGCTTTTGCTTTTGTCGTTTCTAGAATGTATTTGAAGTAAGAATTGTCATATATTCTGGAAAAAAATATAGACTTTTGTAGGCCCCATCCCAGACATGTTTCGGTCCTTACATGTGCATATGTTGCAAGACAAACCTGATGATTGTGCATGGCATCTGCTTCTCTAATAGTATTTGGCATAAGACATAACTATATAGTTATAATTTTCATCAGGTCTTCTGGGAATTTTTATTTATTGGAGTGAATTCTTGCCATTTGTCATGTTTTGACTAGTTGTCTTGTTGCATGTAATGTACCAGGCGTTCCTTCTGCAATAGGAATGTATGGGAAAACCAAAATCCACTTGTTCCAGTTAGTAGAATTCCCTTCTGACTCTGTGATGCCCGAGGATTTGGATCCTGGCATCCTTCCTCCTCCCTCTGTACCAAGCAGGCAAATAGGCTTGAGAGATTACCCTAGAGATAGGATAAGCTCTGAGCATCCCTGCCAGGAAATTAAGGCAAGGCTAGAGAACTGTGGGAGAAAACTGGGAGTATCAGCAGACGACCTTAGAAGGTAATTTGTCTCTTTCTGACAGCATGGCTTCTTCTGCACTAGAGCATGGATGATCAAATTGATGCCAATCAATTTTGAATCTAAAAACTATTTCTGCTGCAGGCTGATATGACATTTATAGACTGATCCTGACTTCTTTCACATCCAAACTTCCTTTAAAGGCTTTCTGTGTGAAAGAGGATTTTCTTGAAAGATATTATCTCTGTTACAAAACTGCTGTCTTAGGGATAACATTGTTTAGCATGCCAGGCTTTTAGTTTCCTTGTCCGTGATCCACACCAGCCTAAACCTGCAGAGGGAACTTGCAAGGTTTCAAAGAGAAAAACACTGGTGTCATTTGAGTGCTCCTGCCCACTATTTTAAATGTTACAACAAACTTTCAGTCATTATCAAAGGTTCTCCAGCCTTCAAAGTGGCGTTCTTACTTCCTGACTGTAGGTGAAAAAAATGTGATTCTAGATATGTAAATATACTATTTTGAGATGTATTTTAATATTTGATCTTTAACACACTCCAAATCCACAGAACATATTTTAAATACCCAGAAAAATCAAAGAAGTTGTCCTAGTACAATCTCTGGAGATGCTTTTATATTTGTCTTCAGGGTTGTGGTAGACTTGCCTGCCCTTTGGATCATGTTATTTATGAATGTTTTAAATTTGTCAGCCTATGCTTATAAAAGTTTATTTTTCTCTCTAAATCTCTTGCCTGCAAATACAATCTTGCACAGTGGAGATTTAGGAAAAAATAATGTAGTTGTTGTTCAATGATAATTTTGTAGGTTTTTTTCCTAAACATAGTATTGAATGAATTTTCAATTTGGATTAAACCATCTATGACTCTATTTAAGTGTGCTGATCACTTTCATACGTTCAGCTTTGAATAGCTTCAGCAGTAATTATCTTCTGGGAGTTGTAGTTCTCATGCAGAAGTCTTTTGCAGGAAAGAGACCTGTATGAAATGAATCTGTTTCAAAACTCTCCCATCAGCTCAGTGTGTGGGTAACAGCGAGGGTGAATAATAGGGTCATTTACATGCCTTTCTCTTCTCTCTTCAGAGTCACGCATTTGTGTCTCAAGAAGGCAAAGATCTTCAGATAATTATCTCACTATCACTATCAGAGCATTAGTTCTCCTAAACCCCTAGTATTTTCTATGAAAAACCTGTGTAGAAATGACTTTATATTTCTGAAATCTCACAGAAACACTATATATAACCTGGTTCTCTTAGGTCTCCTCCAACACCAAAGGACTCTATGAAGACTGCCACAGCCTTTGAAAATTGGGCATTGATATGTAGATAGTAGCTGAAATGAGGATTTAGGATCACTGCCATTATCATTTAGGTATTAAGTATATTTACTTGTGTCATAGTTAAATATTTACCCTCTACAGTCTTAATACATCAGGAAATTCCTGTGGCCTTCTAGGCCACATCAGCAAGTCAACACAGTAACGGGCAGTCCCCAAACCATGATGTCTTTGGTGCTGTGCCTGGAATTTTGAGGATCTGCTTAGAGGGAAAATTGCTCAAAGAGATGACCTAATCTCTTCCTGAATGAACTATTCCCCTTTGTTCTTTGGCTAAAACTTCATACTTCACTCTGTGTGTGACTTACCATAGTAGAGATAAATGGTCAAGGGCCACCTATCTTTCCTGCGTCACTTCTATCCTGTTAATGGGAAAGGCCACCAATGCTCTGCTAGAAAGTTTTTCTGTGTTACTATTTCTGTGCAGAGGAGATATGGACTGCAAAATTCTTTATCACTTTAGCCTGTTAACTACAGAGGTGATGATTAAGTTTGTTTCTCTTCACATTTTTCTTAAATGATCCAGTTTGATCTCTTGGCTTTTTCAAAATTCTGGCTGATGCAATAAATATACTTTTATATATTCCTCTGACATAGTTTACCTCCTTGACATCGTACAACTCGTTATGGCCTCTGCCTTCATTTCAGTTGTTAAAGAATTATTTGTACCTGTTACAATACCAAAGTTTTATGCAGAAAAGCATAAGCAGGACTGTAATTATCCAGAGAAGCATAAACTGTATTTGCAGAGGCACACAAGATGCACAAGGCACACAGGGCAAGAGGAGTTTGCCAAATAGTAGAAGGGTTGTCAGTAAAGATGAAGGATGATTACATCAGAATGAATTCAATAATCATTGGTAAAAGAGAAATTTTTATAGTTTAATCTGCTTGATGAGCCATTGTGCCAGTCACTGTACAAAGATACAATACATGGCTCTGTCTGCAACTGACAAATATCCTGTTGAATGAATGATTTCAAATCCTCATTAGCTGAGTTTTGCTGAGAAAGCTGGCTTTGTTTCACACCCCACTGACTTCCCTGAAACCAGGATATTGGTTGAGTTTCTACATCTCACCTCATTGGCAAAATGCTTGCATGTCATTGCATGCTTACATACACTGCTCTGAAGACACAATGTAATGCTTGGGTAAACTATATGTGAAATATCTGTGATGAGTTTGTGGGTTGGGTAAACTGTAAACGCAGTAAGAATTTATGTAGCTTTTTCAAGTGCTTTTTAATGATTTTTGAATTCCATAAAATAGTTATGGGGCAGGTAACTCCCAAAGGAACTGAAGATGAGTTTGTAACTGCAGACTATTGCCTCTTGAAAAGGGTCATATCAGAGAAAGTGTAAAGGGACCTGGAAAAAGATTGGAAGGGCTAAATATAAGGTGGGAGGTGGGGGTGGTGCTTCAGAGCAAGAAGTCTATTTGAGGTTGATAGAGGATTTTCATTAAAAGTCTGACAGGAAGGGTGAAGGTTGCTGTTGTAATCCTTAAATTTGTGTGCTGCCCAAGGTATCAACATCTCACTAAAGCACACACAATAAGATAACTTGTCCTGCAGTGACAGAAAAGTCGAAAAATTACTCTACACTGTGTTCAGTAAAAAGCCCTGAAACTATTTACTGGCTGTGTGGCCCTATTAAGATCATAATACTACATATTTCAGTAATATTACAGCCTGCTGAAGAAAAGCTCATCATAGTTGAGGAAGATTTTATTTAAAATAAGACTTTTCATTTTTTTAAAAAAAGAACAATTATTTTTCAAAATTTAAGAAGAATACAGGAGTGAGGCAAAGAAGATGCTTATGATAATGTTTTAATGAGGAAATCATGAATTCACTGAATTTTGCTGGTTGTTAAAATATCTGAAATGCAAATGACATCCAGCTGAAATGTTGAGCAGAACCAGAATGCTGTGTGTAGCAGCGCAGGTGGTCACCAACGCATCACTCTCTTGCCAGGAATGCTCTCACAACTGTCAAAGACAACCTCAAAAGTAGAGTTTGTGTTTGCACCATGGAGAGACTGTGATGAGCTAGGGTTCAGAAATACAGGCATATAGGCATGTGCCCAAACTTGACAACTTTAGATTTTGCAAGATCTAAAGACTCGTTCCCGAAAGTGCCAAGGGTCTTGTTTTTCAGTTGATGGTACTCAGAACTTTCCACAAAACATCTAGCACATTACAAGATTTACCCCTATAAAATAAATTGTTTTCATTTCACCATTGGAAAGTGTTATCACAAGCACATAGCTACTTTTCAGTAATCTTCAACAGGAGGTAGAACCAAGTGGAATCGCTCTGTTACACTAAACAAGTACACATCTATTTTATACTTTCAGATAAGTGGATGGGAATGGGAAGTCCAGAGCTTCCTATTGAAGCCTTCCTATAGGGAACAATGTCACAACAATTTAAAGCATCAAAAATGGGGAATTATAATTTCTTGCACAGTTCATCTAGAGGATTAAATGACCTTAAATACTTCTTTTTGCCAGTGCATGATAACCATTATGGCACATGCTGTACTGACCACCAATAAGTCTTAAAAACATAAAAATATTTCATTATTGTTATGTATAGAGTGAGTGAATAAATTATGTATTTAAGTGTTTATGCAACATATTTATATATTGACTTTTAAAGTGCAATGGATGTACCAACATTAAAAAGAGTTATAAAATTAAACACAGACAGAAATAAAAGAATTTGTCTGGAATTCAGGTTCTTAAAGCTAGGATTACTCTTTGTATTTCTTTAACACTAAAACAGTAAGTCAAAAAAAGCAGCAGTTGTTACCTTCTACCTTAATGCCTTCCAGTGCTCGCCACAAAAAACCTGCAGTATGAACCCTAGAAATAAAAAAAAAAGTTTCCTTCATCCAGGATTTAACACTCCTACACATCTTGGAAACATCTAGTAATTTGGTCATTGACCCCATAGGGTATTTCCTAGAAGCAGAATTGAGCAAGAGTGAAAATGATTTTGTTGCAGTGTTATGGGCATGAAGATATGACATGAATTCTTGATTTGTAAAATACAAACCAAGTGGGGCATCCTTTTCCTTTTTGTGCATTTTTAAAAACGACTTCAACGTTTTCATTCATTACTTTGCTGCCGAAATCATGCTGAAATCATCTCCTGAAAGTATGATCAAAACTTTTTGGACTTTTGTCACTAGAATTAGCCTGTCTTTTTTTTTTTTTTTTTTTTTTTTTTTCCACTGGGCTATAACTCACCATGATGGAACACTGGAAATGTGTTTTAGGGTAAATTTCCCATTTTCATTCTTCTTAAGTTTCAGGATGACACTTCAGTGTTAGTTATGTCAGCGTGGTTTTGAACGCTGTCATATTTTCACTTCCATAATAAAATCCTTCTGAAAGGCTATAAGCAAGCTGCAGCAAGATTATTTTTAGAATGCTACTCATAAAGCAAAACAAGCTTTATATTATGAGACAGCTTCACATCCTAAGTCAGAGTTGCTCAGTGTTTTTTGTATCAGAGTGGATATTAATTTTGGGTTTGCTTCTATCACGCTTAGTCTGGTATTGCTATCATGTTTTCCAGGTGTTGTTAGCATGAGCCCTTACCAAAAAGTAGGGCTAGAAAAAACAGGATTTTCCTATGGGAACATGAACCCAAAGGAGGTTTTCAACACATTCCACAAACTCAAACAGTTATCATTAAATACTCTCAAGAGGATTAGAAACCAAAAAAAAAAAAGTCTCTGGACTCTCATCCAGAGTGTGATGTTAATGAATTCCTGTGGAGCTTGGCCCGGTGCTGCTCACAGTGAATCAGTGGTAAAATTCTGAGCTCAGTTCCTGTCCAGGAAAGGGCACTTCCCAACCTCAGGCCCACCCAGCTGAAGCTGACCCCTTGCCCCCTCCTTCCCCTGACACTTTCAGGAGTGACAGAACTTTCAGGTCTACTTTTTGGCCCTGGCTCTCTGGAGTCACCTACTTCAAAACTCCTCTGCTCTAATGTAGGGAGATTTCTTAACGGTAAGGGACAGACCTCAGATCTGTCCTGACAAATCTATTTGGCCAGCAGGGACAGGGAAGGGATCTTACCCCTGTACTCGGCACTGGTGAGGCCGCACCTCGATTCTTGTGTTCAGTTTTGGGCCCCTCACTACAAAAAGGACATTGAATTACTCGAGCGTGTCCAGAGAAGGGCAACGAAGCTGGTGAAGGGTCTGGAGCACATGTCGTACGAGGAGCGGCTGAGGGAACTGGGGTTGTTTAGTCTGGAGAAGAGGAGGCTGAGGGGAGACCTCATCGCCCTCTACAACTACCTGAAAGGAGGTTGCAGAGAGCTGGGGATGAGCCTCTTTAACCAAGTAATGAGCGATAAGACAAGAGGTAATGGCCTCAGGTTGCGCCAGGGAAGGTTTAGACTGGATATTAGGAAGTATTTCTTTCCAGAACGGGTTGTTAGGCATTGGAATGGGCTGCCCAGGGAGGTGGTGGAGTCCCCATCCCTGGAGGTGTTTAAGAGTAGAGTCAACATAACGCTGAGGGATATGGTGTAGTTGGGAACTGTCAATGTTAGGTTAATGGTTGGACTGGATGATCTTCAAGGTCTTTTCCAACCTAGATGATTCTGAAATTCCCAGATGGTCAGGAGGAATTTTAAAGGGCTGGAGGGGTATGGTGCAAAATGCTAGCCTGGCACCCACAGAGACTGAAGTCTGTTATTTATAGAAAAGCAGAGGCAGAAAACAGATGGTGTGCTTCCTCACAATATGGTCTACAATTGCTGCATTGTGTCAGCACAAATTTGTGGGGTACCACATCAAGAACTGGGTTGATGGCATGGCCTCTATCCCCAGCCAGTTCTTTCCTCTGCATGCCTAGAAAGATAGCAGCTAATACCATGTGCAGTGGCAGTTTTATAATACAAAAAAGACCACTTTTAGAAAGCCCTGGTAAAACAGTATAAATAAGAAATCATGTCAATGGCATCAGTGGAATAATGCCAGTGTCAATCTGCTGCAGCTGAAAGAAGACTGAAGCCCAGCCTGTGAGAAGCAGACAAACCCGGATTTTTTTTGTACATTTGAGGATAGGATTCTGTGTACAGCTTTTATTATGTGCACAGCCTTCTCCCAGCACTCCCCAGGACTGACAGTGGGATGTATATCTCATGAGAACAATTTCATAAAGACATTTTCAAGATTTCCTTTTTTTGTTCACATCAGAAAAACACAAACACAACCTTGCCTATCTTTTTTTTTCAGTATTCCTCTTTCCAGTCCCTTAAAACACCAAAGAAGAACTGAGATGATATCTGTTGAAGTAGAAACAAACTGATCAGGCAGACCATCTTAATTTAAACCTAGACTCGGATTCTATCTGGAATGTATTTTCAGGGGACATTCAAGTTTTTCATGTTTCTTTTGCTGAAGCCAGTCAGGAAATGGTTTTGTTTCTTTTCTGAAATGTTTCAAAGTAGAAAAATCCTTTTTGTTGACACTTTCTGAAGATTATTTGGACATTTCCATGAAATATTTGTGTGACAAAATTGCTATGTAGCAGATGTAATCCAGTTAGAGACCTTCCAACCTGAGGGCTTGAGGCCTCAGGTAAAAGTAGTGACATGGCAGAAGGCAAGAACTGCAAACCAAAGCATTGTGATTTTCAGACAAAAGGTTAGAATTCTTGGTTAAACAATGTAATCTGTCTCTTATTTGTTTATTTATTTATTTATAAATGAATCTTCCTTTTCTTTTAAAAAAATGAGGTTTTTTGTAAACTGAAAGAAATGTCACTAGAAATCATTTTTCTGCTGATAAAATCAGCAGACTGCTACAATGTGACTGTCTTAGGTCTGACTTGAGTGAAAGTAGACTCAAGTTCCATTATTATTTTGGGATATTTAGGAGAAGCCTAAGTGTAATATCCATGTACAGGCACAGTGGAGATGTTAGAAAAGGGATGCACTCTATTGGTGTCCTCCTGTTTATCTGGGAAGAGTTGCTTCTGCAGTTCCTTTTTTTTCCTGAAAAAGATAGAGAGAATATGCATGTGGAATGTTGTTGATATAGAAAAAATCATGCAAACTATCCGAACTAGAGGCATCTGAGTTCAAAGAGAACTATTTGTAACTTTTCTTTCACTGCCCTGGCTTTTGGTTTAATTAAGAAAATATCTTTTGACTGGCTAATCTAGTTCATGCTAAAGGAAAAAAATCATCAATCTGCATAGGAAAAAAGCTCTTATAGTAATTATGTTGTGAAACAAAAAAGTAAATCCATTCTGGACACATGATAAAATTCCACTAGTGATATACTAGAAATGCATCTCTGGATGTTGCAGACATGATCTGAAAACCAGGGGATCTTTCTTTCTGAACTTGGTGGAGCCTGAATGACTTGGTTGATAGGGCTATATGTCATCCCTCTGGCATCTTCTGATGATGATGCTTTTTAATACCATATGCCAGTCACCAAACCCATGCACATTTTACTTTTGTGTTTCTGCACTGCAACATGCTGAGCAAAAATGTTACTGTGAATGTGACCAGATAAAATTTTAAAAATTGTAAGAGCTACTCAAATGTCCTTCACCATAAATGATCTCTTTTTGCTTGAACTTTTAACTTGTTCATATTTTTCAGCTTGTGCTATCTTTGCTGACAAATGAGGAAATTCAGGTATCTGTGATTCTTTTGTATAGTGCTTTTTGCAAAATGATTGTTTATTAAAGACGTACTTTCCAAACAAAGTTTGACTGTTATTGCCTTCCTTTGGGCTATATTTTGCATATGGAAGAAAATACTTTGCCAGATTCTTAAATGCAAAGTTATTCTATTCTGCAAGAAAGTAAGGAAGGTTTTCAATATTTATTTTCATTACAGTGCATAGATAAAAAATCAGAATTAAACCTCTTATTCACAATTTATCACAACTGAATTATGTACATTAAATAAAACATGCAGTGGAGCAGCAACAATCTGTTGTTAGTACAGGTGAAATGCAATTGCAGTTAACATTTATAGGACTTCTAACTTGAAACAAAGTTTACAGAATTACTGACAAACTTGAGAATGAAATGTTATAATGATTATGTTTCAATTTATGAACAGTTTGCTTACATTTTCTGATATAAATAAATTATCTAGGAAGAGATCTTAGCTATAGTGATGTCAAAGGCAGAAAATCAAGTAATTTCTGTGCAGTCAAGACTGCATATCAAACTCTGCTGGTTTAATTTCTGGCATTATGAAAGTAGTAGTCTTCATGATATATGTGCCATACATATATCTATTATAGCTCTCATTAATATTGACAGAGGCTCTATGCTTGCTTTATAGTCTTGCACTCATTTTTTAAATAATGGCAACAATTGATCATAGTTCTATAACCTTTTGTATTCAGGATCTCCACACATTTTACAGACATCATTGAATAAAGCTTCATAACAATCAGAAGGCTTGGTGATGGCATTAATTTTGTTCTCATTATCCAGTGGAAAACCCAAGGTACACAGGCCCTAGCTGATGTACCTTTAGACACTTGCGAAATCTAAGTACAGCCAACAATAAAACCAAGACTTGAGGCAGCTCAAGTGTTTATATGACAGCTATCAGAATACTTCACACTAATACAGATAGGTAAATATCCAGCTGTGTCTCAGATTACTCATCTCATTGGTGTCTGGAAATTTTCTATTTTGTGGCAGTTACTGATTTCATATCTGGTGTCAACTGACACTTCTCAACCTAGATTATGGTGTTGTTTTAAATTAGCTAGGCATCTGGATGCTCATGCATGCATCAAAGCCTCATTCTCAATGCATCAAAAACCATGCCTCTTTGATGAATTTTCTCACTTTATTGGAATGAAAACTAAACCGGCCAGAGCTCCCATGCACATCTATACTATTTCATTTTCTCACTCAATTTCCAAAGTGGCCTTATTTTTCTTGCTTTTGTAAGAGACCAGCCCTGGTCGCACAACCTGATGTGCAAAGGGGCAGTGCTGCTATGCAGCAGTGTATCCTCAGTACCACTAGTGGAAAAGCCAAGCCATTTGACACCTACTTTTGGCTGTCAAATGAAGAGAGCCATTTCCTCTTATTAACAAGTAAAAACTTTTCCGGAACTGAAGAGATTTAGTTATGTTACAGCCCATTGCTTCTCATTGCTGCAGAGAAGGTGTGGAAACACAACACTAACACTAGTGTGTGGAGACAGAACACTAACTTTTAAAATGGAAAGTAAAATCTGAAATTTGTTGAAAATGCCTTACAATGTCCTGTATAATTTATTAGCAACAAAGTCACTCTCCACTGGGGTTAAATGTGATGGCAGGTAAAAGATAAAACATGTGCTGTCTTTATGAATCATACTAGAAACTCATCCAAATGATTGATGAAATGCATAGACCAAATTTTACATAAAGAATGTATGTTAAAACCCTTTGTTTAATCACCAGTAGGAAAATCATACAGTTTAAGAGTAGTTTTGAAGCAATTTTTTGGTTTCTTTTCAATATATGTTGTTTGAAGTTTAGAGGCTCTTGTAAATTCAGAACATGGAAGTGTGTTAGGAGAAAAATATAAAAACCGACCTTCACATGGGCTGTGAGAGCTACCCCTGACTTCAACAGGATAGGTGGCTGTTTAGAGTTATTGAAAATCCTTGCATAGATTACATTTTCAAAATTGACTAATAATCAGGGTGCACAAGCTGCAATGCTCATCTCTTAGGAGCTACAGAATCAACATCTTTTGAAAATTAGACCTGTTAAGAAACTTTGAAGTTCTCCAAAATGAGAGCAGTCCCAGGTCAGACAGTATGTAGGGCAGTCCTATTAAGTCAACAAAGGTAACAAATGTCTACATTTGTTATCCAGGTTTCCAGGTTGCAAATAAGGGAGTCTTCTTATAGTCTTATAGTGTTTGGTTTTGTTTTTTTTCTCCTGATCTCCTTCTATGGCAAGGTGACATGCTTAGTGGATGAGGGAAAGGCTGTGGATGTTGTCTACCTGGACTTTAGTAAAGCCTTTGACACTGTTTCCCACAACATTCTCCTAGAGAAACTGCCTGCTCATGGCTTGGATGGGTGTACTCTTCGCTGGGTAAAAAAATGGCTGGATGTCCAATTCCAAAGAGCGGTGGTAAAGGGAGTTAAATCCAGTTGGCAGCTGGTCACAAGTGGTATTCCCCAGGGATCAGCATTTGGGCCAGATCTGTTTAAAATCTTTATCAGTGATCTGGATGAGGGGATCAATGGCATGCTCAGTAAGTTTTCAGATAACACCAAGTTGGACAGAGATGTTGATCTGCTTGAGTGTAAGAAGGCTCTACAGAGAGATCTGGACAGGCTGGATCAATGGGCCAAGGCCAATTGTATGAGGTTCAACAAGGCCAAGTGCCGGGTCCTGCACTTGGGTCACAACAACCCCATGAAATGCTACAGGCTTGGGGAAGAGTGGCTGGAGAGCTGCCTGATGGAAAAGGACCTGGAGGTGTTGGTCAGCAGGTGGCTGAATATGGGCTGGCAGCGTGCCCAGGTGGCCAAGAAGGTCAATAGCATCCTGATTTGTATCAGAAATAGTGTGGGCAGCAGGACTAGGGAAGTGATCGTTCCCCTGTACTCATCACTGGTGAGGCCACACCTTGAATACTGTGTTCAATTCTGGGCCCCTTGCTACAAGACAGACATTGAGGTGCTGGAGTGTGTCCAAAGAAGGACAACAAGGCTGGTGAAGGGTCTAGAGAATAAGTCTTATGAGGAGTGGCTGAGGCAACTGGGGTTGTTTAGTCTGAGAAAAGGAGGCTTTGGGGAGACCTTATTGCTCTCTACAATTACCTGAAAGGAGGTTGTAGCAAGGTGGGTGTGGGTCTCTTGTCCCAAGTAACAAATGGAAATGGCCTCAAGTTGGACCAGGGGAGGTTTAGATTGAATATAGGAAAAATTTCTTCACTGAAATGGTTGTCAAGCATTGGAACAGGCTGCCCAGGGAAGTGTTTGAGTCACCATCCCTGGAGGTATTTAAAAGACTTGTAGATGTGGTGCTTAGGGCCATAGTTTATTGGTGGACTTGGCAGTGTTAATGGTTTGACTCAAAGATCTTAACGGTCTTTTCCAGCTTAAATGATTCTATGATTCTATGAGTAACAGAGATGAGTTTGTTGTAAAATGGTTACAAAATATGAACATTTTCAAGGGGATTTGCCTCTACACAGAGTTTTGGAACAAATTCCTCAACACTCTTCTTGTGTTGTTTGATACATATTTTTGACTTGGTTCCCAGGCAAAATGTCATTCATTGCAGAACAAATAACTATTTACAATATGGATATTTAATTCATTTTTTATGAGTGAATCTGATGTTGCTGCATATTTGCCTAAACCCACATTGTGTGAATTTTCAGACACATAAAGGAAAGCAGTGTGGTTTTATATATTGCTATTATGTACATCTTTCCAAATTTAACACATTTACTACACTATGTACAATTTTAGCTGACTCTTCATACGTTTCTGCATGTTTTCTACTGTAGGTCTTAGAAAAGCTGTGCTCATATAAATATTTAGAATAACATACTTTTGTTTGATTTACATTTTTTTCAAATGTCTTCTAGTTTGGAAGAGCTAGCTTGTTAGGTCAAGCCACTGTTATCTCTGTTACATAGCATATAAGGGAATGAACTATTAAAATACGTAAGCACAAACAAATTTAGCAAAAATGTAAGGAACATCATCGGTAAAGACATTACTCCACTGTTGAGTAGAAAACACATCAAATTTCCTGTAAGAAGAAGGCATGATAAGAAAATTCCAAGGAACAATGTTATTATATCTGAAAAACTGTAGAAGACTTTTCAACTAAAGATAAAAGATCAGGTCTCTTATCAATACCTCAAACACTCCTTGCAACAGAAAAAGAAGCTTTTATGTGAACTTGTAGGATTATCTGTATTTTAATATCCTTTTTTTTATGTTATCAAGGCTAGGGAATGTTAATACTAATTTGATTTTGATTAATTTCTCTCAGTGACATAAGATGTTCTCTCTTTCTTGTTATACTTACTGGAATATCCACTGGCCTCGCTTCTGTTTCCGCTTATGTTGGCTGTAGATCAGTATAGCATCTCTGAGTTCAACAAAATGTAACTACAAGCAGAACAGGCATTGTTTTCTTTTGCATGTGTACACATAATCTTGAACATATGGTTCCAAGCATATTCTTGATTTAAATTGTCACTAACTTCAATGCATGCTTGTTCTTTATTTTTGTCCTGTTTTGCATTTGTTACCCAAGAGATTCATAGCCAGCTGCAAGGCTCCTTCTTTGGGCAACACCCAAGGGACTTAAATGAAGGCAGCTAGAAAACTCCATTGTATGAAGGCATCCAAAGATAATTAGGTTGCCTGGTACAAGGGACTATGAAGAGAAATGAGACTGGGGGTGGTGAAAACACTCTGAATTAATAATCACTACTAGCACAGGAGATTTTGAGAGTTACTACAGATCAGCTTTCATCTGGAGATAGTTTAACTTCTGGTGAGGCCAACTTTTCTTTCAGATACTCACCATACCAGGAGAGACTGAAAAAGTTATGTTTTCCTCTTATTTCAACACATGATCCAAAGACACTTTGGCAGACTTTAGAATCCCTTTGGCACAAGAGAACTTTTCAGATATATATAATCTTTTTCACCTTCCGGTTATGATTCAGAAATACCTAAACTGTGTTAGTTGAGCGTACTATCTTGAAGAGTAAGATGCAAAAAAGGATTATGTCCCATCTAGGAATTCACAAATACTGTAAAAGAAGGATATTGAATGAAACTCAAAACATCTGCAATTTTGAATGGCAGCATATATATTTTGGAAGAATCCTTCTATCACATTTTGTTTATTATTTACTGTCACTGAACCCACTTATACTGACTTCAGAAATAACATTAGCTAACTGCATTACAAATTTGAAAAGTAATCTCTCTTCAGCACAGGCTGATTTGGTTGAAAGTTGGCATAATGTTAAAGTCATCAGAAATAATGTGGCAGAGTATACTGTTTAACTATCCTGTTAGAAAATACATATTTTTTACCTGGTGATAGTGAAAATTGAGACATATAATAATTCTGATGTATGCACTGGCAATTTTATATGTATCCATCATACTAATACTGACCTCTATTGCTTTGAAGGCAATATTAGCTCTTAGTAACACAATTTTAGTTTAAGATTAGCATATTTTTCCCTTATCATTAAATGCTATTCTCAGTCTATCAGATTTGGTGGAATTAATAGGGTGATTTAAATCTTGAATTTCCTATTCTTCATATCAAGAGGTTATATAGCAGTAAGAGATGAACACACACTGAGCTTGAACACCTCTGCTGAATATCCTGAACAACTGGAAGATGAAGAGGAAACAAGATTTTAAAGGTAGGAAGAGAGGTCATTTTACAGAGAAAAAATCTTGCTTTTTGTTTTCTAAAGTAAAATAAGTTGATCACTTAACTTTTTGTCAGTTCAGTTCTCCATACTTCCAGTCATCATGGTAGCATTTTTCTGTGCTTGTTTAAATACTCTAAGAATAGATGTCCAGAATTGTACAAATTATTCCTGTCTCTACAGTGTTGGTTTTTTTTTTTCTCTAGAAAACTTCAACTAATAAAGATGACATTTGGTGGCAGAAGCTTCCATTTCTAGATGTTAAATAAAAATCTGCTTCCCCAATCACCATATAAATACTTTTATGGAAAATCGAAGCAAAAATTTTATTCAGTTGTAGGGCCATACAGGGATTACATTTAATTTTCAACCTTTTCTTCACCATCTCATTGCCTTGATTCTTTCTTCCTTGTTCTCTTTTTATTTATTATAACTTGACATTAGATGATCTATTCAAGTGCCTCTGTTCTTTATGTCATAGTTTTATATCCTCATTAATACGTTTTTTCCTTTGGTCATTCATTGTAGGTCACTTTCCAGTTCTCACTCTATTATTCAGGTAGTTTCAAGAATTTTCCAAAATTTTAAAATTAGGTTTCAGTTTGATCAGGAGTTGTTATTCATTATTATCTGTGAAAGGAAACGCAATCCTGGCTCAGAAACAACCAGTCTGATGAGCTGGCTTTGTGCTGCAGGTCTTGGATTCCCTGAGATCCCAAGGGTGAGGAGGAACTGGAGTGCCTAGGAGTCAAAGCTGACCCAGAAACCTTGGCACTTGGATGCTATGACTCTCACGAGCTTTGAAACTCATGGCTTCATGTCTGTTGAGGCCGAGATTGAGCCAAGAGTTTTCTAACCTTGGAGGACCTGGGAGTCTGGACATTTGCAGCTGGCAACCCTAGGACTTTCTGGGTCACAGGTCCTTGAGAATCCATTCAGTGGCTCTTTGCAGAACTGGGAGCCTGGAAATGTCTTTGTGTTGGGCCACACAGGAGCCTGGAATTAGAGGTGACAAATCCTGCCTGGAAAGTATGTTTTCATTGCAACTTTGTATTTGATCTTCTTTCATTAAATGTTCTTACAATAATTTGGAATTGTTTTAAGGGGAAACAGTTTTGGAGCAGTGTTAAGTGTGTTACCTTCAAGGGTCTCTGCAAGTTTCTGGATGTTTTGCTCTTGGAAACACTGATATGTGGAAAAAGAGCATTTGAGGTATCTTGCAATGGCTCCAGAAGTTTGATTACAACTCTTGCTCTAGGTTTGCCCTAGAAAGCAAGATGTGTCCTTGTTTTTTGATGACCCTGAGGTTATTTTCACATAAGGGTACATGCAGATGTGTGTATAGTATGTGTTTATGTTGGAATTCTACAATGATCATAATTCTACTTCCCCTAAAATCAGCTGGAGTTTGGCAACCTATTTCAGTTAAAACAAATTACATGTTCATTCAGAAATAAACAGACTCTTTTGGCATGTTGAACTTGTGCCTTTTCATAATGGTTATGAGGCTTGTTGCTTTTTAAAACTGGAATGTGGTTTGTGTAATTTATGGACATAAACTAAAATAAAAAAATTCCAGAAAAAAAGTGACAAGGTTGTTAGGGTTCCAGTAATGTGGATACTTACTGGTTTTGGTTAACTTCTTTTTTCCTAAAGGAATAAAATACATCTTTAGTCTCTGGCTACAGATGCAGATGCTTCCTTAGCACTTTGAATTACCAGAACTTTATGTGGGTGAAAGTCACTCTTAGTGACAGGATCAGAATTAAAGTTCAATTTGGATTAACCTCCAAACATTCAGATGCTTACTGTATCTTAATATTTGAATGCTTATTGGGTAAGGACTGTATCAGCTTCTTTACTATGCAAAATGGGCTAAGAATCCTATGGGAAAAACATTTTGTGTTAAAGATTTCTAATACTTTTTGCCTGAGGAGCTAGGAAGCTTGTGAAACAGTCTTTCTCAGACTTTGTTGCTGTTTTACCAGGCTCTGAATTTTCTGAACTTTCCAGTGCATGATCTAATATAAGGGGAAAAAAAGGCTAGATGTTGTCCTGCTTAGTCCAGTCTGTTTGGACTCTTGGGTCTTCTGATCAGCCTGACAGTGGATGTTTGTATAAAACTGCATGTTCTGACTTCCTATCACTGTCCTAGTACATGGGAGCCTCCCAGCAAGTATTGGCACTGTCACCCATTATTTAGGAAAAACTCACTCATCATCCCACTCTGTTACTCTGTCTCTCAGTCCTGAAGTGAGAGATAAGCCACAGCCTTGGTCTCTCAAGCCATCTTTTATGAAGTAGGGAGAGGTCCTGGAGAGGAGACCAGAGGAATCTGCACTTAAAAGCATGAACTGCAGTGGGACAGGGGTCTGCTAGACCCTTTGTTTAACTGTGTCTGTTAACCCTTGTTAACTGAAATAATGCTTGTTGGGATAGGACAGTGCAGTGGAAAAACAGTATTTGAAACAAAGGTTTAGAACCTTAATTTTTATTTTCAGGCATATTATTAAAATTCAGTGAGCAGGAAAGCAGTGAGACACAGAAATCAGTTCAAAGACCCTACCTGACCTTTAAATAAAAGGTAGAGGAAAAAAAAAAGAGTGATGTGGTTGAGTGTCTATCATAAACCTTTTTAGCTGTCAAAGCAAGAAATACAGTCTATGTTTGGATTACCAAAAATAGAGATATATTTGCTGCTCAATAGAGACCTCTAGAATTGCATGTCACAGTATGCAATTACTAAGATGGATATGAAATATAACATCCAAATAATATTTTTTGCAAAAGAGAAGATATTATAAATAGCTAAATGAATTGTCTCAGATAAAGCAGAAACTATTATGTTTATTACTTTATCTTTTGTTGGCCAAGATTCTGTTCAGCAACATTAAAGTTTAATGTTAAGAATATGCTTGAAATTCTTTACGATCATCACTTAAACAAAAGTGCCAGTGGACATTAGTTGTTAGCTTTAAAATCACTCAGGTGATGATTATAGCTTAAACTATAGATTAACATATAGGGCATATTTAGTGAAAGCAACAGATAAACCTATAGTGACTATAGTGGATCCGGGATTGCATGGATTAAACCAGTGATAGTATTGAAGACCTCCTTTTAAAGAGGTTCTTATTGTTCTGACTGGATTTCTTTTTAATAGGGAACTGCATTCTAAGTAACAAAATTTCCTAAATGGAGATAACATCTTATCTCTCACAATTTGCTGATCAAAAACATCTACTAACTTCATGATCGTTCTAATGATTTAAAAGGACCTATTTAAGAACCTTACTCAGTCTGACCTCTATGCTGGTAAGGTGTGAGATACATAGGAGATGGAGGACCAAATACTCTCCTGCCAAGAAGGTACTTGAGGTAGAATGTGTATTCACTGGGCCAATTTGTAAAGATCTGAAAGGTGTCAACACAGCTTTAGCATATAATAGAATATATAAAGCTTAATCACAGTTTTTAAAGAATATTTCTGGATGTCTTTTGTGAAAATAATATATTTGGGCTCCTGATGCCAAGTATATAAAGGCACATCTTTTCAACCCATGATTCAAACTATGTAAACACCACAAATGAGTGAAACATTTCTGTACTCTACTATTTCCTGATAAATAAGTATCATGTCTCAAGTGCTAAAACACAGGCTCAGACTCTGAGTTTAAACATTATTCTTAAGGCTACATCCTTATACCTTCAGTGCTTAGGATACAGATGCCTAAATGTCTTATTAGATATGAATCTAAATTAATAATATGCTTCATGTTTACATAGATAATTGGGCAGCTAGAGAAGAAAAAAGCAAATACTGAGTGGAAAACAAAAAAGGAAATTATAAGCAGCATCACGTAAAAACTTGAAATAATTACTAATGATATCACTTTTGTAAAAATTTTTGTAAAACTCTTTGTTCATCTGTTCATCCTTATAAAAATATTATTTTATTCAACTCAGGTCTCACTTCTGCCTGCTTTATAGAATGTTGCAAAATACATAATCAGCAAAAGTTATACAAGCAAAATAACAAAATATTCCTGAGAGTTTATTTTGTGCTGAATGTCTACGTTAATAGATGTCAAACTATTTGATTATCATTAATTGGATTTTAGAAAAGTTTACAATTTCAGAGGACCGTGACTAGGAATTCTTAGCATTATTGACAACGTTTGTGTTCTGCTTTCTGTCAGTTGAAATAAACAGCTAGAAAATGTCTTTCTCTGCAGCCGTTTTCTGTATTATGTTAAGGAACATTAAAGGGAGAACATTAATTTGAGGAGACTCCTTGATAAATTTTGTTCAGTAAGTCACCAAAGTCTGACAGTTAAATCTGATTTTTGTTCTGACCATATTAGAAAAAAATTCTTTATAAGCTTTTGTTTTATATCATGAGGATATGAATGGGAATTGAGATTATTTAATATAGATGACACATAAACAAGTCAGATAAGGACATGAGTAACCATGAACAGATATGATTGCTAAGGAAAATAAACTCAGGGGTTTGGGGAAAGCTGGTTGTGGTGTGGTATATAAATAAACAACAATAATAAACTTATCTGTTTTGCAGAATGCCATAGATAAAGTGTATTTCCTTTTATATTACAGTAGGAAATATTCTGTCAGAAAGAAGTAGACGATAGCTGAATCTTTCTTAAAAGCTAATAAATGTCTATCCCTTTTCTTAAGTGACTGATTTTTAAACCTAAAACTTATACAAAACCTCTGTCTTTTAAATTTTATGTTATATCACTCTTGCAGGATTTGAACACAGGAAACACATTTAAAATGATATAATGGAAGAATACAACACTGTAGGTCACACAGATTGGCTCATATTAATTTAGAGGGCATTGGTCATGACCTGTTAGTTAAGCAGTCACAATATTTTCCATTATAAACCTCCCGTGAAGTTGTTCTTTCCTTTTTTGTCATTCATAAGCTAATCCACATGTATTGCAGATGTTTATACAGATTCATAAACATTTTTTAAAAATATACATTTCATTTTAGATGGCATTCAAAAAATATTATAAATGGTTTGCAGTGAAAGGTGAGCTGTTCATGTGCCCCTGGCACATTTACCTAAAGAGAAGATTCATTCTTGGTGTTGCCTCCTCCTGATCCCCCCTTCCAAAAGCTCCAGCCCAGTCAGTCCTGGGCTGCGTCTCCTCAGTGAGATAGATGTGCTCCACGCGTGCTCCGCCGTCCCAACCCCCTGCTGATGTTCCCACTGTGGGGGCCTGTTGGACACAAGGACGCACAGGTGCATTCGGAGAGAGGGCAGCAGAGCAAAGGGTACTACCCCCTGGCAGGGAGGATCTGTGCTCAAGCACTCCACGAGAGAGATGTAGTCAGTGTTTGTCTTTGTGCTCCTCATGTTGCTGCTGCTGTGGTACGGGAAGAGTGATAGACACAAACCACAGGTGATGTGTTAGTCCAAGAAATAGAATAGTTCAAATAATTGATGTGTTTTGGCAGGCTAAATGGATTGAAAGAAATCATTGTAGTGGCTCTGAAGTGACTGGCTTTTTTGTTTCTGACAAAATAGGAAATAAATGTAAATAATATTATAATGCAGGTGCACACTATTATGCTGTCACTTGTAAAGGCAGAAACTAGACTCATTGACCTGTGATTCTCCTTCCATTTGGTACTGTCAAGATTTATGACAGATGGAGAATTCTGGGGATGTTTGTTTAACTTTTGCTTGGAGGAAAAATTGGAAGAGAGTAGTTTTTCACTGAGAACAGAGATGTAAAGGTCAATATCCCTTTCTTTATGACTAACAGTGTCACAGGCTCTTATGTGACTCATTCCCAGAAAAAATTGTGAAATTAAATTAATTAGTCATTATAAAATGTTAGGTCTCAGTCTGAAAAATATCAAGGAAATAAGTAGTAATAATTCGGTTCATGTTATATTCTTGTATGCATCAATTGAGCTGGGTCAGATCACACTTCCTCTTTGTGTGGTTAGAAAAAAAAGGAATTGTTGGTTTAGGCCAAAAAGTTGAAATTTATAATTATAAAATAACATAAACACCAAAGCTTGTGAGAGTAATGCTTATATTTCAGTTATTAAATAATCAAAGTTATGTACAGGGCTGATTTTTCTTCTCAGCTAAGGGATGTCACCAGCTTTTATGTAGGCTAGCCCTTGGATAATACAATCAAATTACTAATTCTTCTCAAAAATTATTTTGTTATTAACCATATCAAACATTGAGTTAACTGACTGCTACCTAAGATTCATATTCATGTGAATTTAATGAAACATGGATGTAATTTTTCATACTGTACCTGCATGTAGTTCATATATGCTACCTACTTAGAATAGTAGTTGAACACTATCAGCTAAAAAGAACAAACTGTTTACATGTTAATATATAACAGATGTCTGAATCAGTTATCTCCACTTATACTAAATATTATATTACATTGTTAATTTTGGGCAGTACACCAAAATCTATTGCCCTTGAAAATATACTTGTAGGTCACACCCATTTACACATTTAAATAGAATGTCATATTAAATTGTGGATTTCATTTTTAAAAACTAGAAGCATGAATTGGTACTTAAAATCATTTTAATTGAAATTACATATTGTATTCATTATCTCAAATTATTCCATGATAGGAATTTTCCACAATAAAAGAGTACGAAACTCTAAAAAATTTCTCATGTACTGTTGCTGACCCCAAAACAAGCAAGCAATACCATTCATATTATGATCTCAATTAATGATCCACAGTGAAGGTACATTTTTCTAGGGAAAAGAAAAAATCCTGTATATACATGAAATACTGTTTGCATCTGAGAAAAATGCAATCAAATTCTAATGTTTTTGGACTTTGAACAAAGGGAGAGAGAGAATGCATTATTATTCTTCACTTTCACAGATCAAGATATCAAAAATACGATTTCAGCGATCTGTGTCACAAGAAAGAAAAAAATGTAAGGTTTAATATCATACACATTTTTGTCAAGAGTTGCAATCACACTTGGTAGAACAGAAGACAGTAATTTAAATAATTTTTTCAATACAAATTTCAAAAAGTTTTACAAGAATTTAGAAGTATTTAACAGCAGAGGGCATTCTAATTTTATGGGAAGGTAGTAAAATGACATTTTAATTTACATAAATGCTGTTAAATATATATTATATATAAGTATATATAAAAGAAATAGAAAAATATAAACACAAGGCAAAGTCTCACAGTGAAATAGTAAGATCTGCATACATTTTAAGAAGACTGTCTTTACTGTATTATGTGTTTTGAAATTGAAGAAAAAACACTAATTTTTCCTGCTTTTAGGGTCCAAACATTTGTTCATATGGAAGCTGTTTTGGATAAATGTACGAATGCATGTATGCATTCATGCATGTATTTATATATATGTATGCCTTCTATGCTTCAATCTGTGGTCTGTAAAGAAAAAAAAGTCGAAGCACTTGTTACAGTCAGTATAAATATATTCATGTAAAGTTGAAAGGAAATACATACTTATATATACAGCTAATATAAATATATTTCCTTTCAACTTCACAGTTATAAGATGCACAAGTGACTACATCACTTTGGAATACCTCCCTGTGTGATTTAAGTTAAGTATTTAATCTTTTTCTACTATGGATATAGTCCTTCCATTCTCTTTCAGATTAAGTTTCCACTGAAATCAGGAGAAGTTTAGTTTGAGCAAGTGTTTTAGGTTTAAGCTTTTTATTGACAAATAGCTGTCAATAATCCCCTTTTCAAAGAAAGACTATGGTCTGACACAGCTTCAGCATTGTATTCTGCTAATTTATTGTTTTTAAACTTACACTTAAAAACTACATTTATGAGCACATAATTTAGAAATTAACATCTGGAAGCTCTGAACAGATGCGGTTTGAGAGTAAGGTGGCTGGAGAAATGCTTCCCATCTACTGGTGTTCAGGGTTATATTGAATTTGCTTCCTGGAGCAGGAATGTGAAGCAGTGCAATGGCTTTCATATGTTTACAAATGGTGCATGAAAAGCATCACCGTTCAGCATTGTTTGGGTAAGTTAGACCCACAGGTTGTATACTCAGCATGGATTTTTCCTGTCACGAGAGAGGATAAGCTCATCAGGTCCATTAGGTCAGAGGTTGAATAGGAAAGGCAAGAGACCATGCAAGAGTTCCCAGCACTATGCCCTACTTGTAAATAAATAGAAGACCTCAGTCTCCACCTCTATCAAGTCTTCTCTTTCACAAACACTTAATTCAGCAGCACAAACAGCCTTTTTTTTTTTTTTTTTTTTTTTTTCCCCTTAAAAGATAAAAAGACACCTACAGATCTTATTCTGTTTGCCTGGGCCTGTCTGCCTTTCTTTACCATTTGTGATGATTGATTGCTTCTATGTTTCATCAATTAAAAATGTTTTAGAGTACAAAGTCTTCAGCATGTTTAATAGAGTCTGGTTAAGTAAACATCCTCCACCAAGGCAGCACAAGTAGAGCTTAAAATAAATACTGCTACTGTGCCAAGTTCATAATTACTTGCACATTTAGCACTTTACCATGTCCAAAGCATAGCCATAAAAAAAACTCAACATCTTGTACTTACTGTAGTTGTCATGAAACTATAGCTATTTAAGTACTGCAGGGCATTTACATTTTTGAAATATTTGATTTTCCAGTTTATATCACATATAGAATTTGTTTCAAAGAACCAAAAGCTGATCCTGAAGATGAGCAGTGGTTAGGCTTTGTCAACAAACTAGCCATGTAAGTGCTTTAAATACAAATTTCTTTCTGTCAATAGAATAAATTTTCAAGGATACAACATGAAAGGATCTAATGCATCTGTCACTCCTAGTGCTACCAGCTTTATTGGAAAGGCAGACTTTCATCTGTGATTTTATATCAAGATAGATAAAATCTATTATATTTTAGTGACAGATACCTGTTACACCTAAAAAAGCTGCCCTTAACAACTGGGTGTTTCGAAAACATATCACTGAAAAGCTTTACATTCAGTTATATTTGGGGATACAACTATTTAAGAAAAATCTTTTATGAAGAGCAATTTATGGATTAAAATCAATGCAACTTAAAAAGAAGGAAATTATTTATACTAGAAAAATATATAAATTGTAAAAGTTATGTAACAGTAATTTCTTCCAAATTTAAGACACTTTAAACCGCTAAAATAATGTATAAAATCCTTAGGGTAAATTTCTATCAAGCTCAATATCTGGACAGTGTAATGTCTGTAAAATAGATTAATAATAAGCTTTGAAACATAATGAGGAAAAAGGATATAAAGACAAATCATAACACAATGTTAAAAAAGAAAAAAAAAGTATGGTGTGTAGAATATCAAGAATTACAAATTCTCTTTTTTAGTGACTGTTGACTGTAAGAAGGAATGCTGACAAAGATTTTGAAAAGCCATTAATGTTTTGTTTGTATCTGCTACTGATAAAATTGATTCGGGCACATTAAAGAGAACATGTTTTCAGAACAGAAATACTTAACTTTTCCAGATAATCAAGCCTTAAACAGGCAAGATATAAACCGATAGACTTTGCATGAACCTCTACAGGAATCCAAGGTAAATTTCCTGCTGGTCGTGTAGCAAATCTTATATTTGTAGTCTTGAAATATGGCCTGCAGATCATATCCTCGATAACTTAACTTTTCCACGGTGTGTGTTTGACAAGCTGGATTATATCTTATGCATCCCGGGTATCTAGTTAAATTACATTAGATACAGAATTCCAGGTTCGTCTATCCCTAAACTTTGAGGAAATTTGGGGTTGGAAGTAGGCATGTATAAATGGAATGGCTGTGGCTACATGCTTCTGGAATATTTGCCAGGTTGCTCCAGCATTTATCTGTCATCTGTATGTAACTTTTATTTCCCTAAAAATTTCTCACATACTGTGTTCTCTATCACTACTGAAAACATCATTTTCAAACTCATTGTCTATAGTGAGGATGTATTTTTTCTACCAATTGCTGAGAAATGTGGTCAAAAAAAAGGAAAGTAGAAGGAAGTTCTGAAGAAAAGATAGCTGAGGTTCTTCCTTTCCAAGTTTAGCTTTAACTTAAATCTGAATTCCAATTTTTATGTCTACAGCCTGTTCCACCTTCCATGTCTCTTTCATTTTCCCTCCACCACTCTTTTGGGCCTGTGAAATTTTGAGTGTGTTCATATGCTTAATAAATGATAAAAAGTAAAAACTAATAGTTATATTATTAGATGGTCACTAGAGGTTTTGTGTCCTGTGTAACCTTTTCACATTTGGAAAGTTCCCATGCCTTACGTTGGAATTGAAGATACAAGATATGTGTATGAAGCCATATGTGTATAAATGAGAAATCAACTATTTAAAATACAGATTATTGTAAGAATTCCTATTTTGACATGTTTGACCAAGCCATTGGCAAGCAGAGAGTTCTTGTTTTGAATTCCAAACAATAAGATTGCTATATTAGGCAATGTTCTTTAATATACATGAAACACTAAGGTCAGGAAAAGTTTTCATATTTCATGAACTGGTGTACATTTTGTTGAAATCGTGCCACAATACTTCCAGGAAATTGTTACAATTTATATTGCGTAAGCAAAAGGAAGTACTGCATTGTTAAGAAAAAAATGAGTCTTTTATTTGACTACTTCAATTAAAAAACACATTAAATGTTGCAATTTCATAGCTGTGCAATAATAACAGTGCATTTGCTTGAAGACAACACAGCACTACAACTACCCCAAACATGAGTAGCACAACCATGCTATTCACCCAAGAGAAGAAGCTAAAGCATTACAGAGAAAGGAAACTTTAACAAAAAAGTTCACATCACTTAACAGTTCAGTTAATCAACTTACTTTGATAACAGATTGAAAAGTATATTTAATTACATACCATTTAGGGTTCAAGAACGTGAGAATGAATATCTGATATAGAAGGGGAGATTTCTGAAGGAAACATTATCCTTCTGTGAAGGAGATGTATTGAAAGTGTTTTGTTTTATTTTTAAGAGAACTAATTACTCTGGAGAAGAAAGGTAGACTTATCCAGTTAAGATAGCAAGTAATCTCTTAGTTTGGATATTTACCTGATATGGATCCAAGTACTGTTTTACAGGATACTCTTTCCTTCTTTCTCTCAGTATTTTTTTTTTTTGTTAGTTTGCTTTGTTTTCCTTTTATTTCTCATCTCCTCTCTCTCTGAGTGTATGTGAGCATATGTTGTAGGTATATATAATAACATTAAACAGACACCTAAAGATGTATTAGAAATTGTACCATAATGTACTTATCTTAAATGGAGTATGTGGCTAAACTGTGGAAACAGGAAAAATTTAGATTATAACATTGAAAACATCTCAAGAAAAATGGAAATGTTGAATTCAAAGGTAGTTTAGTATAACTTCATTGTAAATTCACAGGTTACATAGTCTTTCCTCTGCTATCATGGATCTGCTTGAAGACTACTGCTCTAGTTTGTCAATGGCTTTCTTGTACTGAGGAACCTAAATTGGAATGCACTACTCCAGATGTGCTCTCATGAGTTCCAAATAGTTCAGGGCCTTCTGCAGTTAAGTGTCAAACAAGGAGGAAGCTTCTCAGCCTGCAGACTATGATCTTTTAATATGCTTGTGGCTGGCCTTCATTTCTGCAAGGGCACCCTCTCGCTCAGCTCCACCAGAACCCCCAGGACCTCCTCTGCAGAGCTACTCCAGTGCCAGTTGACTCCCCCCTCTGCACTAACGCACTGGGCTGTCCCCTTCAGGGTGAATGATTTTGTACACACTGATGTTGAACTTTATTAGGTTTCCATCAGCCTCTGACCTGCTGGTGTCCCTCTGAACAGCAGCCCTTCCCTCCCACATATCAACTGATCCCTGCAGTTTGGCGTCATCTGAAAATTGCTAAGGATGCATTTGATTTCTTTTCATGAGTTGATAATTAAGGCATCAATCCGTATTGGCCTCCAGTATGAACCCTGAGGAACAGCACTTGCAGCCATCCATCAGCTAGATTTTAGCTGAAGCAGCCCAGCCAGTTTTTCACCCACCTGAACTGAGGCCTTGTTACAGCAATCTGTAAACTGTGTATTATCTATTTTATTTTCTGTTTCTTCTTTAGTTTGTAAACATCTGTAACATGCTACTAATAATTTTAAAATATTAAAAGAATTTACTAATTTAAATGATCAAATGGTGGGTGTTACACACTTTGCAAATATTCAGCTTTAGGAAATAGTTGGATACACACCAGGATCCACAACAGGCCATTGATACAGTTTTGCTTCATTCAAACAGTCCCTTGGACTTTGATAAAGTCAAAACCCCCCAGCGCTTAGGTCACTTCAGTCACTAATTCTGAAAATCCAACATCTTTTCTTGAAACAAAGTCCAAAATGTGCTGCATTATTTGTGTGTCCAAAGATATTATGCTTTAAAATCATAGGATTGAATACAAATTAGGACTTTTTTTTTTTTTTTTTTTCCCTAAGTCAAACTGCCAGTAGTCAGGGGATCTGGGGGACTGAAGAATGCAACTTTCAAAGGATATCAGGCCAGAACTTATGTGACTTACTATCTGAGATCTTCCTCTGTGCCAGGATGCTTTTTAGGTACAAAATATATCAGATTATGATGAAGTGGGGTAAGGCAAAGCTGCCTTAAAAAATCCTTTCACAACAAAATAATTGAGTTCATTGGCAAAAGGGTACTTACAGATTTGTTTTAACTTTCTGCAGATAATGGCACATGTGCAATTGCAACTGTGTTCTATTTTTATTGGGGATTTATTCTATGGTGAAGGAAATATTCAGACTTTTAAAAAATCTTATATAAAAAAACCAAAATGAAATGAAATATCCACATACAAATGAATTCTATAGTAATTTCATCTCTTCTATGAGCTGACAAGATGGTCCTTTCTGTCTTTTACAGATGACTTTGTGTTACAATGAATATCCCAACTTTTTCAGTGAGTTTAAAAAGTTCCATTTTTCTACCTATCTAAATGCCATGATGCCATACATTCTCCTCTGCGATGGAGCAGAACTGTCCACACGACACCCTTGCCTAGGAAGAACAGCATCGTTTTTTGAGGGAATAATAGATTTTTTGAGGGAATAATAGATTAAGTGACTTTCTCAAAGACACAGGAAATCTGTGGTAAAGCAGAAAAAGGAATCCTAGTATCATGAAACTCTAGACAGCACTGTTAAACACCAGACCACCAAAGCTCAGGCCTGAGGCACACTCTGCTGAGGGAAAAAAGTCAAGCTAAATGTTTCAAATTGAAACTGGCGGGACTTCCAGTCCCTTCCACAGTTACTTCCCAGCAGAGCTGCACAGGACCTTGTGCATCGGCTGACCATCAAAACAAAAGCTCTGAAGGATACATGGTAAGGGCTGTCGCAGTGGACCTCCTCATGTGATCTGGGACAGCAAGGACAGGACTTTCTGGACAGCACTGCACATTGTGCCAGCTTTCAGGTGTCCTGTCAGTACAGTTCGTGTCAGTAAAAGGACATTTAAAAAAAACAGTTGCAAACCCCTCTAGTCACAGTTGCACTTGACACTCGCAGACCACACCAGGGGAAACAAAGACAAAAAATAAACCTAAAGGTTTAAAAAGGCCTTTTTCAATAACCTGCACAGCCTGTGGTTGTGGAGTGAGTGGCACAGAGACCGGCAGCTCTCTTGTGCCGTTTCTAGCAGTGACAAGTAGTCACAGAGTCACCCGAGTATAGCACTGAGCAGGGACAGTGGCTGCGTACCACACCTCTCACCACAGCTGGATGGTTGGGTAGGACACACAAATTGCTAATTATCTTGATTAACGCATTTAACTCTGGATAAGGGGAAGACAAGAAGGCAGACTAAGTTAACAGAAGGAACACACTAAGTTAACAGAGGACAAGTGAGAAACAGCAAGAGTGTGTCCAGAGTTCCTTCTAGATGGCAAAATTAGTCCATCTTACACACTTCTGTTGACCAGTTAGTTATGGAATTAATACTTCATGAAATTTAATGTATATTCATAATTATCACAGCAGTTAATTTGTTACTGTTAGGAAGAATGTTGGATATGGTTAAAATAAGCATGGGGGTTGTGTGGGGTTATTTTTGTTGGAGTTTTGTGATTGGTCTTTTTTTTATTTAAGAAATGCTGCAAATAATTGGTTTAAATCCAATTGTCAGTTTGTGGTGAATGGATAGTAAACTCACTCTTCATAATGTGCTAGGAAATTCCAGAACCGATTAAAAGGAGAGTTCTTTTATTTCACAATATTGCTTCATAATTAATGAATAAGATTTTTCATGTAGAGAATTGCACTTTTTAGCGCTACTTGTTCTAGTCTAAGTATAAAAATCTCTTTTGTCTTTATTTTCCCCCTAGAAAGCCTAATTTCTTGTCATTACCATATTATGGAAAAATATTTCCTTTCATGTAGAAACAAAATTAATGGACTTATATTTTCAGGGAAAAAAATTGTATGGAAATGTTACCTGCATTTGCTAGAGAACAAGAAGAAAAATCTAAAAATAAAACCAAACAATGAAGATTGACCTTCCTCTTAAATTCTCTTTTTTTTTTCAGATAAGAATTCATAGTGTTTCAATGACAGTTGCAAACATTTGAGTTTACAAGATAATATAAAAGGAACCACTGAAATATCTTGTCTTCCTGCACAGAATTATCACAAATGTATGAAATTTTCTAATGCCAAATTTGGCAAATACTCTAATATTTCACAAGCCACAGTGTCATAAATGTTGTAATTCAAATTGCAGGGTCTGTGTCGCTGGAAAGTTTTCTTCCATAGTATCGCCAGGATAACACTGTTGCAAACTCTTAACGTGGATTTGGGGAAAAGTCATAATAGGAATGGGAAAATCTGCCCTGGAGTTCCTCATTAGTGCTCCATTGTCCTGGAAGACTTGTCCTTTAAATATGCAGCATCATGCTGGAAATCATTTGTCTAACTGATGTTTTAGTGCAAGAACATTTCCAGATGGACTCTGATCAGCAAGCCCCACCTCCATTCTGTTTTCTTTGAAAATAAACTTCCAAAGTGGAGACTCTGATTCAGCAGGAAATTCAGTGGTTAAATTAGAGAATACTCTTTGGAAAGAGGACTATACCCATAGGTGGTCAGGCTGACACATTTTAGGGTGAAACTGGACTGTCCTTTTGGAAATATAAATAAAAGAATAAGGGAACACTGAAACACTTAAATTGCATTTTGATGGGTGTTTTTACTCCCTTACCAGAAAATGAATTAGAGACTAATCCAAATATCAACAAGCTAAATAATTCTTTTTCCTCCTCATCAGAAAAGTTTGATGAAACTGCACTGAGAGATGGTTGAAAGGTTTAGTGAGATCAGGCTCGCTCATCTAAGATTGTCACCTGACAAACATTAAAGAGCTTTTGTGAAGTGCCATTGCTAAAATGTAACAGAATAAAATCCCCTAATTACACATTTTAATTCCTATCACAAGAGAAAATATGAAGTGACAGATTTACCTGTACTTTGGTATTTAGCTGTGGCAGGTAAAAGCTGAGGAAAAAAAATGCTTTTGAATACCTTGAAGAAGGAGTTTGACATCTCATTCCAGATCAAATTTTATAGCCAGATCTTTCCTTTGGACCTTTTCAGTCAAAATGTAGGGACAGAAGCTCTCAAACTCCATGACTGTATTTGGATTTTAAACCTTGGCACTGTTTCTGACAGTTGCCAATACCAGATGTTTCTGAAGACAGTCTTTATTTATTTTTAACTCTCTTGATAGGAGCCATCTGCTTCCCAAATATCTCAGCTAAAGAATGACTGTAATGTATACTTAATAATTAACTGGTAATGAGCTGAACTGAAAAAATTTATAATTGAGTAAGAATTTGTAAATTGATTCTCTTCTTTCACTTACCTAATGGGATTTTAAACTTTAAGGATTTGCAAACCACAGTGTTTTTCAGTGCTTTCGAGTGGATGAGGACCTTTGTATACTGATATGAAGCTAACTTACATTTTTTTGATACTTTTCACCAATTTCTTAGACAAAGTCTATGAACTGAAAACTCAGCCAAATATATCTTAAAAATACTGCCAAAAGTATATTCTGAACCAAAAGTATATTCAGTACAGATAAAATGGCAGTTAAACTTTGTAAAAGACAAAAGGGAATCAGAGTAAAACAGAATCAAGGTATACTTTGGTAAATTTGCTTTCTAACTTTCCCCTGTGTTCATCTGTACTGTGTAGAGTTTGACTCAATTTATCAATGATAAACTAAGACATTCCTGTTAAAAAATGTTCCTGTTCAAAGAAAATAATGGAAGTTTGTGGAATTTCTCATACAAATCTTAAGCAGGCACCCTGATCCCAATTTTCCCTCCGTTGGTTACAAAAATTTTTTAGCCTTTGATGATAGTTCTTACAGATTTTGGCCAGTACATCTCACTGTTAAGAATCACTGATGATCTATGATTTATAGTTGAATGTCAGCACCAACTTTGAAAACATGAATGTTCTTTTCTTCAGAATTGCTCTGAAAATCCCATGAGAAGAAGAGAACTGTCTGGCCCATCCATTTCCAGTCTGAGCAGGAAGTTCAGGGCAACAAGAAAGCTAGAATAATACCAGAATATTTGTACAAAGTTAAAGCTGAATCTGGAGTAAAATCAAGTGTATGCTTTCTTCTTTTTCTTTTTTTAATTGTGCGTGTAATGCTTATGAGCAGATGATTTTATTGTGGTGCTTTGGTCACATCTTAAGTTTGCCACAAATCCTTCCTCTGTAATGAGAACATGAATCCTAATATTTTATGCCTTTATGGTCTGCACACCATGGAAATGTCATGTGGATTTATTGTACACTGAGAAGACCACCTGAGAAGCTGGGCTTGGGAGACACAGCCGATCTCTGAACTCTCCAGTGTGCTAGACACCTAAGCCACAGCACATACATTGACCCATGTCATATTCTTGTTCTGTGCCCATCCTGATCTCATGCCCCCAGTCTCTGATGCTTTTAGAGTTGTGGTAGAGAGTACAGCTTTTTCTAGCTATGAAGCGCAGAGACAAGAAAGACACTTTGTACACAACAATTATTTTTAAGCACCATACTGCCCCATATTAAGCCATGTATGACCATAAGATGGGTAAAGGAAAACACAAACAGTAGAACTATTAAGATATTTAGCATCCCTCTTTTGTCTCTAGAGTAGTCAATGACTAAGAGACTGCCCTGTTTTTTAGTTTTTACTCAGAAAGACATTTCCATTGGCTTCTGGCTGATCTCAGATTGAATTTTATAGCTAAATATTTTGTGTTTTGGGACTTTGTTCTTAAACAAGGACAAAAGCACTCACTCCAGTGTAGTCTTTGTATTGTGTAGGTTGGCAGATTTCTAAGGCAGTTTTACCTGCCTCAGCATGAAAGGAAAACGGGAAGGGTGGGTGAGAATGAATAACCGTGAAGCTGAACTTCTTCATGGGTGGACAATTTATCAGCTCTATACAGTAGGAACAAGGAAATGTATGGACTGAAATCAAGATAGACTTAAACTTGTGCACAAAACAATAAAGTACTGGCACACAAGGAATTTCTCAGTGTGACATGTCTCTTTGCAAAGCTGGCTCTTAAAAGAGCTCTGCATGAGGCTCATTAAAATTCTGCAGTCATGGTCCACAAACAGAGCAGGACACACAAAGAATAAAGGTCTGTACAAACATGGAGTTTCAGGGAAAATCAGATTGCTTTGTTATAATCTGATGGTTCAGCCTTGAAAACCATACTCTCAGTAGTATTCCTAATGGCTTCAATGGCATGGTGGAGTCCTCAGGACTCTCTAAAGAAAAATCAGCTCTGCAGACTCATCAAAAAAAACCCCACTAGTCCAAATGTACATCTATTCACTCCTCCTTCACCCTGTTGCCTCAGTATGCCCAAGGATACGTATTGTTCTCTTCTGCTGTTTTTTTTCTTTTTTATTGAAAATATGAAATGGCATGTGAGGATGATTTTGCATGACCTTATTAGCAACTTTTGTGTAAAGAAATAGGGTATGATTATTTTGCTCACAACTTGACAACAAAACACTGAATTTTACAAAAGTTAACTGAGTTTAAGACCTGAGAGGAACAGTTAGCCAGAATTTTTTCATAACATAAATAACTCCTGTACAAACCCACAGCCTGCCCTTGAGTTGGACCGTATTTTCTAGAAGGAAATCTAAGGTGAAATCCTGATCCTGCCTTCTCACAGACATAAACATCTAGGGAAGGGGAGAATAGAATTCCGGAATTTTTTGTTTGATTTAATTCAGGGTAAAAATCTACACTCAATTATAGTTTATGAACACTAATGTGTACAATAAAATGCCATGCAGCACTGTTCTTTAAAAAAAAAATATTTCTTTGCAGCTAACGTAAAACAGTTGCTCCAGAAAGTCCAATGCTGTCCTCCTTTCTCAGGCAGCACTCCCTGTCATTAGTTTCATCTGGATTTTATCTGAATAAAGAACTGCAGGATCTGCTCCCATGGACTGTGGATGAAATAAATTCAACAGGATAACTCATTAAGAAAACAAATCAAAAGGGATTTTTCTGTTTGTAGTGTGAGAAATGTTGACAGCAGCTAACCTTACCAGCAAGCTTGTTGCTTCTATATAAACCTGTTCTCTTTCAGATTTTTTGGGACATGTTGCCAAAGAACTTTGGCAGTCTATAGTTGCCACTGCTGATTCCTTTTAACGAGGTTTGTGGGTCATTTGAAAGCTGCAAAGCAAAATAAGACTTTGCTTTTCGTGTTTTGCCAATTTCATTATGCTTTGGCTGGTAGTTCAGGGTCATTTCCAAAAGCCTAATGGACATTTTTATTAGGTTTCTACAGGGGTACTACTTACTTTCTTTTCCTGGCAGATTTCCATATTCGCTGTGACTAATGCAACTTCTATTGTTTTTTGACAAGAGGGAAAAAAACCCAATTTTTTTCATTCCTCAAGGAGAGAAGCTGTCAGCTACCAAAAGAAGAAAGACTTCAGTGTTTACCTTTCCACACAGCCCAATGACTGCACAGAGGCAATAGGAGATTTTTAATGGCTAGAATGAAAGAGTACACAAAATGGCATCAATGGACTGAAAAAGTAAACAATTTGCATATTTCTTCTTGTCAGTGCACCTTTTCTTCAGCGGCATATCACTATGGAAACAAGTAAAGATCACTTTAAGATGGCTATTAGCTTCTCAGCCAAAATCAGTCACCTTTTGGCCACTCCTCGAAAGGTTGCTATGTCATCTGGATGCATGAAAGTGAATGCCAAAGTGATTCGGAGTACCTATAGTGTCCAGCTATTTATTGCTTTCAGGGTTGACCTTATGTATATATGTAGGCAGAATTGCCAGTGGAACCGAAAGGGTGTTTTGGCTGAGTAACGAATGAAGGATGGTGCTGCTGGGAGCCAGTCATCTGCTCAGTGCCTGGCCTTAGGAACTGGCTTAGACAGAGTGGGAAATCTCAGGTCCCTGATCCCAGGATAGCTCTGCCAGGATGATATTTGTCCCTTCCACAGAAAGGGAGAGGGAGGATTTTTGTAATACTAGGATCCTTAGTTACACTTTGGGTTTTTGCCTTGAGTTCTCTTTTCTCAGGGGAGCTGCAGGGAACAGAATCTCTTGCTTTTCTCTGTGCATCTCACACCCATCCTCAGGCTGCTTCCACTATGGCAAGTGCACATACAATGATACTGCTCTGCAGGGTGGTCTTCAGGTGTCTTACACCTCAGCTGGAGTAGCTGGGATATACATTTTGCTTTTTTTGAAAAGAACGATATTTTTGCCATACACTTCCATAGGGAACCAGATGCATTTTTCAGGAAAGGAAGCAGGGCAAGGAGAGTCTGATATTCATTATTTACATTCTAGTGAGAGTAGAATTATTGTAAGGATTTGACCCTAGCAATTGCTGCATATGCATGCAAAGCAGAGAGTCAGAAGTCTTTCCCTTTTCATCATTTCCCTAGCACAGCAGCACAAATTAAGCATTTGTGGAGTTCCCCACCAAGCTCCCATGTGATGTGCCCCAACCTTTTTCTTCTCACTTGAACTGAATATTGCTGGAGGGGACTGCACAGCACATGCTAACACATGCCGCTGCAGACGCATGTCCTTGGCATGTTCAGGACCTCCTGCAGGTCAGTGGCTCCTGTTCCTCCTGTTGGGCTCTTGCAGCAGTCCCTCCCCACCTCTCAAAGGGCAGTTCAACAGAAAGCAGCACTTTTCATTAGTTATCTCCATCTTCAGACAGATTTTTCTCAGAAAATATTTCTACATTTCTTAAAGATTTCTGTGTAGCAGTCCACCTTCAGACAGCTCCATCAGCACAAGCTGGGAAATTTGTCTGAGCAAATTCTGAAAGGCTCAGCCAGCCACGCATGAGCTTTGCTGCCAGAACTGCCAACCTGCATCACTGTCTGCCAGCATTGATCCCGTCAGACTAATTGTGAGATAGTGCTATGTCTTCCTCATGCACTGAAAGAGTAAAGCTGGTTTACTCTTTTTACATTTAAAGGTTCCAAGGGAATGAACACATAGACATAGCTGGTGACTCTTACACATATATGTATAGCATATTCTTATGTATTCTCATACATATATACATGTCTTTGCATTTGTTGATCTTCAGAAAGATTATTCTTTATTAACAAAACCTTGGTATCCCATCTTTCATCTAAAGGCCTTTAGGATATATCCTGATTTGTCATAGTTAATCATGTTTTGTCTCAATGTCAGAGGTTAATCTGTGCATATTTAAATGCCCAAATTAACAATTTTTTAAGTTGTAGATCTTGCTGTACTTTTCATTTTAGCTCAACAGAATAGATAAAATAGGCTTGTAAATTAATTTCTGTCATTTTTCACACACATTTATCAAACACTACATTGTCATGAAACAGATATTGAATTTGAGTGAAATATATTTCATGGATCATTTTCTTTGTGTTTAGCTTGTTACAACATCTAATGTGTTACAGAAGCACAGTTAACATTTCTTTAATGGACTGACTTTGTTAAATTTAGGAACTCTCTGTGTTTACCTTATGCTGTTTTGACACTCCAGGAGTTCCAGTATGCTGTGCAGGCAAGGAACAAAACTCAGTTGAGCATTGTGGACTCCTGTGGGGATTAGAAATGTCTTGGTTTGTCTGTCCTAGTTAATCTCTTTCTTATTTCTGACTATCTAGCTCTCTGTAACATATTTATAATATGGAGCTATGCATCCTGATTTTTATTTTTTTTATTATTCAATTACATTGATTTTATAGAACTGACAAGTGATGAAAGAATACATTTCATCAACCCAGTGATCCAGTCAGATTTCCCTGCCAGCCATTGTGTAAATATTCCATATTTTCTATTCAGGGATCATATTTAGATTGGCACATTATTAGTTCACTCTCATCACTATGGGACCATTAACTTACTGCTGTCATCTCTGCCTTCTGAAAGGGTGGACCTGTCTTAGCTGCATGTGATGAGCCAGATAGGGTCCAACGTGCATTTATTCAACTGACTTACTGTATGAACCAGAGACCTGATGATTCAGTTTTCTCCTCTACAAAATGAGAATAATGGCATTTTCTTACTTTCAAAATGTGTCTCATAGATAAATGTATTAAAGAACATGAGATAAGAAAATAATGGGGCTGTAGTTAGAAGAAGCTAAGCTGATGATGCAGGAATAGATCTGATAGATCCACTTGGACCTTATCAAACATAAGGAGGTTTGAATACACTTTTATTTAAATAATACAGTGCAGTTTGACTGAAACTGACAAATAAAATATGAAAGAACAGCTTTTTAAAACCAATTCAGTTTGCCTCAATTTTCCAAAAAAGAACCACACAGATTTGAGGGTGGTTGGATTCGCAAAGACATTTATGCACTCTCCCTAATACCAGCACAGAGTTGTGCCTTCCAAAAATGTATAGATAATGCTGCTTATCTGAAGAATAGAAGCCCTATATTGAAAAATCAGTTTTGTCTGCATCAAAGAAAGGGTTTAATCTACCTTCACACCTTCAAGTGTCTAAGAGGTATAGCTCAGCACCCAGAATATTCAATGGCTAAACCCTCTAACTCTCTTCCACTGAAACTGTTTGCTAACTGTAAAAAGAAAACCCAAAAATCTAAACAGGAGAATTTGAAATGAATGAACCCCCCAAATTAAAAATCAGTTTTCCACACTATTGTCTGTGGAAGTGACTGTTTAAAAGAGATACTGCCATATCACACTGGGAGTGATTTTCTGAAAAACACACCCAGACTGAAGTCTTTTGTATTTGTATGTGTCAGAGAAAGAAAGTTCTCAGAATAATCACTGTAGATCTGATAGCCTACTAATGTCAGATGTTTAAGTGATTATGTTTTTAACAGGCTTTCAACATGACCCAGCCTCTGAACTGTGCTGTGCTCAGTACACTACAGTGGTGTCTCTCTTTCCTCTTTCTGAGTATATGGAGTTTTACTGTGTTTCAGGTGCCATCAGAGTTACAACACTGGACTGCAAACTTACAAGTACTGTAATTTAGATATAAAATTCCTCCCCTCTGAGTAAGAAAAAAAAAGTCATTTTCTGGTACAAAAACCAGAGATGTATCTACCTCGAGAACCTCCACACCTCTCATCACTGTAATGCCTACATGCCTGTGGAGCATTGGCACAATTTCTGTCGGGTAGGCAGTTGCAAGCCCTATTTCAAAGGAAAATTAAGTTGCATTATAGGTTAATTGATTTTACCATGGCAAAATAATTTCATCCAAAATGGGAATGGGATCCAGCACTCTCTGGTCTCAGTTTCTCTCCTGCTCACCTAGGTAAATTTTTGTGACTTTGGTCTCAGTACTCCCCAACAGGAGATGTAGGTTTTCTGCAGCTAAGGGTGACAAAATTACATTCGCAAGAATTTGGAGTGGGGGATAATTATCTGGACTGATTTGGGCTTTCTTTCATGTGTGAATATCTTCTAACCCAAGCAGTAGGAATTGGTTTTCAATAAATATTTTTAATCAGTAGAAGTTTAACATTTAAATATTTTTCTCTTATGAGTTTGTCTGACTTGCTTACATTTTACCTGATTGTATAATGTTGCACTGAAGACTGCACTTTAGATTTCATTAACTTTACTGAAAAGATAGGAATTATCATAAAGAATGGATTACTGGTGAAAAATACTTCATTAGACTCCTATGTCAGTAAGCTAAAAATACCAGGTATTTATTTTATACATGTCCCAGAGGATACTGATATGTTATAATGGATCATATTTATTCTAATGCATTTTTATTAACTTTGCCAGGAAAGGACACTAATACATGGGTTCTTTTTAAAAGCTCAAAAAACAGAGCTAGGTAGCAAGTCACTGCACATCGTAACTGTAAAAAGTACTGTGCATGTGTATATATTGTTTGCATGTGAATGATATATAATGTAAAACTTGAAATAGGCTTAGTATGATGCATGCTATAGACTTACATGTATGCAAATATCTCTTGACTTCTGTGATATTCCATGCATGTTAAATTGCTTTCCTCCAAATGTTGATGCTTTATAACATATATAACACAAAGGGAATTAAACAGCAATCACGATACCAAAATGTGAAACCGAGTGTGTTTATTTTCAGGCTTGAACTATTGCCTTTAGGTTTAGACATTGGATGCATATTGTAAGTGGATTTTTAATGGAATCAGCAACCTATGTTTTTAGCTAGTTTGCACAAGGTTTTGCAATCATCTTCCAACAAACATTTATAAAATAAATTGGAGTATAGTTGTTGAAAGATTTAAAATGTCTTTGAAATTACCAGTGATAGCTGACGTAGTAAGTCTATTGAGGAAGCACTTCCCAAGTACAGATACTTTCCTAGAGAATATAGAACTTACTTCACACAGCTGAGTTGGATAACAAAATATACTGATATTTAGAAGTCAGTCACATCTGGAAATTTATTTGTATTGCAATTACAGAGACAAACAAAAACAATGGCAGTTTGCGTATTTTGCTAGTGAAATACAATACTTTTATTTAAGGAAAGTAATGAATAATTTACCTTGCTTTAGATTTTTATATGTAGTGGTCTGTAACAATAAGATTATTGCTGCTTATAGAGAGTTTTGAACTACTGAACCCTCAAATATTTTGGTCAGATCCATAAAGGGATTTAAACATTTTGAGTGCAACTTAAGCAACATTTAAACCCCTAGATTCAAGCAAATGGTACTTTTTGAGTCCTTTGCTACTAGTCTCTTCTCAGACTACTTAGGTACTTGGAAGTAAGTAGTATTTGATGGTTAAAACACACATAGATGCTCAAGACTGTGCTGCTGCCTATGCTTAGATGACTGCGGATAAGGGAAACCTTTCAGTTTCTATTTGCAGGTGAATTTAACTGGGTATCAAACTGGGTATCCCCATATCTATGCAGACTGAGTGCAGCAGTGTGTTTGGAGCATGTTGATGGCATTGAGTTTAAGCTAAAGAATAATATCTGCAGCCTCCTGTATTCATTCAGAGACTGGAAAAAGGACAGACAGAGAGCTTTTAGGCAGTCATTGGGTCACTGAAAGAACAGATCCTTGAACTGTAGGCAATATGTGACTGATTGATCATCATCAGTGGTAGCTAGGTAGATTTCTGTTATTAGACACTTTATCAGTAGCTGATAACAGTGGATTTACGCACACTCAGGAGAAAAACCTCTCTGTGTCATAGTTATATACCGATCTCATTTTTTTCAGATACTGAAAAATTAGTGAGCTCAAAGCCTAGGTTGGTCAATTCAATGATTTATTGACTAGTCTGTTACTCACTGAAAAGATTAAACTCATACTTCCCATAGCAGAGTTTCTGGATAATCTAATTTTTGAATGAAACACACAAAGATATAAAAAGGCAACACAGAGGGGGACATTAAACTGACAGTAGTTTCAATTAGTAGCCACTTCAAAATTTGATGCTATCACTTAGCCAAGTTTAGGGTGCAAGCCTTTGCAAATCCAGACGTAAAGCCCAATCTACTAGCTCTATAATGCATGACTATCCCACCTCTCTTAAACTAAATACTTCTGACAAAAAGATAGAAAAAAATGGTGCTACTTACCTCAGTAAGAATATGTGTATCACACAGATTTCTCTGATTCTCTGATTCATTCTATTCTCTAGAAAATCTATTTTACAGTATCTTTATCAAATGTGTACTAATAGAGCCTGTATATTACCTACCTTAATTATGTGAAAAAGGAAATTATGTGAAAGTGGAAAAAAGAAAGGACTCTTCTGATTAATTTCAAATACTGATTTGCATTTTTTACAGACTAAATTGAAATGTTTCAGAAAATACAGGGACCAAGAAATAGACAGAGCTGAATAAAAAATATGCCTAAAAGTTATCTTACTTGTCAGCCTTCAGTAGTTACAAAAATGTAATTGCTTTAAGTCGAAACAAACCTTATCATAGGTTTTAGAACATTTTAATGAATGGCCTAATACCTGCAGCTGTAGTTTGAGCTTTTTACAATAACTGATTAATCATTAAAAATCTTTTTTATTTTCTTGATCTATTGAGTTTTTGAGAGCTTTTTCTATAACGAGGTGGTTTTTTTACAGACTTGTTCTACTAGATACTTATTCCATTGTCCCTGGTTGTAAGAAAAGTATTGCCAGTTCCAAATAAGAGAACTGAATAAAAAATCCGTAGGGAACACTTAGAGCTCAGGATTTATTTTATTCAGATGTAAGTGTGAGTTAATCCCCATTTTTCCTAAAGGAAACTAAGGCATGGAGATGCCAAATAGAGATAGTGGCACAGTAAGCTCTGGACCACAGGAGTTTCTAATCTGTTCTGTGTCTATTCAGCTTGACACTATAAAATGAGCATTTCCATCATGCCTGTTTATCTCAGATAATCACATGCTATTTTTCAGTTTCCTTTCAAGGATCAGCATGCCAAACACTGTCATGTAGTGATTGCTATTGACATGAGCACCCCCATGTTAAAGTTAACACCACATGATCACATTTTCTAACAGCTTAAACTAGAAGCTAGTTAAAATCACAGCTATTTAAAATGATAAAGGGGTTAGCAAAGCAAGCCAAAAAAAATCTGTAATTACCCCAGGTCTGTTATTATTTGATGAGACATCTAGAATGGAAAAGGGAAATGTAGTATGTGTATGGTCCAGCTCCAGGCACTTGAGCTGTATGGGTATATTAGGAGTGCAGAAGCCTCTTACAAGAAGTGAAGAGAGGAGGGATCTGTGAATGGTAATGCAGATCAGCAATACTGTGAGCCTGCCTTTACAGACGTCAGTGTGGGATGCCTAGGACAGATGGTCTGAATAATATTTAGATCTGTGCTTTTTGCAGACAGCCTGTCACATCTGTCACGTGTTCATTTTGACCTTTAGGTTCAAGCATATATACCAATATCCTGCTGCATGGTAATAACTTGCCACTGGCTCATGAAGTTGAAATGTCCTCTATAATTCTTTGAATATAGCAGAGGAAACACTTTGGAGACAGGGAAGTTAAAAGGTGACCCACTTCCCCCATTTATAAATATTCCATACCACCCAAAGAGATTTCTGTTACCTTAAAATAATACTTACTGTAAGTCAGCTTAAGGTAACAGTTAAATAAAGGCATTGTATTCAAAATAGATAATACAGTTGCAGACATTTGTTGAATACATAAATGAATTGAAAAAGAAAGTACACTAACCTGTGTGTTTTAAGGCTGCGTTGGTTGTGGGCTTTCTCACTGTGCCTAGTTAACTTGCTCTCAGCTTCCAAGCAGGTGGTAATCATGGCATAAGACTTTATCCAGAAGACAGCATGGAACAATACCAGTTGGGGGCCTCTGTTGGAAAATTCTGAGAATTTTCCATTAAAGAGGCCTTTCAAGAGCATGTCCTTTGAATATTTACTGTGCATTGGTGATGCAAGTTATCTTTGCAGCATTGTGCTCTTGAAGTCTTCTTTGAAGTCCAGGTTTTGATCCTTTGCCTTCAAACTAATTTCTTGCCCCTCTAACTACAAAAATTAACCTCATTATTTCTCCCAACTAAAATAAGGATTCCTTCACTTCCTTGAAGGTGTTTTTTTGTTTGATTAGGTGTTACCACTTCGTTTTGGCTAAGTAGTAAATATCCCCTTGCATCTGCAAGGACTAAACTTTCCTTTTTTATTTCTCATTGGTGATTCATTGACATATTTCAATGTGATATTTTTGTCTTTTATTGGACCTTGTATTTTCTCAGTTACACTAGAGAATTACCTTTTTGAATTAGGTGGCATGAAAATTTTCTTTTCACTTTCATCCATCATAATTAATTGTCCCCAGATAAATTTATTTGTATATAGATATATGGCATAGTAATAGTTTGTTTAAAGACTGTATAGAATAATAGAATAAAGAGTAAGAAATTTCAGTGAAGAAACTTTTATCATCCCTTACTTTCTTGGGGCATAAGTATACTGAACTTCAGTGTACTCTGATTTCTTCCATATATTTCTCTGGATTCCTTTCTTCTGTGAAGACTAAGGAAGAGTTCACTCAGATTTGACAAGTAGCTTATACGAATTGTTACTATCATTATTATATCCTTGTTCATAAAATATTAAGAATAAACAAAGACAGATATAATACCAAGTCTATGTAACCACCTATGTTTGTGACCTTCCTCTTCCTTTAATCCCTGCTAGCTATTTAGTACAGGGCATGTCTAGTAATACTTGTTTCTATAGAAGCTAAGACACTGGAATCCAGATCTGATCTGAACTACTTGACATACTGCAAAAAAATAAAAGAATGACTATATGCAACTGGCTAACGCACATTCCTAAGCACCAGAGATCTTCATCTGCATTTCTTTACCATTATATTATGCTATCCAGGCACACAGGTTCCTAGAATGAGTCTAAGCAGTAGCCATTCTTTGGAAACTCAGAGCAATATTTCTATCTCCCTCTCTCCATTAATCACTTGCAGTGCTCATATTTTGTCTATTACTTACCAGAAGTTTTACATGCCAGCATTTTCTACCTGGTGCCACGTAAGGTAGTCCTCCTTTTCAAGCCTGGGAAAAGCCTTGAGAATCTGACCCGCAGAGGCACTAGGTAATTTGGTGAATGCCAATATTTTTACTGAAAATCAATGCTTACAGAATATAACTTATATTTCAAAGCACTGCCACTGCCTTCATTCCTTAGAGTTTGGCTATGAAGAGATGTTTTCTGTCTGAAAGCACTTAGAATACTTTCAAGTTAAGCAATGACAATTTCCAAATTCTGTGGTTAGCAGTTTTACAGTGTGAAGTTTTAATCATTTGAGCATTGAAAAAGTTAAGTACAACTCATTTGCTTTTTATTTGCTAAATAGAAGAAATATGGGAATAAGTTGAGAAGAAGCATTGGGTTGTTTGCTTTGTGTTTCTAGAAAGGGAAGGTGTGAGGATGTCAGGCTGTAGCTGTCCATTTAGCAAGTCACACTCTTCAAAGTGGAAATTCACTACCAGCAGTCTTACATGCATGTTTGCTATCTAAACATATGGATATTTTCAGCTCATTACATGACCACTTCAAAAAGGACAAACCACAGCGTATGAAAACATGCTGCTCACCACACCGCAGGCTGTATTCTGGTCTGCCTTTAGAATCCATACAATTTCCTGTTCATGTATTTCGATAGCAGTCTGGGGCTCTTCTGTGGAGTGTACATGAGATAAAGCCTTTTTTCCTGTCACTTAAATTTCTCACTGGATACATGTGGATAAACATCTGGCATTGGTTTGTGGCACACAGATATCCAGGATTGAAAAGAGAGCATTGACAGAGGAGAAACTCTACAACACATTATGAGCATGGGCTTCTCTGTTTTTGCCTACTGCAAAATTTCAGCTCAGTCTTTGGACTGTGTTGTGACGGCCCCCTCGCCCTCCTAGCTGCAAAGCTGTGGTCAGAATCAGCATCTTCCTTGTGCAGCTCTGCAAGTGTCTCCCACAGCAGCATTACCCGTTAATGGGTAAAAGGCTTTTTCATTTGTCCCCGTTTCCCTTAGGGACAAACAAACAAAAGGAAGTACTGTTTTCTCATGATGCATAATAAAATTATGGAACTCATTGCCACAGGATGCTGTGGAGGCCAAAAATATAAATGTTTTTTTAAATGATAATAGATAAATGCGTGAGGGTGGGTCCAGCAGTGACTATAAAGTACGATTGTCTACATAGAAACTTAACTCAACTAGTTCTTAAAACTCTACATGTATTGGAGAATATATTATCCTGGAGAACTTACACATGCTCTGTTCTTATAGGGCTTCTACTATTGACCATTGTCAGAAACGGGATTCTGAACAAGATAAACCTTTGGCATAAATCATTATAGCCATTGTATGTCTTTCTGCTGTCTTTTTTAATTTCTTAAGAAAATACTTTCATTATTGCCAGTGTTAAAGTCTCCCAGTATGTTTTCTTATTTATCTGCTCTTTAACCCACTAAATTATTTCCCAAGGTGATGAAGCAATAGAAAATGTTACTAAAATGTCAACTTGTTTCATAAAATTATCCTGTTTTCCACAGTGGATTTTTTTACTCTAACAGACGATGGAAACTGTCTTGCTGAACCAGTCTCTAATCTTATGTAACAAGAATACAGCTTGCAACACAACAGTTTAACCAGAAGAAATGATCCCTTGCTCTTTAGGAAAAATCAATAATTTTAAAAAATTGCTAAATATTGAACTGTTTTATAGTTACACAACTGCATTCCAGCAAGAATCTACAGGAACTGGTCTTGAATCTGTTTGCACAGGCTACCCAGGGAAGGTTGTCCAGAGTGCAATTGGCTACAGACTTATGAACATCAATTATTTTTAAAGGTACAGATACTTATCGAGCGCATATCAGCTCCACCATCTGCAGCTGAGTCAAACAACTAAGGATAAGATCTGAAGTTTGGATAACAATATGGCAAGTGTTGTTTAGAAAAATAAAATAGAGATTTGAACAAAAACATCATGTGAAGAAAATTAGCTTAAGCACTGAAATAATATATTTTAAATGTTTCTTCTTCATTACATGCTTACTTTTAAGACCGTATACTCTGTGACTATGCATTTCGGTAAAAGCTTCTCAACTTAAATTCGTTCTTCCATTAAATACAATCTCAGTCTCAGTTTTACAGCATTAAACTAGTTTTGAAGGAAATAAATTGTGGTTTTGCTAAGACAGGGACAGGAGATTCCTATGTAAAAAGAGATAATGAGGTGCTGAAAGATGGTGCTAAATGCTTTTGCTTAAACATGTTGGCATAGGATACATAATTAGTCAGATAGCCACAGAGAAAAGGAAAGCTTTAAATAGAATATGAGAAGGAAAGAAAAGAAAGAAAATATAGCAGGAAAGGAAATTCTATGATGTAAATAATGGAATGCAAACTATGCAGGATTAATTTAATCAGAGATATTGCAAAATGGTACTGGAACCAATGAGGCTGGATATTTTTTGTGCAAATCTTCACAACTGTATTAATCCTGTATATTCAGTCATCATAACTTGTTAACAAAATGTCTTGGCAGCCACAGCAGAGGAGAAACAACCTCTGCATCAGCTTATCAATGCATTCCCCCTCTTTCAAATAAATAGTTGTTGAAAATATCTTGAATGTCATGTGTTGAACCAGACTGACTCAACCCAAAGTCTGCCAATGTCACATTCATTGAAGTGCTTGAGCTGTTCTAGGATCTGCTGTAGCCAGCCCTGAATTTTTGATATTTTTTTCCTGCAGCCTAACCAATGTTATGCCAGAGGCTTTGTTTGTTGTTTTTTTCAAATCGCGCTTACACTAAAAAAGACTGACCAATAGGTTTACATACTGCTCTGATAGCTGGAAGAATTTGATAGTCCTGGGACTATCTTCATCTGGAAGAAAAGATGGGAGAAGAAATGTCTAGCCCTGCTTTATATTTTGAAGGAAAGGACAAAGGGAGAAGAGAATGAGAAGAGGAAGGGGAAGGGAAAAAATGAAAGGGAGGGGAAAGGGAATGAAAATTTCCACAGTTGGTTTAATGACATGGATTATCTGACATCTGTAAATTATCGCATCTATGAAAACTATGTATTTGTTAGAAGGAGGTGGTGATACATTTATGGACTTTTTTGAAACTCAATTTATTAATTCTGTCCCTGATCCTTGACAGTAAATTCACAGAGCTCAGTGATGTTATATATCACTTGAAGATATGGTCCTCTATCAGCAAATCATAACAGCCATGCTTTGAAGACCTGCTTAGATGAACATATTCAACAGTAATCATGCTGTCGCTGCTGAAGGTGAAGGCTTTAATTGCATTCTGGAAATATGATAGCTTGATATTTTTATTTCCCATGTTCCTTATCTATATCACAGGAAACAAAAACTCTCTTACGCAATGACCAGCAAACATTTGAAAGAACTCAATTAATTCTCTGAAAAATAATGAAATCTTTTACATGTGAAATTTAGACTCTGCTGTCAGTTTTGTTTCCACAGTCATAACCCATGTAGGTAATCACAAACTGATAATACCACTTTCAAGAGGACACAACATCAGAAACCACATTATTTGGATAAAGGAAAGCAAGAAGCTCTGTTTCATTTAAGTGATGACTGATAAAAAGCAGTTCATTTGAAACTTGTTTGTATTGGCTGTGTTCTTGCTATGCCTTTCAATGCCTCTTTTGTATATAAAAAGTATTTGCTTAAAAGTAGGTGCTGGATTTCTTCTAGTGTTGAACATGTTCATGACTCAATATTGAGTGGTTTTGGTGAGCATTTCTGGTCTCAGGTTGTTGTGTGTAGACATCTGCATAATAGGTAGACAGTTTTAGAGACATCTTATCAGGTCAAATAATGTTAAATTCCTATTTTTTGTAAGGATAGCTAGCTCTGTCTCTAAAAACAAAAATCTCCATTTTGTGTGTGTAGCTGTCTATTCTGATCTCTGTAGAAGACAGGTTTGCCAGAATTGAATACTGTGCAACTGTTGCATTTGTGGGGTGTGAGAATTCCTGGAATCACAACATTTCAAGCCAGAAATTTATTTATGCAGAAAATTTGTGGAGCAATTTTCTGAATATTTTCCCCCCCTGAACTGTGCCCAGATAAGAAATTTGTGGGAATTCGACACAGAAACATAGTATGGTCCTAAACCACAGATTCAGAAAAGTCTGATTCCTACAGCAGAATTTTGGTGGTATGGAGGCACTTAAATTTAAGCATTTTACAAATCCATGATGGATTTGGCATGGGGTCACCCAACCTGAAAACCTTCAGGCCAGTAGGTTTTCATGATTATGTTCAAAAACTGTCTTCACAAACAGCCTAATGCATACCTGAAATCTTTACCTCACCATGAAGTACAGTGGCATCCCTTCTGTAATTTAACTGCTTAATTGCTGGGAGAAGAAGCCAAATTGTACATTTATTCAATGATTCTCGCAAAATTCAAAAACAGTCTTGGGAAAAGAGACAAGTCCTCAGGACACCTGACATCTGTATCATTGGGCTACGACATCACAGTCCTACTTTCAGTACTTTCTCTTTAACATTATGAAACTTTGCTCTTCATGGCACAATGGTCCTGCTTCAGCAAGGGGAATAGAGAACACATTTGACCCATGCTAGTCTATATTTCAATGGAGTAAACTCTTGCTTGGAAGAGAGTTTGTAGGCCTGTAACCCCTCAGACTGAGGGGGGAATAGAAGTCCTGTTTTCTAACTCATGTGATGGTGTTTTAAAGAAAATAAAAACCAGATAATTCAGTTTGCTGTACCTAAGTAATTGACAGCTAATCTGGGAGGAAATATCTAACAGATTATTGTCAACCTAATCCCAGCAAGACACACCTGCCAGTTGGTTTGAGTGAATGTCTTCTCACAGTGTCTGCGACTATGAATCACATTCTTAAGAGCATAATGACCCACTTTCAATGTGTGACAAATTCAGGTATTTATCTTTGCTCCACAGCTGTCTCTACAGATCTAACCTTTAGCACTTTTGAGATTCTTGTCCTAAAATATTCTTCTTAAAAACATTCCTATGCTTTTTCATTTATATAAGAGATACAATCTTGAGGAATACTGAATAATGCATAAGGGAAGAGCTACTGATGTCATCTACCTGGACTTGTGCAAAATATTTGACACTCTCCCGCATGACATCTTTGTCTCTAAATTGGAGAGACATTGATTTGATGGATGGACCACTCGGTGGGTAAGGAATTGGCTGGATGGTCACACTCTAGTTCTGGTTAACAACTCGATGTCCAAGTGGAGACCAGTGAAGAGTGGCATTCCTCAGGGGTTGGTATTGGGACCAGCGCTGTTTAACATCTTTGTTGGAGACATGGACAGTGGGATCGAGTGCACCCTCAGCAAGTTTGCTGATGACACCAAGGTGTGCGGTGCGGTTGATATGCTGGAGAGAAGGGATGTGCCATCCAGAGGGACCTTGACAGGCTGGAGAGGTGGGTCCATGCAAACCTCAGGGAGTTCAACAAGGCCAAGTGCAAGGTCCCACACTTTACTGTGGTTCTTTACTGTGAGGGTGGTGAGGCACTGGAACATGTTGCCCAGAGAATTTGTGGATGCTCCCTCCCTGGAAATGTTCAAAGCCAGGTTGGATGGGGCTTTGAGCAACCTGGTCTAGTGAAGGTGTCCCTGCCCATGGCAGGAGGGTTAGAACTAGATGATCTTTAAGCTCCCTTCCAATTCAAACCTGTGATTGTATGAGTCTATGAGTATATGATTCTATGATTGTACTGTAGAGGGGTATCTTTTATGAACAAGATAGTGAATCTTCTCCAACTTGGCTAATACAAGCGATAGAAAGGCAAGGTGTACATTCTATAGTCAACACTATGTATACAGTTTAGTTTGGCACTGTTAAATCTGTGTGCATTTGGCAACATTTGTCTGAACAATAATATTTTTTTTGATTTAGGTTGACTACTTTAACAGTTGTTAAACTGTTGTTGATTTCAACAATCATCTCTAAAACCATTAATCATACAGCTGGTTCTGCCATGGACTATTGGGATGTATTAGTGAAATGACAGTATTAATGTTGAATTGTTCTAGCACCCAGGATAAAAGAAACAGTTAAAGACAATAGTTAAGCTGTACCCTCATCTCACAAACCTAAAGGAATATCCTTGTAAAAGAGGTGACTTGAGTGGGCTAATCCTGGCAAATTTATCAGTGACTCACACTCTTTCCTTGTAAAGAAAAGCAAACAAAGAAAACAAATTTCTACCCTTTATAAATACAGTAACACAGAATTTAGACCCCCTCCGCCATGCCCCCCATGGCACTAAGGCATATAATGAACTAGCTATGAGACATCTTAAAATTACAAATTCATTAAAGTTAGCAATATTTTTCTGTTTTCCCAGAGTATAAAAGTGAAGAGGTGAATTACGCCAAACAACACAAAATGTAATTATTTTTAGCTCTGATTCAACAGGAGATTTACAGACAGATTAGTGGTCACCAAAGAAGTATTTGCATCTGTTGTTTATGTTATGACATCTCAGATCAAAGGCTTTAAACTTTAATTTTCCATTTTCCAAGGGAATAATGAAACTGGAAAAAATCTGAAGATATAAGTAGGAAAAAGCTATGTAGTATTAAACACATTGAGGACAATTTTGAAATGAAGGCGACATGTAGGATGAACCTGACAGACTGGACCCATCAAATTTCTGAACACTCTTCTTCTCATTCCCTAGATTATGTGCATATGTGTGTGTGCCTGTAAATCATCCTAACGATCATAGAAACACTCCATCTTTAAAATAAGGCCTGTGCTGGCCTCAGGCTTTGCTGAATGTCCATGCCTTTGCAGTACTTTGTCTAGTGTGATTAATTCTGTGTACCCATGGTGATATAACTTTTCTGTGGCTGAAGCGAACAAAGTTAGTACTGAATTGTAGTGGCAGTAACAAGTCCAGTAAAAACCCAGTAGAGGAAAGTCAGAAAAAATAAGGTTTCTTTCTAAACAGATGCTAAGATCTTTCATAGAATACAATCACAGAATCACAGAATCACCTAGGTTGGAAAAGACCTTGAAGATCCTCTAGTCCAACCATTAACCTAACACTGACTGTTCTCAACTACACCATATCCCTAAGCGCTATGTCAACCTGACTCCTAAACACTTCCAGGGATGGGGACTTCACCACTGCCCTGGGCAGCCCATTCCAACGCCTAACAACCCGTTCTGTAAAGGAATGCTTCCTAATATCCAGTCTAAACCTTCCCTGGCACAACTTGAGGCCATTACCTCTTGTCCTATCACTTGTTACTTGGTTAAAGAGACTCATCCCCAGCTCTCTGCAACCTCCTTTCAGGTAGTTGTAGAGGGAGATGAGGTCTCCCCTCAGCCTCCTCTTCTCCAGACTAAACACCCCCAGTTCCCTCAGCCGTTCCTCGTACGACATGTGCTCCAGACCCTGCACCAGCTTCGTTGCCCTTCTCTGGACATGCTCGAGTAATTCAATGTCCTTTTTGTAGTGAGGGGCCCAAAACTGAACACAGGAATCGAGGTGCGGCCTCACCAGTGCCGAGTACAGGGGTAAGATCACTTCCCTGTCCCTCCTGGCCATGCTGTTTCTGATACAAGCCAGGATGCCATTGGCCTTCTTGGCCACCTGGGCACACTGCTGGCTCATGTTCAGCCAGCTGTCAGTCAACACCCCCAGGTCCCTCTCTGACTGGCAGCTCTCCAGCCACTCCTCCCCAAGCCTGTAGCGCTGATGGGGGTTGTTGTGGCCAAAGTGCAGCACCCGGCATTTGGCCTTATTGAACCTCCTACAGTTGGCCTTAGCCCATCACTCCAACCTGTCCAGATCTCTCTGCAGAGCCTCCCTACCCTCAAGCAGATCAACACTCCCACCCAATTTGGTGTCATCTGCAAATTTACTGAGGGTGCACTCGATCCCCTCGTCTAGATCATCAATAAAGATGTTGAACAGGAGTGGCCCCAAAACCGAGCCCTGGGGGACACCACTCATGACCGGCCGCCAACTGGATTTAACTCCATTCACCACAACTCTTTGGGCCCGGCCATCCAGTCAGTTTTTTACCCAGCGAAGCGTGTGCCCATCCAAGCCTCGAGCAGCCAGTTTTTACAGGAGAATGTTGTGGGAAACGGCGTCAAAGGCCTTACTAAAGTCGAGGTAGACAACATCCACAGCCTTTTCCTCATCCAATGAGCAGGTTGCCCTGTTGTAGAAGATCAGGTTTGTCAAGCAGGACCTGCCTTTCATAAACCCATGCTGACTGGGCCTGATCATCAGGTTGTCCCACATGTGTTGTGTGATGGTACTCAGGATGAGCTGCTCCATCAGCTTCCCGGGCACCGAAGTCAAGCTGACAGGCCTGTAATTTCCCAGATCATCCTTCCGACCCTTCTTACATATGGGCATCACGTTCGGTAATTTCCAAACTGTCGGGACTTACCCGGTCAGCCAGGACTGCTGGTAAATGCTGGAAAGCGGCTTGGCGAGCACCCCAGTCAGCTCCTTCAGCACCCTCAGGTGTATCCCATCTGGTCCCATAGACTTGTGTATGTTTATGTGATGCAATAGGTCACTGACCATCTCCTCCTGGATTGTGGGGAGGTCGTTCTCCCAGTCTCTGTCCTCTGGCTGAGGAGGCTGGATTCCCTCAATACAGCTAGTCTTGTTATTAAAGACTGAGGCAAAGAAGGCATTAAACACCTCAGCCTTTTCCTCATCACTCGTTGCCATGTTTCCTCCTGCGTCTAGCAGGGGATGGAGGCTCTCCCTGGTCTTTCTTTTGCTGTTGAAGTACATAGAGAAACATTTCTTGTTATCCTTGACTGCTGAAGCCAGATTAATTTCTAACTGGGCTTTAGACCTCCTGATTTCTGCCCTGCATAGCCTCACAGCACCTTTGTAATCATTGTGAGTGGCAAGCCCCTCTTCTAAAGGCCGTAAACTTTCCTTTTCTCCCTGAGTTGCAGCCAAAGCTCCCTGTTCAGCCAGGGTGGTCTTCTGTGCCACCAGCTTCTCTTACAACATCTGGGGACAGCCTGCTCCTGAGCCATTAAGACTTCCTTCTTAAAAAGTGTCCAGCCTTCCTGGACCCTATACTCTTCAGGACTGTCTCCCAAGGGATTCTGTCAAGCAGGTGCCTCAACAAGTCAAAGTCAGCCCTTTGGAAGTCCAGGATGGCAGTTCTGCTTAGCCCTCTCCTGGCCTCTCTAAGAATGGAGAACTCTATTATTTCATGATCGCTGTGCCCTAGTCGGCCTCCAACTGTTACATCATCCACCAGTCCTTCTCTGTTCACAAAGAGGAGATCCAGCAGGGCACCTTCTCTGGTCAATTCACTCACCAACTGTCAGGAAGTTATTTCCCACACATTCCAGGAATCTCCAGGACTGGTCCTGCTCTGCTGTGTTGCATTTCCAGCAGACTTCTGGGAAGTTAAAGTCTCCCACAAGAACAAGGACAAGCAATTGTGAGATTTCTCCTACGTGCCTATAGAATATTTCATCCCCCTCTCTGTCCTGGTTGGGTAGCCTATAGTAGACTCCCACTATGACATCTGCCCTGTTGGCCTTCCCCCTGATTCTAATGCAAAGACACTCCACCATGTCTTCACTATGCTTGTGCTCGAAGGAATCATAACAGACCCTAACATACAGTGCCACCCCACCACCTCTCCTTCCTTGTCTATCCCTCCTAAAGAGCTTATAGCCATCAATTGGTGCACTCCAGTCATGGGAGACATCCCACCATGTTTCTGTGATAGCCACTACATCATAATTTTCCTGTTGCATCATGGCTTCAAGCTCCTCCTGTTTGTTACTCATGCTGTGTGCATTGGTATAGATGCACTTCAGATGGGCTGATGTCCCCAGCACCTTTTTGCATTTAGAAGTCCTAATTCCAGACTGACCTTTCACAGGTGTTACCACGGTTATGGATCCATCAATATCCCTTGCATCTCTGTTGTGCTGTATGTCTCCATCCCTTGCCTCCACTGAGATTAAAGAGGAAGACCTGTTATACCACTTGGATGAACACAAGTCTGTGGGACCAGATGGGTTACATCCAAGGGTGCTGAAAGAGTTGGCAGATGTACTCGCCAAGCTGCTTTCCATGATTTACCTGAAATCATGGCTAACTGGGGAGGTCCCATTGGACTGGAGGGTATAAATGTAACACCCATCTACAAGAGAGGCAGAAAGGACGATCCAGGAAACTATAGACCTGTCAGTCTGACCTCGGTGCCAGGGAAGGTCATGGAGCAGGTCATCTCGAGTGCCATTACAAGTCATATAATGGACAACCAGGGGATCAGCATAGTCAGCATGGGTTTATGAAAGGCAGGTCCTGCCTGACAAACCTGATCTCCTTCTGTGACAAGATGATCTGACTATTGGATGAGGGAAAGGCTGTGGATATTGTCTACCTGGATTTTCGAAAAGCTTTTGACACAGTTCCCTATATAATTCTCATAAAAAACTGACTGCTCATGGCCTGGATTAGTGTATGGTCTGCTGTGTCAAGCACTGGCTGGCTGGACGGTCCCAGAGAGTGGTGGTCAATGGAACTAAATCCAGCTGGTGGCTGGTCACAAGTGGTGTTCCTCAGGGCTCGGTGTTGGGACCATTTCTATTCAACATCTTTATTGATGATCTTGATAAGGACATAGAGTGTATCATCAGTAAATTCACAGATGACAGCAAGTTAAGCAGGAGTGTCAATCTGCATGAAGATAGGGAGGTACTACAGGGAGTCTTGGATGGATTGGATCGGTGGGCCAACGTTAACGGGATAAGCTTCAACAAGGCCAAGTGCCAGGTCCTGCACTTGGGCCACAACAACCCCATGCATCGCTACAGGCTTGGGGAGGTGTGGCTGGAGAGCTGTGTGGAAGAGAAGGATCTGGGGGTTCTAATTGACAAGCAGCTGAACATGAGCCAGCAGTGTGCCCAGGTGGCCAAGAAAGCCAACGGCATCCTGGCTTGTATTAGAAATAGTGTGACCAGCAAAAGTAAGGAGGTGATCATCCCCCTGTACTCTGCACTAGTGAGGCCACACCTGGAGTATTGTGTCCAGTTTTGGGCACCTCAATACGAGAGGGATATTGAGGTGCTGGAGCGAGTGCAGAGGAGGGCAACGAAGATGGTGAAGGGCCTGGAGAACAAATCTTATGAGGAGCGATTGAAGGAGCTGGGACTGTTTAGTTTGAGGAGGAGAAGGCTGAGGGGAGACCTCATCACTCTCTACACCTACCTGAAAGGACATTGTAGAGAAGTTGGTGCTGGTTTCTTCTCACAGGTAATTAGCGATAGAACAAGAGGGGATGGCTTTAAACTGCAACAGGTCAGGTTTAGAATGGACATTAAGAAAAAGTTTTTCACAGAAGGAGTGGTCAGACAGTGGAACAGACTGCCCAGGGAGGTGGTGGAGTCACCATCCCTGGGTGTGTTTAAGGGTCATTTGGGTGTGATGTTGGGGGATATGGTGTAGGGGAGAACTTTGTAGAGTAGGGCTGATGGTTGGACTCAATGATCCCAAGGGTCATTTCCAACCTGAATGATTCTGTGATTCTGTGAGATGGCAGTGTGAGTGTCGTTGCTGGCACACCATCCCACAAACTCTGGTAATCTTCCCTGGGGCTTATACCTGGGAGTTCCAGTTTTGCCCCCTTCCCCCTTCAAATCTAGTTTAAAGCTCTCTCAATGAGCCCAGCTAACTTCTGCCCCAAGATCCTTTTCCCCCTCTGGGACAGGTGCATCCCATCTGTTGCCAGAAGGTCTGGCATCCTGTATACCAACCCATGATTGAAAAATCCAAAGCCCTGCTGGTAACACCAGTCTTGGAGCCACAAGTTCATCTGTTGACTTCTCAAGTTGTCTGTTGAGTTTTCAAGTAAATATAAATCTTTGAGGAGCTGATTTTAAGTAAGTTGAGGGTCTTTTTGAAGAGATAATTGATGTGGATTACTACAGTGAAAATAGATCTATTAACTACCTTGTAAAAAGGGAGATCACTAAGACAAAAAACACAACAAAAACCTGCTTGAGCCATTGTCTTCAATGAGATCATGAGTAGACCTTTTATGCAGTTAACTTAATAGGAAGAAGGATGTCTATGATTTAATTGCATGACTCAGAATATTATTAATGATCTGGAGACCTCATCACAAACAGCTAACTTGTAAAATATAGCTCAGGTCAATAACAGTCAAAGGCATTTTCATTAGATTTCAGGGGGCTCTAATGAAATAATTTACTGGCTTTGGTTCAGTTCATATACCTCGATTCAATACCGAAATCTCCATGGGAGGAAACTGTATAACAGATGCTCACAATTTTAGCCATGTACAAATGTACCAGTACACACATATACACACTTGATAATATTGGTCTATACATACATGCAAAGGTTGGGACTGAGAAGTCCTGTGTCTTTTTCAAAGAACAGCCATCATAAATTATATCAATTTGTGTCTTTGTCTGCAAGTTGACTTGATATGACAAGTGTTGGACTTATGTGTAGACTGATGTTGGCATCTTGTCTTTATTTATGGCCCTTCCTGGGCAGAGTTAAGTGAGTAGAAATTGAACAGAAACAGAAACATTAACAGAATCACAGAATCAACTATGAAAAACAAACAAAATGACCAGACAGACCTTCTTTCTCTCAACACTCATTTACATATCATGGTTGGTACTACATGGAAAGAGTGTAAGTAAGGTAGAAAAGGGCTAAATGTAAGTTTGACTTTAAGTTGGCACTGTCAAGTCACTGTGTGGATTTAAATTCTTACAGAATGTTCTATTCCCTTAACTGAACATCACATTTGATTTGTCTGGATGAAAATATTTGGATTATTTATTTATGTTGGAAAAACTCTATGAATTTAAATTTAATTTAGTGAACTAACTTGTCCTTTAAGGGTATCAAAGTTTCACTAAATTTGAGAAGCAAGTGCAGTTTTAAACAAAATTAGGGGGATGGTTGATATAACTAATTTAATCTGATTTTGGAAGTTAACATAAATGTAATGAAGTATAGCTGTCACTTTTTTTCAGCAGTTCTGATGTTCTGGCACATGTTCTTTTCCTTTTAAGTCAGATAAACTATTTCTAGAAGACTGGCCTGCACTTTGAATTCCACTCTATTTCTCTCACACGATTTTCTGTGCAGAAACCATACTGTTTTATTTTTAAATAACCTGTAGCTGTTTATAAGAGACAACAAACCAGTGTCTTTTTCTGTTTATATCTTATTTTACATAAAATTATTCTGGAAGGATATTTACAACAATTAAAATCACTCTATTTATTATTAAGCAATCATTTTACTGATGTAACAAGGGAGAGCTATTCCCAGTATCCTAGGAATTACAGATGGAATAAAACTATTCAATCATCTATTTCCTTCCATGAAAATTCAGGATTATTTCCTAAAACACATCTCTCCAACTGTTAAGTCCACCAGAGCTAATTATATACTGTATATTTTGTTTTTAGCGTTCATTTCACTCTTCTCAATAAAAGCTTTACAGTTCATGCATGAGTAGAATAGGCTTTAATTATAGAAGAAAGAAAATTAAATACCAATCTGATTAACATTTCAGGACTAGGAAAGCCAGTTTATATTAAAAAACCTTCTTACTACTCCGGCTTTGTGAACCATGTGTTAAAAGAAGGGGATTATGAAGACCCATTGCAGTAAAGGATTCAAGCATTATTCTTTGTGCTGGTTCAGCTGATCTACAACATGGTCTGTGCCAAGAACCTCCGCCTTTCTTAAACGTAGCGATGAAACTCGTCCACCACTGAGCTGTTCTTCACATTTGTGACTGGTCACTTCATCCTTTTCAATTGTTTGTCTGAAGCATCTTGGTAATAAGAGGGCAAATGGGGCTGGCATCATGTTTGAATCACACATAGAAGAATTCTATTCATGTTTATGAGGATATTTGTTTACTAACCAATACAAAACAACACTGGAGTAAGAAATAAATGGTAGGAAACCTTTTTTCTAATAACAATTATGTGACATATAATTGCAGCTTTGTGATTTTGGTAGTTCACACAGAGTTTACTTTCAGAAAGGCAGTTTACCTTATGTTTATGAAAGGAAATTAAAGCTACAACATGAAGGAAAATTACTGGGGCAGCCCATGCTTTAGTTTATTATTTCACAGGTGTATCAGAGACTTCTTGTCAGACAAGCTAGCAGCCTTGTGGAAAGTTCACGGGAGCCAGGAAGCCATAAGATCAAACATCACTTGTTTAGCTTCCCCTTGAGTATGTGTTTTATAGTCATGACTATTAAACAGGGACTCACACTCTTTATTTTAGCAGCTGATGAGTTATCAGTGTCAGCTTCCTTTTTACTTGATAAATTCACTGGCTTATCTGTTGAACACAATCTTTTCTGGCAGGATGGGAACAGAAGCTACTTCTTACATATTGCAGAATTGACCGTAACATACATAAGTACACGACCAGAAAAGTCGGGAATAGACTAAACATTTGTATTGAGCTGTCTCAAGAATAATCAGCTCCAACCACCAGCAATCCAGAGTCCACATCCCTTCTAACTAACAAAAATAGAAGCAGGATTATGAATGCATTACATTCAAGTAGGGCTGGGTGAATCCCTGATCTGTGCTGAGTTGCTGGGAGCTGGGACAAAGGAAAAAAAGCTAGACTACTCTTCTCTTACATTTTTGTAGTCTCAAAAAACGAATCTGCAGGGAATTTTGGTAGTACAGGTAGAGGAATTTCTTTCTACTTCTTGCAAAAATACGCTTTCACTTGTGAAAGCAGGCTGGTTCATCTGCATGTCAGTGAAAAGCTGTGCAATCATCCCAAACAAAAGGGAACCTTGCAGTTACCGAGACTAACAAAGATATTTACAAGAGCGTGAAGAAGAGGGAGAATCACGTTTTCTCAACACTCAACTCTTGGTTTGGATAAGCAACCTTTATCTAGAGCAGGGTTTTGTAGTATGTTTGAGATTTGTTCTCAAGTTTTCTTTGACAAGTAGAAGTCCTACATGGAAAGGCAATTTGGATCAGCCAGGCTACTGCAGTGTTCCAGCTGAGTCTGTAGTCCCACATGCCACAGGTTTGTGGATGAAGATGAAGATGACACTTTTGTGCTATGACCTCTCATGTGGCAGAAGTGGACTGCAGGTCTGCTTGGAATGTCCCTTCCTTTGGGGTGCTGTGAAAGCAGAGCTATTGCTGCTGCCCAGCTGTGAAAGATCTGCTACTGGAACTGCAGAGAGACAAAAAGATAAGCTTCATACAAACCCCCAGCACCCCGACCTTTTAGGAAGTTCAGTTCTCAACTGGAACTCTGCAGCTTTTGCTTATTTCACATAATCTTTCCTGTATTCTTCCTTTTAAAGAAAGCACCTTTGTGATGGCCTTGCAGTCCACTTGCAAAGAAAGGAATGAAGTCCTGTTTCCTGCCTCTTTGTCATCACACTGACAAAATGAGCACTTCCACTACCTCCACTGTTATCACACAGAAATCCATTAGACATCTACACGTGGTGCAGAAATTTGTTTCCTGTTCCTTTTTCCTTCTGGGAATTTGTGGTAGCATGGTAATTTCTTTCGAGTGGAACAGAAGCACTTGTGTTTTAGCTTTCTTTTCATGTCTAGAAGCTAGCAGTTTAGTCCAAATGTAATCATGGTTAATAATCCCTATGTGCATACTTGCACTAATGTTAACAGCATACTTTTCACAAAAAAATAATCTTGGATAACATGTTAATAGGTTTACAGTAAAATGACAAACCCCAATGTTTGGTTTCAGAGCAGATTAGAATTGCAGACAGCTAATTAATAATAAAATAATAGCATTCTTGTTGGATTTGGGAAGATATTTTTACCTGTTTTGGAGCTGAAAGTCAAAAAAGAAAAGTGAAGTCTCAGTGGTGAAATCCTGGCCAAATTGAAGGTAACTGCAAAACCTCTATTTACTTAATATGTCAGGATTCCAGAATTTATCTAAGAGTCCTGTGTCATCCCAGTAGAGGATCATATAGGGTTTTTTTTCTTCCACAGATAAATCCGTATATGTCCTAACACCACATTATTTGACCTCATGGAAATGAAACCACAGCATTACCTGCATGGAAAGGATTGAATCCAGATGAGACAGGGATGCAGTGGGGAATCAGGGGCTTCCTGGCCTGTTACTCCACAGTTCTCCTGTATGGCTCTGCTGTCTCTAGTACTCTGGTCTCCCCACCACCTGATCAGACCTTCAGGCATGGCATAGAGTTAGTGCTGTTTCTATCAGCATCAATATCAGGGATGGAAAACCTGTGTCCTGAAAAAGTGAATGCCTATCCTGGAACATTTATTCCTGACTTTTGCATGGCTTATATTTAGTTTTCTTGTGCTCTGGACACAGAAGCTTGCAGGTAGGGGTTGGGTTCAGATGTACTTTGCAGTAACAGATACAGTTTCCGCAGGTCCTCTTGGAGCAACACATATGGCTAGAGTCACAGTCACAACATTCTTTTAGTGCCTGACAAGATTTGTCATCTGTTTTCAGTAATGAAGAAATTGCCATGCTATAATGTTCTGACTACAGGGCATGAATATTACTGTCAGCTAATGGGCAGAATGTATAACTATTAACGTGATTGCGACCTACATCTCAGCAAAAGAGCTGCCAAACTTTCCTAAGGATTCATGAACACTTTGTTCTCTACTATTATAGTACAAAGTCTGATAGATATAAGCATTATTGATGTCAATTCTTCTTTTGATTGAATAGCTGTAGTCATGAGAAATGCTATCCTAATTCTTACATGTTCTGCACATGTGGTTAAACTAATGACCTGAAAGTCTGCATTTATGTACAGCAACTACAAAGTCAGTGCAACAGATATTTTTCCTTACCCATGAGGGAGAAGAACAGTACCACATGGCTATCATTATGAAAATGAGATTGAACTAAAATCCTGAATCTGAATACTTGAAAGTTTAGGAATATCTGTATTTGATTTCGAGCCCTAGTCATCTCTGATTCTGAAGAGTTACAGCATGTTTTAAAGGCCTGGGATATTTTCCTTTTATTTAATAGTCCTGTTTTTCTGATATGTTGGTTTATTAAATGTATTTTTGATTACGTTGTAAATGCTTCTGAGTTATTACAAAACCACCCTTCTGAATGCGGTTTTACTTGGCAAGAAAACATTAGGTTTATTGTTATACATGACCTACTTGGGATTTATTTTAAAATTTAAAGTATTGTAGAAGAAAGATCAAGAAAGCAAAACCTATGATAAATGCTAAGCATTCATATAAGATCTGAGTGACGGGTGGACTTGAAATAACTGCTGTGTCTCATCTTTGACTCATTGCTCTGTGTTTTCACTACATTAATCATGCCAGAAGGACTGTCACTTTATATTTGTGAACTGTGAAGCTCCGTCAGTTCAAGGGCCAGTACGTGTTCCTGGATTACAAATCGGAAATGACTGTGATCGTTATCACTTTGGGCACAGGGACACTGTGTGGAAATTTGCAAACAAAAGTAGCAACTTAATCAGTGAGAGAGTGAGTTTGACAACCACCTTGCCGCCTTGCTGGGAATGTGGGAGCAGCCATGGGTGCCAGTACGCCTGGGATCACTGGGAGTATATTCATATTTAGATTCTCCAAAGGGTACATCAAAGACATCTGAATAGTTTCTTACTATTAAAAAATAATTAAAACCATTCCACTTCACTTTTAGTATAATTCTTCGAATCTGTATTAAGCATACATAAATCTTAAACCATTCGTGTATAATTGTTTTTAACTTGGTCATTAAGCATAACATTTTCAAATACATGTCGGGCAGCTTCTCTTTTCCCTTGTAAAACCAGATATATTTTCAAATTGCTGTATACAAACTGCCCATCTCTTTGTCTAGCAATTTCTAATATGTGCCCCTCTTCCTCTGCCATTTGCTAAATCTGTTCTGCATGTGTCTTTATGTGCATATATAATAGTTGTTCATCGATAAATTTATTTGTCTTATCTTTGTTAACAACAACAATAGGAACTGTGCATCAGTCATAGAAAGAGAAACTACTGACAATGAGTTAGCAGATATGAAATTGAAGGCTGAAAGCTTCACCACTTTAGCTCATGATTTCATGACATAAAGGAATGCCTCGCAGTAACATTGACTTCCAGGAAGAGCTGTGATTATGATAAACTGAAGTAGGAGGGAATATTCTTACCAGGTCCTGGAAAAAAAAAAAAAAACAAACAAACAAACAAAAAAAAAAAACACCAGGGGAAAAACGCTTCTCCTAAAGCCTTGCTTAGGAGGGAGGCTCTTCCATCATTCTTTTTCATTTGTCTCCTCTTTATAGTGACTTAAGTGCAGGAACGTCTCCAAAAGATTTACATTTTCAGATTTTCCCTATATTTAAGCACATTTGGACTGGTTTTTGTTTTATAGAATTAGAATAAAAGAAGAGATTTTCAATCCAATTTTCTTGTTGCTACTATTGAGTTTGTACTCAGTGCTAAGTACAGGACAGCCTGATTCTACTTATCACTGTAACTCCAGTATGGTTATTCCTTTAGCAGCTGATAGAAATTATAATACTTATTACCAGTGTATGATCTCTCTAGAGAAACCTGCAGTTTTACATTTCTCACTCAGAGGTTGTAGCATTCAAGAAGCAAACTCAGTACAAGAAATTGATCCCCATAATCATATCCTGAATCTCACTTCAACAACTGAGGATGAAGGAGATTGTATTAGCACACGTTTACTTAAAGGAAACCTGTGATTTGTCCCTTTCAAAATCTCCAGAGGAATGTAATGAAAAGAGGGACCAGAATTGTCTTTACATGCTTTGGCTGCTCTCATATTTCCTGTAAAAAAGGTCTTATCTTCCTATACAATTATTAAAGTCATAAAAGGATATATATCTTGAACTATGCCATTTCAGATAATACAAGGCACTTTTATCTTATTAAGTTTCATAGTCTTTTCTGCAACCTAATTTGAGTACCTGATATTTCATTACATAGTTTAGTGAACTTCAGAGCTTTCCACTGCTGCTTCTAAAACAGGGGTTTTATAATTGATGTAGTGGAGTGAACTCGTCCTTATTTTATATATATACATACATGTATGTGCATATGTAAATATATGTATGTGTATACTGAACGGGTGACAATTTCAATCTGAGATTTTTTATGCATGTTTCTCATTTTAACAAATATTGGGAGGGAGTATTTCGCAACACTTTTATTTATGCATTTTAATTCATTGTTTGACATGTATTAAAGCAGTCAGATCCATCAGCACAGGAGGAAACCAAACCTTCTGGGGCTGCACCTATTTTGGCAGGACCGTCTCCTCAGTACGCAGAGCTACACATTCATTATAATGCTGAGAATTATAGGTATGTCTGGAGGCACTTGAGAGATTAATGGGTGGATATAGAATTTCAAGAATGGAAAGAAAAGGTGTTAGAATTTGTACTAGTAGTTAACTTTTTTATAGTGCTGTGGGAAACTGAAGTTCTTATTTTACTGCTACAGATATTTATGGAAATTTCATTTATTTGTGTCTTAAAATTATAAAGTGTTTCCAGCAGAAATGTATCAATATAATTTTTTAATGTCTGTAGTAACACCAAAGTAAACATTGTCATGTATCCAGAACATCTAGCATTAAACCGCTTGTGCCCAGATTATTGTAATAAAAGTTAAGAACCATAAATATAGTCAAACTTTATAGGACGCAAATGAACACTGCTGTCTACCTACATTTATAACCCAAAATTTAAGGGATTTATTATGTATACACTGATGTAAATCTATGCACATAAATACTGTGTGTGAGAATATATAAACCCTTGTCTACATATTAATTGCTGATAGGCTGAAGTAATTCAGCAGATTTCAGGCCTCTACCTCCCTGGGTTCTATGGGGGAATGGATTTTACAGCATGTAAAGTCTTTGCTCTTTGCTATATTAAGTACAAATAGACAAGAACATCAGTCTTCAATATAAACCAGAATCATGGTGTTGAAGCCAGATGCTGAATATCAGACATAAAAGAAATTAAAATAATATTTGCCATTATTAGGCAAAGGAGGGGAAAAAAACCAGGGCTTCTAATTAAAATATTATAATTCTGTGTAGCGTAGATAGATAGGATTCTTTTAAACATTTTTCACTAAATAAGCCATACTGAGGTAAGAGATCTCATCTGCTTACAAACACCTTGGCTGCTCGGGTGCTCTAGCTTGTCAAAGACTCCACTGAGAGTCAGAAGTTGGTAGCAGCATGCTGTGGCCTCAAGCAGACCACAAACCACACTGTCACTGCAGATATGTTCTACTTCCATTTTTCTCTGTTTTGAGGTAAAGTTAACTGCATAAACACTAATCATGACCACAAGGATCACTGGCCCTGCACTTCATCTAATTTTGGACAAGGCAAAACCTTACCATGGTTCAGTCCTTACCAGGTGTCTGTGAAACATCATAGGCATAACAGACAGGGAACACAATAAGATTTACATTTCTAGTAACACTGAAACTTTAGGAAACTTGCATTATTCCCTGTCACCTAACAAAATATATGAGATCACTTTCAGTTTTCCTCACAACTAGGTTATTTACAATAGAAGTATATGCATAGAGGATGTGAATACGTAGTGCACAGATCATGATTTCTGTTGAGTGTTTTAAGACTGGTGGGATGCAGGGAGTGGATGTTTTGTGGATCTCTCTGAGTTGAAGGTAAAAATAAGTAGCTGCCTGGAATACTGGGGAAGTTGTTCAATGGCCCATGGGATGCCCTTGCATTCCTGTAGCCCCATAGGTACTGAAATTGCAGTACTTTCACTGTTTTCAGTGCATCTAAACTTCCCGTTTATGCTTTCAAAAAAGATCCAAAATTAAGACTATTTGCAGTCACCATCACAATATAATGTCCTGAGTCTTCAGCTGACTTTGAGACTTTCTATTAGGTGCTGATGAAAGGCAAGAAGGGTAATCTCCAAGGAAATTGCAACCTGCACAGGAAAGACAGAAAATGGTAATAAAAAGGACTTGTGATTTCTTCATCAGGGAGGACCTAAGATAGAGAACCTAAGAGCTGAAGGTAGAGCTCATGGTAGTCAATAAAGAGATTCCCCCTTCTGTGATACTTATATAAAACTCTACAGAAAGAAGAAACTTGTGCAAAGACTATAATGTAATGCAGTTGAGTCTTAATTTCACAACCTTTCTAGGAAAAGTGTTTTCATACACAGAATACCAACAATACGCTCATATGTCATAGTGATGAGTGTAAGCAACAAAGCAGAATTAAAAATAGATTAAGTAATACATGTTAAAGCATACTACCTCCTATAACACGTATAAAAACTTATGTATAGATTCAAAACTATACTACAGCTTCTCAGGTTCACTGAAAGTTTAGATATAAGCTCACAGTGCAATATAACAACTAGAACTATTTATGCAGTTTAAGATTACATTTTTCAAGAACTATATGTAATGTAGTGAGGAGATATTTCAGTGGAACTAATTTTGATAAGTCATATGTCCATCCTCTAGGAATGAGCCATAATGTGTCTAAATATTCTTTTACACAGAAGTTGTTCCAAAACTAGTCATTCTGAAAAGTAGTCCTCAGCAAAAGTATCTTTGCCAAAGTAATTAGTTCCACACTTTAATAAAAAAATATTTTTTTAAAAATCCCTGCAGATGTTAATTTGTTTAGGATAAGATTGCACATGTTGCCTTTTCTACAATTACGCCTTCCCCTTCAGTGTATATTGGGGATGGTTCATATTTGCAGTCAACTGTATAATCAAATGAATGTAGTTTATAGAATTAAGTGATTTGGAAAGTTAGATCAAGAAAGAAAAATACTGTTGATGCTGTAATAAAATTTGTAAAGGTTAACATTAAACTGGATAATTCTTTGAACCAGAAATATCACTAATCAGTAGAAAATGAGAACATATTGTTATGATTTACTTGTTATAAGTAGCTTCCTTATGGGACCATTTAATCACATTTGATATGATTCTCAATTGTGCTGCTTATTGATTTTATTAAGTCTTAAGTTTAAAAAACTGAGATGTAATTTTCATACAAAGAAGTAATTGAAATTGTCTCTTAAAGTGTTTTGTATGTTTTTGTAATAGCTGTCATTAATTATATTTGAAATGACAAATTTCATTTATATAGATTTTTGGGTTTTAGTCTAAAGCAGGTAAGTTTTTATAGTGATATAAAACTGAAAACAAATTAGAAAAAATCTCTTGAAGATGCCTTAGTAGAAAACTCATTGAATTATCAGGCCAGTACAATCAATACTTGGCCTAAGACAATACACTGTCTTTGATATGCCACATACTTCATAAGAAACTGAAACTCAGCCTTCTTGCTCCTATAAATTACCCATATATTGAATGTTATGCTATTGGGTAAACCTAACTGGGAAAGTCTTTTGATATGTTGAAACAAAGAACTCTGTGTTCCCCATATTTTGTCTTGACTGGTGTAGCAAATACTGTTTCTATTCATATTAAAATACAGTGTTTAATAGAAATACTTTTACTTCCAGTTTTCCAAGATTCCAGTGGGATGTCATACAGTGTATTCTTCCACCATCATTATCTATTATTGCCTATTACATTTTATGTACTTTATTGCATAACATAACATGGTACAGAGATGTCAAGCCACCACGATCACAAGCTTGAATATCCACAAATTGACTGATTTTCAGAGACTGTAATTTCTAAAGCAGCCCAATACAAGTTACTTGAGTACAATAAAGTGCTGCCATTGTATAATTGCAGAGCTGGTTAACACAATAGTTTCTCAGATGGTTCAGCAGTCTGCGTCCCTACTGAGGTATATTCATACATTCGAAACATCCTCAGTGACTTTTCTCATTTTGCTGATTTAGTCTATACACAAGAGTTCCTCTTTTTATATCACTATGTGTGGGTTGTTGGGTTTTTATAATTGTTGTGGTTTTAATTCATGAGAGTCCTATTTTTTATTGACTTCCTTCTAAAAGTTTCATTAGAAGATGAGCTTTCCAAACCTCTTCTCAGTCCGATGGAGATATTACTATAGAGTTTGATTCCAAATATTGAGTCCATGAGTTTAGGTCTGAAGTAATAAAAAACCTGAGAAGAATGAAAAAATAGAACTAGAAAGAACTATAAAATACCATCTAATCTGCCTGATCTTTACCTAAAATATCCTTTTAAGACCCCCCCAGTGATGGAGTTTTCACAGTTTTCCCACAGAATCCCTATCCATATTTTATTACCTGTACTGTTAGAAAACTTTTCCCCTGATACGAAAAAGTTAAACTTCACTTACTCCAGCTTCATGGATGTGTAAAACAAATTATTCTCTTTCTCTTTGCAGTTTTATGTCTTTCTAGTCAGTTATTTTCTTGGTAACCTTCTTATTAAGCTAAACTTTCCTAAGTCTTTCAGTTTTCTAGATTTATGAACCCTCTTTGTCTTCCATACACTCTCAATGGCAACATTCAGAACTGGAGACAAAATGCCTGCAGACACTATATTGATGCTGAATGCAGCAGAAAGATTATTTCCTGTGTTTTGGAATAATCTCTTACATCTGTTATCCCTGGCTTCTTCTGACAAAGATGTCTGGTCATCTATTTGTTTATCATCTGAGAATGAAAACTTTTTTTTTTTCTTTTTTAACTAGCAAAAGTTTCTTCTCTATTCATAACAAGCTTTTAATTGAAGGTTGCTATAAAACCAAGCTCAAACACCATGATGACAAGTGTCATTAGTATATTGGAAGTCACCTGGATTAGAAATCTCATTATCAGTCAACTGTAGCTGAATCTGACAGTGTTTGGTCCCTGTGTGCTGAGGATGCAGCTGTGGTTTCACTGGTCACATGCTAAAGAAACGAGTAGTGGTTATTTGTATCTGTGAACCTCAATACCGACAACGCTATGGTCACAGTTTATATATTTATGTGTCTTATGCAGGCTATAAATGAAACACACATAGTCAACTACCAATTTTTCCTGATGGCAATTTAATTGTGTCTATTAATTATGCTTTATAGCCAGATAGTAAACATATGAAATGCCAAAGATTCAGGCATTTAAGGTCTTGAGGATTTAAGGAAGAGTATCTTTGATGTGTTTGGAATATTTTGTCTGGAAAAAATAACCAAATGTTTCAGTTCAGAAAGGCAGATATTCATTTCAGCATGAGGTAGTTTAGGAGGATATACATGCTCTCCAAGTCATTGTCTGTTTCTCTCTCAGGAACAGAATTAGGAAAACCACAATATTGTGATTTAGGTTAAGATATAAAAAATATCCAAGTGAGAAATCAAAATGATGAATTACAATGCTACAGAAATCTACAAAACCACAAAAACTACAGAATAATGAATTGCATAAGTATTATGCAAATAATTACTATCATTACCGTGCAACTGAAAAACTAACAGGCTTATTTTTTTGCTGCCTTAAAGTTAGAAGTCTGGATATATTGCATTTAAAAAAAAAAAAAAAAGAAATGGAGTTTCTATAGCCAGTTTTCTTCAAAAATGTTTGTTTGGCTACGGATAGAGTTGTTGGATTATTTTTCTGGTTCCTTTTAGAATTGAAACCCACAAATATTTATGTGTATTTCATAATCAATAATTTCTTTGTGAAGGCTTTATATACTACATATCCCAACAGGCCTTTCTGTAAGTCCAGTTTGTGTACCAGTCATTTAAAGCTCTCACTTTAGCTCAGCAAGTCTGATTTCATAAATTCACTGGCATTATGAGTATACAGCCTGTATCATCTTAATGTAGGTAATCAGTTACCCAAGATCTGAGGTAGTTTCTTCCTCAAACAGATCACTTGTCTCCTTTGGTGTAATCATTATTGCAATCTTATTAGTTTTAATTGAGCATAGATTTGGAAAAATAGTCATCTTTATTGTCTATTTGATGGTATATCTACAATTTTCTTTTTGGTTGATGTGTACATTCCTTGACATGGTTAAAGCCCAGTTAAGGTTGTTCCAAATCAGGTGCAGATTAACATGTTAACATTTGAGCATTATTCATTGCCTTTATGTGCCATCCATGTTCATTTTCCCTGATTCCCACGGATCACATACGATCAGAAATAGTGGAAGGATATATTCTGGTTGGTCTCTACTCCTTGGATTTGTAATACAAGAAGACTGCATCACTGTAAATTTGTCATTTTATCAATCTTTTCTTATTGACAAATAGTAGTAGATGTTATTTTTTTTTAAATATATGTAATGCTAGCCTTTTCAATACACAAATATAATCTCTTTCTTTCATAATAAACTCCATCTTAACCCCTTTCTGCTTCTGCAAAAGTCAAAGAAATTCTATGGTATTCTATATATTTCAACTTCTTCCAACTTATTCCCACTAAGACTGTTTGTGTATTTATAAAATACAAACTACATCAAACGTCACTTTTATATCTGACTCCCCGAGACAGTTTGTCAGTGTGGGGAGGTATGACCCTCTCTCAGATAGAAAAACAAAGAAAGAATACCTGAATTTTCATTGGTGGTTGTGGTATAGTATTATTAGTATATCTTCAGGTATGCAAAGCAAGATGAGACAAAAAAGTTTTCACAAAACATTACTGGCCCATTCTTTCTATTGTTCCAAATCATGTCCAATCTATGGTGGGAGAGGGAGAGCAGTCTATCGGTACTTTAACTTGCATTCTTGTTCTAAGGCACTGTATGAAAACCTAATGTCATCTGGATATCGTAGCAGTCCTTAACATATAATTATGTGGGACCAACATTACTTGATCAAAGTAAAAGAGCAAGCTCTTATTTTATTTATAAGCCATCTGCCACAAATCATTATCATTTACTTAGGCCCTAAGTTACAGTTTCCATTTTAATAGTTCTATTAGTGTTTGGGTGGTTACTATGAAGATTACTCAATAAACATTGTCCAGAAAAAGCTAGATACTTTTAAAGCATAATCCTCTGGAATGTTTATTAAACAATAACACTGAACCTTCTGACAGTTTTATTTCTGAGAATGTTATAACGTTGTTATGCATCCCATCGGTAATTCTGCATTACTGAAAACTCCTGTGCAATGTAATGAGTCTTACCAAAAGCAGATGCAGCCAAATTAATAACAAGGACATCAATGCGCTATAGAAACCATATAGTGGGAGGGGTGGGATGGGGGAAAAAGAATGCAGAAAAGAATTCTGTTTCACTTTTGCAACAAAAAGTAACTGAAAGAAGAAGAAACAGTAATACAAAGATTTGAAAATGCAAATATAAAAAGTAGATTCACTGAAGAGAATATTTCATCATACAGTATATATTTACTGTTTAATGCAAAGTCTCTGGACAAATTGAATGTAACTTAATTATAGGATGAAGGGGTTCTAAAAATTGTCTTAAACCCCTAAATTTTCTTCAATTTACTTCTGTAAATAGGTTTCTGCATGTCACATTTTCTGTGAGGCCACCCTGCAAGGATCCTTTTATCACCTGTTAAATGGATGCTATTCCTCTTAACTAACCACAAAGAAAGCTCAGTCTAAGGTTCAGTACACTTAATACAATGCTTCCAAAGAAGGGAAGGCTTCAGATAAAACTCAGTGCTTGGCTGTAACAAATCTGGTAAATGTTGGTTTCCTGCAATAAAAATAATAGGTGAAATCTTGGCCTATTGAAGTCAATGGGAATTTTGCCATTCATTTTAGCAGGTACAGTATTGCAACCAATAAATCTACTGAGCAAATTAAAAGAAGTGGGTGAAAGAAGGAAGAGAAATTCATGTAATAAAATCTCTACATTATTTCAGAGCTTGTTCTACTCTCCTTTGATTCAGTGTATAGCTCCTGATACTCCTGAGATGTGCTCACAGAAACTATTGTTGCAGTGTACAAAACACCAAGTATTTACAAAATATTTAATTAGCAATTTTGAAACAGGAAAATCAACTCTGTTGTTTCAATGAGTCAGTCTCCGATTCAACCAGAGACTGTTTTAAGGGTGAGTAACCAAGGGCAGTTGCCTAAGACTGAATACCATGGGGAGTGTTTTAAACTACAATAATTAAAAGTACATGTTATCCAATATGCCTCAATCTATGCCTGTGTTCTTGCTAGTCAAAACCTGCTCAAGCTCCACACAGATGCAGCTGAGTAATGTGAGTAAAATAACAGGCAAGTCTTTTTGTCTTTTTATATTTATATCTCTGTGTTTCTTTTTATTTATGTGTGAAAATACCTAATTTCTGATTTCTGATGTGTAATAAGTGTAGCCACCATATTTTTGTATGGGTTTTTCCAGATATCCTTTACACACTTACACCACATGGCCCATGTACAGCAAGGCAGTTTCAGAAAGATGCGGACTAAGAAATCAGGCACTCTACAGCCATACCACAGACATGTTATGGTCCTATCTGGAAACAAAAGACATTGGATGGGAGGAAATGTATGTGTTGGTACCCCATCATGGGCAATACTGTGATTTGAGAGCCCTGTTTCATTAGGAAGTGAGAGCTCTGACTCCTTCAGGTGATCCAGTACCTGGACCAAAATATGGAGAAGGACAACCATCCAGTTTGTGGGGCTCCTTCAGAGAGATTATTTGCAACCAAAGGACAGTTTGGAAAAAAAAAAAAAAAAAAAGACTGGTTAGAAAACAACAAGAATCCAAGGGTAGCTAAAAATACGTTATCTGATATGAAAGAAATATACAGGCAAAATACTTCCCAACATAAAAACATGGTGTCAAAATGTGATGGATCTGTAAAATCTTTGTTGAACTAGCTTAATATCTTAGATCTCACAGTAATAAACTAAATCAGAGCAGTAAACTTACACTGGTTGTGGAAGATAGTGACATCCATTGCAAGCATTGTTTTGCAATACAGTTTTCCTTGGTTGTTAAATCTCATTTTAATACTTATCAGATTATTCAACAAGAAATTTTCCCCACCACTTAAACACTCTGCAGGTTTCCAGCTCAGAGTGGTTACCTAGCAATACACGCAAATGTTTTTGTTGTCTGAAACTGTAGGACATCTACTTTGGTTTTGACCGTCATTGGTATTAAGTGCTTCTCCAAACTGGGGTAAACAAGCAAACAAACAAAACATGAACAAATGTCTTGCGCAGAAAATATTTTACATTGTTGCAGTGTTCTTTCTTTGTAAAAATGTTTATAAAACCAGTAGGAGGCACTCATAAATGATCAAATCTGTAACAAATCTTTTGTCAGCTCAGCTCATGTGGCTCAACAGAACGTCTAACAGTAGTCACCCCTAAGCACAGGTATGCTTATAGGTAGGATGAAAGCAGCCCTTCTTATTAATCACACTGTATATCTGCCTCTGCCTCCTTTCTTCAGTCCTTAAATAAACTCCATCTGGTTCTTACTACTTAGCTGTGCAGCTTACCTTTCATAATGAAGCATGCTTACTGCTGCAGAAGCAGGTCCAATGTGATTAAAATTGTTAGGTAAAACAGTGGTTGCTTAAGTCTAGAATCAGCTAACAATAAAACACGTGATCAGCCACAAAATGAAACTGAGAATGAAATCTTCACTGGGTGTAAATTAGCTGGATTCCAGCTGATTTCAGTGGGAGGTATTGAAAACAATGTTCTGGGCCACCTTTCTCTGTGTTAACACTTTATGGAGCACATCAAACAAGATACCAGAACGTTGCCTCTATAAGAAAGAAACAATCTCATCATATTGTAGACTAGTCCTGGGTTTCTGGTCTGCTGTGGCAGGGTGAGGACCTAGGTAGCTACAAGGGAATGACCCTGCCTATTTTAACTTAAACAAACCAAAACAAAAAGTGCCCCTCTCTTTGGGGTGCCCAGTTTATTTAGAAAGTCCTGATTCAGATTCTGTTCAACATACTGCAAATGCAAGATAAACAGTATCAAGACAACAGAAGCAAAGAGACAAAAGAGCTTTCTATGGTTTTTGGTCTTCCTTTTTTTTATTGCCATGACAGTGTCTCCATTCCTTTACAGTTTTTTGGTCACAGCTAAACTAAGCTGTGTTCATTACTGAGCTTGTGAAACTTTGTGGGGATTTAACCTGATAAAAAAATCATACTGCTGAATGACTGTGAAATAGGAATAATCCAGGGGAGGTAGGATATGGTAGGACCTCTTCCAGGAAGGACTCACAAGTAAGCTATGATGTACAACTAGGACCTGGCATTTCCCTGTGGTGTGCTTTGTTCTTTTAGGAGTTTATTTTGGAGCTGCCATGACATCTCTACCACAAATGCTCACAACATGCTCTGCAACCTCGACACAGATGGAGGCAGGCAGGGCCTGCTCCAGCTCATGCCAACAGGATATGATGCTTGGAAAAACACTGGGACTCTGTGACTGGAAGGGGCTACCCAGATAGTCAGACCCCTACCCCAACAGTCACAGGGTCAACTGAGACTTGGGGTGCCCTTGAAAACGTTGAAATTTCTCCTTTTGACAAGAATGTCAGCTATGCATCCTTATGTCACCAGAATGCTTAAACAGGTAAAAATACCACAGCTACAACCTTTTCTCTTTTACAGCTTGAGAACTACATTGTGGAAAACATGAAATCGGAGATGGTGCAGCTGCAGCAGAATGCTGTGCAGAACCACACCGCCACTATGCTTGAGATAGGGACGAGCCTCCTCACCCAGACAGCAGAGCAGACGAGAAAACTCACGGATGTTGAAACCCAGGTATGTTCCCAGAGTGGTTTTCTAAAAGCTGTTAATTGCAGAGAACTTTTCCCATCCTCTTTCTTTTCCAATGCATCACCACACAAAACATTTCAACACAGGGCTCCAAGAAACATACACACTCTGTTTCTTGGTACAAACAACAGTGATGACTGACCCTTGTTGTGTGTCTTTCTTTTGATTTCATTTGGTTAGTATATTTAGTTCTCTGTGTGTAAGGCAGGCAGGACTGTCCAGGAAACTAAATCAGCATTTGATTTCAAATAAACAGCTCAGCTACCAACTGTGAATGACACAAGTGTCAAGTTAAATAACAAGTTTCAGGCTAAAACAGAAACTTTGATCTCCATTGTTGTTTGCCTCTTTTACTACTAGTAGAAATTTTGGGTTTTTTTCCGCAAGATGTTTCCAGCTATTTGAGAAGTAGTGTATGGCTGCAGCTTTTACACTGTGAAGAGAGGGACAAGCATCAGCTTTTTTTATAAAACACTGTGTATTTGATATTACTGTAAAATTATATAACATCACATGAATTTAAAGAGCCATCTCCATATGATTCCTAGCACTAAAATTACTGTTATGATTAAAGTGTGAAGAGTACCACTGTCATAATACAGAGTACAATTTCATACTGGGCTTACTGCAAACACATGTACTGCTTTTTGTCTTTTGAATTCTTTTATCAGTTTAAGATGCATATTTGTTTTCCTTATTTTTGTTGACTTCTTCTTGGTCTTCACAGCATGTGGTATATTACCAGCTGGACTGTTCTTGTTGTTCATTTAGAACAGGAGAATTAAAGTATTGCATTTATTTGGTTTGTTCTAATAGCATATGTACATCTTGAAAGATTGTATTTTGTGTTATGATGTCCTTACATTTACAATATCATTACCAAGTTTTTACATAATCGCATTACAGTACACTGGGAAACAGCAGTAATTATGAAAGACAGATACGTTGTCTTACATGTGTTCCCTACATCTTTTTTCTACATTTTGGTTAATAGATCAGCATTCATTTACAAATGTGATCTCAATGACTACAGTTTCTAAAGCATCGTATATTGACTTATGAAAATGTTGGGGAAAATCTTTAATTCAGTATCAACTGAATATCTAAATGGAAACGTAAGAGGTGAAGACCTATGGGCTGTAGTATATGTTTAATAAAGAAAAGGGAGGTGTAGGAACTCTTCTTATATTCTGAAAGACCTACCTAGGTGTAAGTGTTGAGTACTCATTCACGGTTTCCTCCTTTAAGCAGGTAAGGGACAAAATGTACATTGCCTCTGTCTCACTTTTCCTTTGAGGAACCACTTCAAAGGAGAGGTATCACTGGCAACTGCGTGAAGGAGCAGATGATTTCCTCCTTCTATACCTATTGCTGAAGAATTTAAGGGATGTTCAAGATATCAGTTGGAGTGGCTCTTCCTTGTTGCAGTATTTGCTCTGACTTTCAGCTCAGTGTTGGTATTTTCTACCTCCCCTCTTTCAGCAGTATGAAAAAGTCCCGGTAGCCCCTGGATCTACCATCAATCAGAAAAGAGTGGTGCAGGTGGCTCAAGAAAGTGAAAAGAGACTGCTCTTGGCAGTCATGGAGGTAGCCAGATGCATGGCAGAGACGTGAAGGTCTGTAAGGATACAAGGAGGAGAAAGGCATTCCAGGATCTCATGCCTGTAATAAGAAATACTCAAACCAGACTAAGGAGGAGCCTGAAGGACTGAAGATAGAGCCTCCACCTCCTTAAAATCTCACTGACCCATCCCAATCCCTGATCCATCCAAAATCCCACTGATTCCCTTTAGGTTTTCTTCTCTACCTGAAGCTCTATTGATGTTTCATAGGCTGCTCCACAGATGTATCCTCTTTGGAAATGTGTTGGTGCTTTCCTACCTTCTTATCCCTTGCCAACATTTGTAATAAACTTTCAATTTCTGCCAGGTCCTTCTGAAACTGTGGTGATGCTTCCTGGCACTTCCAGATGTGTCCATCTTGAACAACATAACAGCTGCATATTGATCATTTCTAAATTTTTCAACCTCTGTACCCTTAAAAAAAGGACAACTCAAGTAGCTCTGTAAACATCAACAGTTTCAAACAAAAATAAGGCACTGGATTGAAAACTGTTCTCTTTGCTTTATGTTCTGTAACAAATTCCTATCATGCATGCATGAGAAAATGTTACCATATAATCCTTTGTTGATACTGATAAATGTCCTTCCAAGAAAGGTCTGATAGGTTCCATTAAAGAGGCATCATTTTCAGTTCCAGAAGTGACTGCATCTAAGTTGTTGTGTGCACATGTATCTACAAAAATTATTTACACACACTCCTTCAGACTCTGTGTAATGAATGACGATATCCCAACAAAATTAACTAACATTATTTAATATTATTGCTTTAATTCTTGAAAGCATTGTTATTTCAACTTTCAAATATTTTTTGTTAGAATCTATTCTCTTTCATCTAGTTAAAAGGCTTCTTTCAGTCTGATGTACTTAGTAAAACTTGTCCTATTAAATCAGACCACCGCTACATTGAAAGACAATTGCATGAAACAATGCTTAGGATCACAACCTGCATCTTAATCTGTGTAAGACTGCAAGTAGTGATAACATAAGCAGACACCAGACTTCTGCCAACGGTGCAAAAGAGAGACTCAGGGGAAAGCTAAAGTAGGAGCTCTATTTACAAAACTGTGGATGCAACACTTTGGCCTCAGTTCAAGTACTCTTGCAGTCTTCTGGTTTAAGCATGCTTTGTAGGAATGCAGGTTTGTGGCATACCTCTTGTTCTTTCCACTGAAATGAAGTTTATTTGGCAGTCACCTTTCCTTTTTTCTGCGGGCCTAGTATAATTCTACATTAAACAAGGTGCTGGAATATCAGCTGGTACATGTCAGTGTAGCTTGATTGAGTTCATTTGCACCAGCTGAGCAGCTGAGGTTAAAAAAGGGATTTAGAAACAATTTTTGACAAATCATCAAATCAAAATGAAATGGTTGCATTATGTTGCTATAACAAACATAACCAGGGCAATATAAACATTAATTGTTTTAATTTATCCTTAAGGTGTTAAATCAAACATCCAGACTTGAAATTCAGCTACTGGAAAATTCACTGTCAACATACAAGCTAGAAAAACAGTTGCTACAGCAGACACACGAAATCCTAAAAATTCATGAGAAAAACAGGTAAGAATGAGTAGCTGGTCTCTTATACTCTTTCTCTCTTCATCACAAAGTGGTCTGTGCATGCTTTGTTCTAAACAACTGATGTTAAGTGGAAAATATAGGTAATATTTATGAAATGGCTAAAAGAACTAGGATGTGAACTTACACTGTTTTAGCTTCTGTATGATAAATGTAAGTTGATTTATGGTACTTTCCATGTTCACTGTGAGTTTACGTTGCAGTTTGCTTCATGACAACTTAGTCATATGATCACAGTTTCTGCTACTGAAAAGCATAAGGGTAACTTGTATGAGCACTTTCAAGTAGAAAAATATAAATTATGAGATTATCAACTATCTTAAAGTGCATAAGAAACAGAAAAGCTTCAGTAGTTCATATTTCTAATTTTAATGGATACAAAGATTTAGCATGTAGAAGGATCTCTTTGTCTTTGGACTCAATTGTATATAGCATACTTGGAGCCATGCCCCATTTAAAGAATAAGTAAATGGTAAACATTTTTATTTTATGTTGAAATTGAAGAAAAAACTGTTTAGCAGTACATAACTTTTTAAGCAGTGAAGTGAGAGTCAGGAAGAAGTTCCAGTGTTGTCCCTTTCTGTGCTATGCAGGGATTCAGTACCTGAAGTCATTGGATTTAGCAATCCAGTATCTCAGAGAATTTGTGGTGGGGTGGCCTTGTACAGCTGCCAGATGCCCACCCAGTTGCTCTCTCACTCCACCTCATCAACAGGACAGAGGGAGAAAATATGATGAAAAAGCTTGCGGTCGAGATAAAGACAGGGAGATCACTTAACAGTTACTGTCATGCACAAAACAGCCTTATTTATTGCCACTTAATAACAGTGTAGGATGGTGAGAAATAAAAACAAAACAAAAAAGACCTTTCCCCTCTACCTCCCCTTCTTCCTAGGATCATCTTCACTCCTGATTCTTCTACCTCCTTCCCCCACCAAGCAGTGCAGGGGTTGTGGTCAGTTCACAACACTTTGCTTCTCCTTCCTCATGCTCTTTCCCTTCTCCAGCATGGTTCTTTCCCATGGGCTGCAGTCCTTAAGGATAAGATTGCTCCATTGTGGGCTTTCCATAGGCTGCATCTTCCTCCTGGACATCTCCACCTGCTCCAGCATGGGGTCCTCCGTGGGAAATACCTCCCCCACCATGGTCTTTTCCCATGGGTTTCAGGGGAATCTCTGCTTCAGTGCCTCCTTCCCTCCTTCTTTTCTGACCTGGGTGTCTTCAGCATTGTTTCTCTCACTTTTTTTTTCTTCACTCCTCACATTGTCACAGGGTGTTTTTACCCTTTCTTAATATGTTTTCCCCAAGGTGTAACCATCTTGTCTGACAGGCTCAACAGTGGGTCCATTGGAGCTGGCTGGAAGCAGCCCTGGCCCCTCCTCACAGAGGCTGCCCCTGCAGCCCCCCCTGCCAGCACCTGGGCACCTGCACTCAATACAGGGGGTAAAACCATTTTACTTCTTGGTTGCCCTTCTAGAGACCTAAGGCTCATATTCCTGCCTCTGTAACACCCAGATTTAAGCAGAGAGGACAGACAGTGCTTTCATTTCTCAGGTCCCTTCTAGAAAGAACAACTGTGAGATAAATCTGGCTAGGACTAAGATTTCTATTTCCTGTAACTACATTTGACACTGAAATAAGGCAAACAACTTTAAAAGTGAGGTAGTTATTGAACCTTCCTCTACAAGCTTTAGAGGACTGTTTAAATTGAGATCAGACAGTTTGGCAAAAAAGGCAGCATGAGTCTGGTCCTGCTGGACAGGAATCAGCAACTGTGGTGGTTATATGTAAGGAAGACTAACAACAGTGGTCATTGAGCTACTGGGTTAAGAAGGCAAAGAACCAGATAATGCTGAAAAATAGAAAATATTGTTACAAAAAAATGTGTTTGCTAAGTGTGTCTAGTTGCAAAGCTGGTCAAATAATATACCATTATTGCTACTGGTAAGGAAAATCCATTTAATATATTTAATCTAACAACTGTTTATAACCAGTAATTACATCTGATGTTATTCTGGAGAAGTTGGATTACATTGGAAACTCTTGAACTCCCACACATTTCCTTTGACTAATTTGAAATATGAATAAATTAGTGTGGGATTAACTTTGACTTCAGCCATGTCAGAATTAAATAATTCACCTAAACTGTGTACATGGGCTCTCCCTGTAGTCTAAGGAGAGAGCAGGCATATGCAGGAGGCAGTTCATTCTACATATTTAAAAAACCTATTTCAATTTATGATTAACCCAAGCATTAGTTAAATATATAAATACTTGTATATTTATCTGCTGCAATCTGATTAGCAACAAAATTTTATTGGCTGCTCAAGAGACTGAGTCTTGTGTACCTGATAACCTGAATTTATTTATTTATCTTAGCAATGTGTCAGGGTGTAAAGCCTTCATGTCAGTAAACAAGTAAGTTTTACTTAAACTGACCTTTGACTTGGCTGACATTATGATGAAATGATCTGTGACATGACAAAATGGTTTGCCTTGGTTTTTCAGAAGAAAGGAAGGGTATTTTAAAAAGCACACTTTATACCCAGTTCTTTCTCTCAGAAGTATAGTTGTATGTGGATAAATGAAAAAGCACATGGAGTTTCATCTTGTAATGAAGCAAGAACCTGGCATACACTGCCCAGGTTCTGTTACTCTGTCCTTGGGAGTCATAAAATTAGGGAGAGGGCAGTGTTATGATTACACTAAAGTATGGATCATCAAGTCCTGTATCACCATCTACTCCTAACAAAGAACTGCATAGTCCTGGCTTTGTAGATCCTGATCCTGAAATCGATTATGTGTGTGTCAAGTTCACTATAGGACAATCTTGGTGATCTCAGCAGATACTAGATTTCTGGACATGCTAATGATTTCAGCTTGCTTAACTTTAAACAGTACTTATAGATTACCTATCAGGCTATGTTCAGTAGTTATTTGCAGTTAAAATGTCTTCATCCCTGTGCGTATCACTTTCACATCAAGAAAAGAGAGAAGACTCCTTTTATCAAAGTTGCTTACATTGACTGTAAACTTTTTTGGAAAGGGCTTCCTTTTGCAGTAGGTGTACACCACAGTGGAAACCAGTGTAGGAACTATTATGATTGCAAAAATAATCAAAACAGACAGTGTACTGTGGGTGGATCATTTCTCCCTCTGTGCTAAATTTTCCTCTATATAAAATAATAATAATGATCTTAATCACTTTCAAAGAACTGGATTTTGGATGAAAGTAATGCAAAATTTTATAGTAATAATAACTGATCATTGATGTAGTACAGTAACTTGTATATTATCCTTAAATAAAATGAACACTGCATATCAACAGGGGACCAATGCATGTTATTTAGACTAGAAATATATCTATTCTTGGCCTTTCTCTTTACTTCCTGCCTCTGCTGGGAAGAGTGGCCAATTTTTTTCTTTTTATCCCACTGAAGTGAAAGATATTCTATGGCATAAACAGTCACATTTGCCCCAGAATCATGTTTCTATTGAGTGCTTTCATGCCATAAATAATTCAGTTTTGTGGGCTCCCACCCACTATAATGTAAATGGTGGTTTCTTCCATTGCCATTTTTTCTCCCACAAGAGCTTTCTATAAACTATTTAGATTTACTCTTGAGAGATTTCCCTGCTTAAGTGACTTTGAGCCCCCATTTTTTTCCAGAGTGTACCAACTGCATTTAACTTATTGTGCGTCACGTATTTCAATATGCAAATGTGAAAACAACTTTTTATTTACTCAAATGAAACAAATGAGAAATGTAATAGAATTCTGGATCTTGAGCAATAAATAGTGGAAGTAAATTTAAATATAAATCCAACTTGAATTTGCAGACAATCAAACTAGATGATTAACTCATTCAGTACAACTGTTGTATTCTATGACATGAGAGGACTCTAGAATGATTCTTGAATTTCAATCTGACTGTATGAAACATGGGGAAACACAATATGTCTGAAAAGTTTTATTTACAGGTTTTTCATGTACTAAAAAAATAAATCCAGATTTTTCACTACACTTTTGTGATTTCAATGGAATTTTCTTATCACTGGTATAAAAAAAATAGGCTTACTAATGCTAATTGACCAGTTACTTTACTGGCCTTGAGAAATATGGGGACACATATTTTTATATTTCCTTAAACTTGTCGGACAATATCAGACCACCAAAGTAAGTATGAATGGTCAGCACCTAATAATATAGGGAAAATTTCACTCATGTAAAAGCAAGTATAAAGAAGCTGTTTCAATGAGAAAATACTGTTCTTGCATTCAAAAGTAAGCATTCAAATTCTCTACCTGTTTGTCTTCTCATACATACATAATACAAGAAAACCACATGTATATGGCCAAAGAATTTTTTTCTAGTGTGACGTTATCTTTATTTATTGAATAGCTTAACAAAGTAAATGTTTTTATCTGTATTTTTAATAAATCCAGATTTTTTAAAAGATTATTATAAAGCAAAAGATGTCCATCTCTAAGATCTGGTCTGTATCTTGTTTTCACATGTCTAAACTGAGGCCTCTGAAAATAAAGATAAAAAAATCTCTTAAACCACTGTGGTCTGGAATGGATTAGTGAATAAACTACCTACCTTATAAGGCAGATTGTCTAAACCAGAATTTCCTTCCTCCCCAGAGAGCTTCCAGAGTACTTTCTATATGTTCTACTTCATCACCTTTCAAAATGACAACAGCTTTCACTGGAAGTATTTCTTTGACTTCTGTATGGACATTCTACCCTCTCCAGCATTATCAGAGAGCTTTTTCTGAATCAGTTGGATACAGCACAGTAGCACTGAGGCACCCACTGGCTTATACCCTGTCAAAGTTAACACATCATTTGTATGGTTGAAATTAGATTCCTAGCCTCGCCAAGATAAATAGATTGGACATTGAGACATGGCTAACCTTTAGGAAAATTAAGTTTTTCTGATTTGAGGGGAGTGGTGGTGTTTGTTTTTAGTTTAATTGCCTTCTAGATAATGACTCCAAAGAGTCATTGTCCAATGGATGATACTTGTATTTATCCATGTTAACAACAACATTTCACAACAGTTTCTTCACAATTTCATTCTGTTGCCTAAATGCCTGATTTTTTTTTTCCCCAAATTGAAGGCTACAATTATAAAAAGGACATATATGTGTGTGTGTGTTTATATACACGTGTGTGTATATATATGATGCTTCTAGTGAATGGTGATTTATTTTTATTGTGAGTATTGCAGTTCCCATGACTGCTTCAGTTGTCTAGGTCAGGAATGTTTTCAAACATATAGGAATTTCAAACATATAGGAAATGTATAGGAAGTTCAAATGTATACAAAACATACGGTAAACTCACTGTAAAAAAGAGGCCCTTATTACATCATGTCCATAACATGTCACTGGAAAGTGTTATAAAAGAATGTTATATAAGAATTTCAGTTAACCTTTACAGATTGTTGGATTAATTGCTATAGAGACAGCCTTCATTTTGTTTTCTTTAATATTTTATGTCAGCAATAGTCATTGATGAAAACTAGTAGAAATATTTTCATTTTAACTCTGTCTTTACAATGCCTCTTTAAAAAATTGAGAAAGTATCTTTACCAAGCACTCAGCAAAGTTATTTCTTCATGGTATTTGTCTATTAGAAATTGTCTGATGTCACAAGGAAAAAAGAGAGAACAGAGCAGTCTTGTAACTGTTAAAGAAAATCTAAATAGCTTTGTAATTGGTTTCGAACCATTTCAAGATTTTTTTTATGAGGTGTCTAGCACTTTTTTAAAAAAAAAAAATAAATGAGCTATAATAAATATGAATGTAACAATACAAATGAAATTTCTGGCCACATTGGAGTCAAAGACCATGAGAGCAGCTTTTCTCATGCTGTTGAAGGATTTCTTCCTTTTGGAACAGGCCAGTGTAGAAATCCCCATTCTATGTGAAGTTTTTGCTTTTGTTCATTTGGAGCTTTGACCAAAGGTTTCTTGTTGATTTTTAGTAAAGTGCGATGTCTTGAATTTCTCCCAGGAATACAGGGAGCAGCCCTATCCTCAGGACTTATTCTCATCTATTGTAGATTTATGGATATAGAAAGTCCACTACATAAATGCATATGCATTCCTTAAAATAGCTTAGTTTTGCAGTTTATACAGAATTTTCAATCTACATAGAAAACTGTAAAGGAATCAAGTGCTGTGACACTCCCATCTTTCCACCACATGTTGTTGACACACTACTCATAAATATTAGGATGTATTATTACTAAAGCTGTAAAACATATGCTTGCTGTCTGTCTCTATAGACGCCAAACTGGAAAGCTCTAAACATTTTCAGCTTCTTCCTTCTTGCTTGACACTGCCAGTGTTGCTACAAATAAGACTGTCATCACCATGGGTTCCTTTACTATGGTCTTAAGAAGGCTATGGTGGGAAACAAGTAATGTAATACACAAATTCTGGCTGTCAAAGTTTCTTTCTTTTACATGAAATCATTCAGATATGGAAATCTTTTAGATGTGGACATGCAAAGAGGATGTTGTGGAATTAGGGAACTGCCCTGTACTGTACTAGGATATGGACAAAGATAAAGGGAACTTTTTCTGTGTTTACTTACCTTTTAACTATAAAGAAATGTTCTGACTTGCAGAATGACATCTCTTACGTTGACAGTGCACAGTATTTTTGATGGACTGTAAGATGTCAGACTGGGATGTGGCCACATCTAACATCCATTTTATCACAGACTGCCCAGAGCTCACTTTGTTCCAAAGTGCATCGATATAGCTTGTAGTCTATCAAAAAAGTTAAAATCTAGTGTCAAAATGAGCATTTCAATAATTTCTGTGAAAAAGTGGACAGAACTGATAAAATTCACATAAAACATTTTTCTATTTTTTTGAACAGTATTTTATGACTAAAACCAGTTCCATCAGAACATTTTCAACCACTTCTGCCTATCTAAACTAATTAGTCTGACCTTCTCCATAACAAAGCTCAGACTTTCACATAAATATTCTCAAAAAAATCCATGTGAGTCTAGACTATAAAGGCATCATGTTTAATGTTAGAGTTCAAGTGATGAAAAAAATCAGCTACAGATCTGATAAGGTGTTAAAATAATTTATCTTCTTTGGCTTCAAAATCTGTACTTCATTTCAGATTGAAACTTTCTATCATCTGATTCCAGTCCACTGAAACTTGTTATGCTTTCGTTACTAATTAATGAGCCTTTTAGAATGAGATATGTTCCCTTTGCGTTTGGGACCTCATGAAAAAGTGTTTTCCCTTCCTGTCTTTTCTTTTTCTCCCCCTTTACCCTGATCCTTCTAGTTTTCACAGAACCAGATATGTTGATATTACAAAGTGTATTTTCTTCAGTATCTTTGTAAGTTCCACATTTATAACATTTCAGAAAAAGAGATTTGATGTTTGGTTTCTTTTAGTTAAAAAAAAAAATTAAAAAAGGTTTTATATTACTCTAGCTTGTACAGCAAATCCAGGGCCTGAATTTAATCTTTGCATTGTTATCATTTGTAACAGCTCCTATTAAGTCTCTGTGATATCTAGTAGAAACAAATCCATATGGATTTTATTACATTCTTCAGTTAGGTTAAATGACCTGAAATTATGCAGGCATTTTGCCACTGATCTATTATCCAGAAGTAAAAACAAAGGTGCGACAAGAGTGCAAATAAATAAAACCTAAGACTGAACAGGAAGCAGTTTGTTGGCAAGTTTGTAACCACCAGTTGGTTTATGGGCATGAGCAACACCTCTTTTGGCATATACAGTAGAATTACTGAACAGAAAGTAATAGAAGGCTTGAATTAATTTCTTTATCTAATATTAATACATTATTTCTGCTAAACACTCACTACAGCATCAAAGCCCTGGCCCGAAAAACTTCTTGTTCACTGTTGACAGATATTAGCTGTCCTTTATGTCTACAACTCCTCTATTCTTCTAGATATAATCTGATATGCCTTTGATCTTTGTAAATTGTACACTTACAACTCAGGACAGAGAGGGTACTAGAAAAATAATATTAATCAGGATAAAGTGTTTCCATACATGTGTAAAATTATTTATAAAAATTGATGTAAGCAGGTCATATAGTATGACACACAACAGTTTTTTCTGTCTGAGGAGCCTTTTGTGGAACCAGAAAAAGGGAGGGAGGAATATGTATGTGGACTCAAGGAAAGGAAGGGAATCCTATCTTAAAATACAAACTTCTGATTTATCTTTTGGGGAAACTATTCTTAATGTAAAAGCATATACCACTCATCTGGCACACAATTCCTTTCCCAGCTTCACTGACCACATCAAATGATACTTTTAATGTGGGTTCCATATCCCTTGATGGTACCTCATATCTCCTAATGTTTATCTTCCATTCAGTGGCAGGGACCTTCACAAACTCTTCCTTAGTTTACCGCTGATTTTTGTCTCTTATCATATTGACACGTCCATACTACCAATGATGTCCTCTTCAATGCCCTGCTCTTCTCCTTCCTTTGCCTACCTTAGTCTTTTCTGCCTGAACTTCTACATACAAATGTGTTACTGGCCCTATGCTCATGCACTTGGATGGGTATAACAGCTAGATATGTACTCCTGTGCATTTTAAGCACTACAGCATGCAAACATCACAACTTGAGATCAGTTATGTTTGGCTGATAGACAAAATCAGTGGGCTGAATTAATAGATATGACATTTTTAAAATAAATTATTTATGTACTGAATTCTATGGTGAAAAATAAAATAGTTATGTTTTCTTTATTAATAAGTTGGCATGAAATAATATCTACTAATTGTTTTATTTTAGTTTACTTGAGCACAGAATTTTAGAAATGGAAGAAAGGCATAAAGAGGAGCTGGACACTTTGAAGGAGGAAAAAGAGAACCTACAGAGCTTGGTCACACGACAAAGCTACATAATCCAAGAACTAGAGAAGCAGTTAAACAAGGCAACAAGCAATAACAGTGTCCTGCAGAAACAGCAGCTTGAATTGATGGATATGGTTCGCACTCTGACCACCCTCTGTTCCAAGGAAGGAGGTAAGAAAATAGCATTATCAAATATTAGAAGTACTAGGAAATTTCTTCTGAAGTAAGTCCTGAATTTTTGGAAAGGCAGAACTTAACGATCTAATTCCAATAAAGAAAAATACATTATAACTGAGGACAAAAAAGCTGATGAGAACCCACACTTCAAATAAGATTCAGACAGTGCTGAGCCAACCCTTGTGCTAACAACCATATTTGAGTTTTTGAATTTAATGTCACTGAGCTGTTATACCTTGATCATAGCTGTCGTAGGCCACAATTCCACTGACTTCACATCAGCAATACTGATTGTTCCTTTGAAGTCTGTCTCCTTCTTCTGTGAGTAATCCAACCAAACAGGGATGTTAACTTTATAGATGCCTATATCTGATTTACCCTAGATGTCCTTTACAATCAATGGAGAGAACAGGGTACTAAATGAAGGAGAGTAACCCAGAACTTTATACATATATTTGGGTTATAATGTTGTTGAACTTCGATGTATGTACTTATGGTGTTGTAGACATCCAAAAGATGAATCTCTTCTCTTGAATGAGATTTTATTTATAATAAGGGATCATTTTTCTTTCTTCTGCCTTGCTGGATTTTGTTTGGTTTTGGGTGCATTATGCACACTACAAACACAGAAGATAGAAATAACATCCTTTGAAAGAAGGGGTTGACAGAGATTCTAGGACAATTCTCATGTCTGCCTTTCTTAGTAAACATTTCTTACAGAGACTGAGAAAGAAATTCAGGTAGGATTTCAATTCTCAAATGTTAACAACACTGCAGATTGTCTCTGGAAAGAAATTCCTTTCATCAGAACTGCTCAGGGAGATGGTTGAATGGAAACCACTGTAAAGAATGAAAATGGGACACTGGAAAGAACAAATTCGTAACTACAAAAAACAAGGCAAAGTAATACAGAATAGAGGAAAGGATAAATGTAAGGGAGAATATAAGAAAAAAGACATATGCTAAGAATAACAGCTAAAAGAGGATTAACAACTGTGCCTGGAATAGCATGCAGAGGGTTAAAAATACTGGGGAAAAGAAAGTTGAGAAAATAAAATAATATCCATCTGGGAAGAATCCATCAAAACCCCCTGAGAAAAGGTACAGGGTAAACTTAGAGAGGAACTGTAGATGTGCAAGTTGTGCTAGTCATTCAGTGAGTGTGGAAGCATGGATGAAAGAGGTCTATGTGAGGTTAAGTACCAGCAGTCCAAAGAGCCCAGCATATTTGCTCATTGTATTTCTAGAGGGCTAAGTGCCATAAATTATCTAAAAACAAAACAAAAACAAAAAACCAAACCAAACAAACAAAAAAACCCAGAAACCTGAAACAACCACCCCAACCCCCCAATCAAAACCTTGTCACCTGCATCGTTACTCAATACTCTTGTTTAAGAGGCAGAAGACATATTAGACCATTCAAACTATTCAGCTCAAGGCAGTGTGGGTTTGCTCTCTGCTCTATATTCCCATGCAACTTGTGTGGCTTAAATCTAAACTGTTCCAATGACGAGGATTACATCTCTTCCTTTGGAAGTGTTGCATGCTTAAACCCATGTTGATAGACTACTTTTTTTAAAAAAACTTCTTTTTTTTCCCTCTCATGTTCATTCTAAATATTCCCTTCTGCTTATTCTGTTATATATTTCTCGAGCATTTTGAATTAAATAACATCTTTCATAGTAGGCTGTTCTCATATCAGGAGAGAAACAATGTGATGCAATACAAATCTTTTATTATGTTTTATGGTCTTTTGGCAAAGAAACCTGGCAAAGCTGTGTTCAGAGTGTTCTAATAGAGCTCAGGAGTACTTTAAAATTAATATCAAAATGAAAGATATATTATTCTCATACAGAGATATATTGCAAGTTCTTTGTAAGGTTAGAAAGGTTTTTCTAACAATTTTGAATTTTATTCAAATAAAAAAACCCAAACCACTATTTTTCCTAAACTCAGTTTTCTCAGCTGGTTCTTATAAAAGCTTTGAGAGAGGATTACAAAAGTGGATATTTCAAATTGGGCTCCTGGGTACAAATTCAGGTGCCTGAAAACCTGAATTTTCAACAGTTTTTTTACTTCTGAGGAACTATGGAAGCAAAAGATGCTCAGCACAGTTAAATGCCTAAATACAATTTTAATACCCTAACTCAAACCCTTGATTTTGGACTCCATTACCTTTTGTGTATCAACATGTTCAGAATTTTCCTTGGATACCTTTTTTATTTAAAGAAAAATAATTGCAGAAATGTTTCCACTTACTGTCTGTTTAAGTCTAGCTGACCAACATTTTTGGTAAGCACATTCACAGCTGAAAAAGGAGCCAGACATCTTAAGTTAAAATTATCCTGGAGCATAAAGACCACTCTAATAAAGGCTGAATACTAAAGCATTTGGTTGTACCAAAAATTAATACCAGCTTCAGTCTGCAAATATATGTTGAAGATGGAAAAATATGCATGCTGGGAAGTACCACTGGAGCTACTCTAAATTCACACAAAAATATGAAGTTTAGATAGTCTTACACAAATCTTTATGTGTGCACTAATGTTCAAAACATAAAATATCCTGTGAGAACTGGTGTTTATTGATAGAGAATAACAAAATGTTATACATAAATCAATGACACCCCTTCTGTCATATTTTGGTAAATCTCAGTCATCTAATTTCATAAGGGACATAGCAGAAATGAAAATGTTCCAGAAGAGAATAGGACAATGGAAATAATTAGAGACCTGGAACGATTTCCTTAAGAGGGACAGAGCTGTAACATAAAGAACTATTAGATGGGAAAGAAGGTATGTGGGATGCTGTTATGGAAGTATATAAAATAAATAATGGTAGGAAGAAAAGGAAGACCCAGTAACATTGAGTGATATTTTCCACTGATAAAAGATAGTACTTGACGAAGTTAAGGTAGATTGATAAAGATTTTTGAATTATTAGAAAGCTGAAGACCTAGCAAAGGATGGGTCCCCTTAAAAACTTCAGGCTTTTAACTAGGGACATTCATCTTTGAAAGGAAACACAACCTAAGCCAGGCATCAAGTCTAGAAGGCCAGATTGTCAAAGATGAATAACTTCCTAAGGATGAACACAGGAGTTGAGAGGAATTGCAAAGTATGTCTAAATACTATCATATTTTGAGAATGGCCTTAAGTACCTTTGTTGGATTTTCAACCATAAATTAAAAAATCTAAGTCTATGCATTTTATATTATTTATATTTATATTTTAAAACTATTATCCATACTAAGAAACCTAAAAATCTCCCCCAAGATAAGTCACAGACAGGAAAATTTTCTTCCTTGCATGAATCATAGTATTCAGGATTTTCCAATTTGTGAAACCGAAATTACTATTTTTAAAACTATTTTTTTATAAAATAATAATACAGCTAAACAACTTCATTTGAAACCAAGATGGTAATAACCATTACTTTTTGATTACAAAACATGAGATAAATTTCCTCCAGTAATAATATAATCATATCAGAAGATTTATTTTTAGATTAATTCAAATAAGTTGGGAAACTTTCAGAAGTTTGCCTCCCAGGAGCCTGTGAATAATATAGCTGAACAGTGTAGAGATACAGGGCTGAACAGAAACTGCTTTTTTTTCAGTTTTATACTCTGAGAAGCTTAGCTAACATACTCCCTAGTACTGGTTGACAACCCTAAGAAATCTGCTTTGGTACTTCCACAGTGACTAGACAAACTTTAGGTGAATTTCTGAAGGATATAAAGGCAAATGAGGAAGAGAGAAAAAAGTGAAAGCCACACAAAGGATACATTTTTAAAATACCAATGGATGTAAATGCAAAATCCAGATTCCACTTTCACTGTCAGTTTTGGTATAGACCAGTTTTGGGATGGGGGCCACCTGTAAAACTTGGAATTGTTTGTGAGTTTGGTTTCCAAAATACCACCCACCTCTGTCCCAGTGTGAGTGATTCTAGGATTTCAGTTGCATGTAATCCTTAAAAAAGACACTCTAATAGGTCACAAAGCCTACAGAGATTCAAATATATGCAGGATACCATGGGGACTCTCATGTCTCTATTTTGGCCTATGTCTATGACTAAATAGATTTGTCACAATGTCTATGCATTTTTTTAGGCAAGGGCAACAATCTTGGCAGCGGCTGCCAATAAATTTCTACAACAGAATTTCTAAAACAGCAGCATTTTCAGACACTAGCCTTCCAAATGATGAAAATTTAAAGTAACTTTTAAAAGATTATGTAATCTCCAAATTCAAATCTAGATAAATGCCTAAAACTTTATTTTTCCCCAACAAAAGATGGAGAAGTACAAACATTGAGGTGAAAGCTTAATTAAACACTATAGAGATATTACATGACTATGTCCAAGACTGTAGAAGTCCTTCACCTGTAGAAGATGAGTTGGATAGAGATCACATCATTCTTTGTAAAAGTCATGAAATATTTTGTGATTATGGTTTTCTTTAATCTGCTCATTCTCATACTAATTTGAGTATTGTCTGAGGATGGATAAAGCATATAGCACATTGCTGTCACTGTCGAACAATAAATCTGTAACACAGAAAATAGTTTAGTGACAGACTTTCTAAGCTTGCACATCAGGAAAATTACTTATGAAAAGGATATATAGCGCTACATAGTCACACAAATATCACTGAAAAAAAGAAAAAAAACAAAACAAAGAATACACTACAAATTATGTTAAGCAATAGGCAATATCATCATCAAAGTGTATGCAAACTCAAACCAAGGAATTTAGAAATAATATTGGTCCAGTGGGAAATTATGTTTCAAGCCAAACATCACAAAATGTGCCCAGTCAAAAGTCACATATCTTTTCAAATACATTGTCTTTTTATTCCAGTATAAGAAAATAGATCTAGAGTGTCTATTGTGTTAACATTAATTTGTGTAACTTAGGGTAGCTGCCCAAGTACTCCTACCCACAGGATAAGGGAATGTAAAAATTCAATGGGAAAGAATATTTAACCATAAACTTATTTTCATTTTCCTGTTTTTTATGTTGTCCATCAGACTGCATAATAATATACCTTGTTAAAATGTTTGGTCTAAACCTATACACTTCAGAGAACTAATAGAGCGGTAGAGAAAGTTTTGTCATAGATGTCTGGTTTTGTGACCTCCTAGTAGGAGAGGAATGAAGCATTAACTTCCTTTTGAATGCTGACAAGAAGCTAAGCTTAATTCTCAAAATAATACACATATATGTTAAGAATTTACCTCCCAGAAGTGCCTACTGAGTTCATGAAGTAAATAACGTGGTTAGTGGGTCTGGCATTTCTGAAAAGGTACAAATCTCCTGGTTTATGGGTACTTTTCATGTTTTAGAAAATTATGCAGGAAAAGTAAATATGTCCAAAAATGTATTTGAATGGAATTCATGCTTTTAAAAGGCATAGCAATTATTTTATTTAAAATATTAAACAGTAAAGAGTCTATTCCACTTCTTAGACTGCAGTTGTTATTATGTTAAAATTTATGCTGAAGTGAATGAGAATAGAATGAAAACTTCAAAGAAATGACCTGAAGGTTACATGCACAGGGGAAACACCATTGACATAAGTAGAATTGTCCCAGCAGTGATGCTGGCCTACTTCATTAGAAAGACTTCAAAGACACCTTATATAATACAAGCTAGTATTTAAAAAAAAAAAAAAAATTCCCAGTGTGAATCCCAGGATAGAATAACAGATTCAGGTGTTCTGAAAGGCAATTTTAAACCTTAATGTTTGGACTGTGTTCAGCAAGACAAATTTTCTATATTATATTGATTCAGCCATATATTGGAATACAATAATGAGGATATTTAAATAGACTTTAGGCAGCAGTGTAGAAGAGTAAGACTGTATGATATGGTTCTTGGTCATTTTTCTTCTGTGCACAGAAAGAATAATATGTGTACTCATCTGAGATATATTTTGAGGTGACAGCATGTTTTGTCTGGTACCATTTCCCTAACAGTATCTTTTCATTCCTTAAGCACTTGCCTCCTCTTTGTACCTCATCCTTGACATTAGTAAGGTTTCTTTCAACGTGATAAGTCATAACTAGTGAGGTAGAAACCTAGAGCATGGCATGTAAGTCACTTCATTATTTTTCTTCTGAAACACAGAAGCAAGCAAAATGAGGTTTTGCTAGATGCACAGAAGTTTCTGACCAACTTTGGCTGCAGGTGGTATGTCTGAGGTGGATCAGGAGTGTGACTGGTTATAAGAAAAGAATAAAGTGCAAGACTTTTTTCCTTGTATCTGAAATTGCATTTTTATTACAGTGTGTTATAACATACTGCAATGTAATAACAAATGATGCTTTTCATCTACGAATTCCAATATTTTATTAAGGTTGTTTTTCTTAATATTAATTAAGGATTAATTAAAAAACACACACTTGACAAATTTGGAGTGACCACAGCAGAGCTTTAAACAAAACCTCATTTAATGCACTGAAGCCTTGTGGTGTTCCACACTTACCTTATTCTGTCATGAAGTTCTGCTTTAGTCCCCAAAGATGTCAAAGCAAATAACTTCAGCTCAGGTTGACAGTATGTGTGTTCAAGAATACAGAAAACATCCATTTGCTCAGTTTCTCTCTACTTCCTCCTGCTTTAGAGATTTTATGAGAACTTTCATTTTTTTTAAGACATCTTAAAGCAATAACAGCAATAACTTTAGTTTAAAAAGAGATCAGCAGAATGCTATCAGGAAATGTTCACCTGCAACTCACAAAGCTCATTATTATAAAGAAGCATTCCACTTTTTGATCTGCCTTTCTTTACATTTTGAAAGCTGGGGAAATATTGAATCTTAATTTTGCACTTAGTGTCATGGAAGAGGGGTCCCCTTACCCTTACTGTAGCTGGATCCAATTGAGCGCGTGGACCCGCTGAGGTGCAAAGCACTACAGGGCTGCAGCTGGAGGCCAGGTTGTCTTTTACAGTTGTGTAGATGTTCAATTACACATACACATCAGCACCAGCTTTATTTTGTTTCTTGTTTTTTTCTGTTCAGGTGCTATAGATTTCCTGTTTACTTTGGAGACTTTCTGTATGGATATGCATTTTTCAGATATGCTCAGAAAGCTCCAGTAAGAGTTTTTGGGGGTCAGCCTCACCTGACTCACCTAACATTTACAGTGTAGATATGGACTCCTGGTCTAGACTTCTTTAGAGTCAACAAAGTCACTTTTCTTAAGTGAGTTCTCTCACTATGAGCTGAATTGTATATGCAAGTAACTTTTTTCTCCATATTATTTGTTAAAGGGTGATGATATTAGTGCTGCTCTTTATATGATCAATATCTACATTGGAACAGATTATTTTTACATTCTTGTTTTTCTAAAACTAACTAAATAACAATATTAATTCCAAATCATCATGATTTAAAAATAAAAATATTTTCTTATCTTGCTCAGGCAAGTATCCCTTAGTTTCCAAGTTATGCTGTGTAATAAAATGCAACAAAGTGTAGGATCAAGCCAGGATGTGGTTTAATAGAGATTCATTACTGAAATAAGTCAATTTGAATGTGCAGCATTTGAAATTTATGTCAGTGAGAAAATATTTAAATTCTTCAGAACAGAATTGAGGATTCCTATATTTTATCCCTATTAACTTGTTGATGGTCGCAACAGGAGGTCAATGTTTATTAGTACTGAAGAATTAATATGTTAAGTACACATTTTTACATTTGAATCTTGATTGTTAATATTGAAATCAATTATCCACCTTCATTCCTACAGTATATCTCAGTGTCAAATCCCTCTTCACTCTGCTTTGTGAAAACTCACACCAAAGATATGACAGGGGACATCAGCATATATAAACCAACTAACAAGGCTGTTGGTGTCACCCAAATGGCTTGTTAGTGAAAAATTTCTTTGTATGCATACCATTCTTCAGCTGGAAACACTAAATGCACATTACGGTGCCTGTGTGGAAAAATATAAATCAATTAAAGAAATATGGACACTGGAAATATTAAACAAAGCCACTGGCTTAATCTGTCTTGTAGAAGTTCTTGAAAGACTTCTTTAGTTCTCATCTAGTGAATGGCTGATTACTCACAAAATTGCTGTCTCAAGCAGAAACTCTTAGGGAACTATATTGCAGCTGGATAATTAAGTGTCTTTATCTCTTTGTAAATGGGCCATAAGACATTCTATTTCAGCTCACTAATGAGGACCATTTTATGGTATTCCTAAGTGATGTCTTTCAAATGCACAGTGAATTGAAGTATTATTGTTGTTACCAGTCACTAAGGCTGAATTTATTGGGAAACAAACTTGATAACTGTTGATAATTTATTAGGTAGTAAATAATTATGCCCTGGAGAGGATGAAAGCTCACTACGTTAATGTTTTCCAAGACTGAGTCAATTCCTGCAGCACTACAGGAGGGAAATTCTGCTTTAAATTATTTATTTAATAGCTTGAGTTTTATTTAATAGCTCAAGTGCTCTTGCTATGCAATGGTTTGCCTTTTTTACTTCGTACTTTTAGAGGGTGTGTGGGAGGGAAAAGTAATCTGTTAGCTGTTAAAACATTTCTGTAAATGTAAATGTGAGGCATCTAATTGGCTACACCTTTTTTCTTTCCTTCCCACCTTAGAAATATGAATCTGAAATTCTTGTAGGTAATGAACCTTAATGCTCCTAAGGAATCTGAGACTAGACTACTTCCTAGGCTGGTAGAGTCATTGTAGCCCTACTAACTGCATTTCAGCATGGCCTCATAGTTGTGCTGGATTGTATTTAAGACAGGTTTGCACATCCATTTGGGCCTCCTATATGCAGTAAAAGCCTTGCGTGCAGCCATGAAGGGCTAGGGGTTGATGGCAAAGGGGCTATTTTTGCTTTTGTCATTGCTCCTTGGAAACAAAATCCTTCCACTTCTCCATCTAGTTTAGCGATTGTAGGGTCACAAGATGAATCAGATCACTGAGCTGCTCCAGTGGAATGACAAACTTGTATAACAAACAAAGAAACAAAACAACAAAACAACAAAGCAAAGAAAAACCCCATGCCAGCCTCCCCTCTTGCCCTCCTACACCAAACCAAAACACTTTCTGACAGATCTCCTATTAACTGATTCATTCTGTGGCTATGGAGGCAGTCTACAATCAACAGAAACTGCAGGAAGAGCACTGCTCCTCTAAGTGACACCCTGCCATTGCACTGGGTTTTGGGTTATTACTAAGTGCTCTCTTAGACATTAAAAATGTGTGTATATATATATATATTTACTTATACTGTCATAAACTCTGAACACTTAAATGAAGGGCAGCATTTTCCATTCTAATCATTCAGCATTTGAGTGTGCCTGGGGTGAGGAAGGAATTCTAGAGTTCCGATTTCTCACACCTTCTAAAATACCTGTGTAAGTTCAAGGTAAGCTCCCAAGGAAATCTTGAGTGAAAGACACAGTAGGTGCTACTTGCCTATTAATGGTCAAAATGAAAATAGTATTTTATAAATTATTAAAAAGAAACAGAAAGAAAATCAGAAAAAAATGTACCACAGTACAATTCATGATGTACTCAAATACTGTATAAAGGATTGGACCCCGAGTCCGGAAAGAAAAAGAAAAAAAAAAAAGGAAAAAAAGACGGAAAAAGTTACAGACAGATGATCGAAGATGTGAAATAACATCCATTAAGTATTTCAGAGATACTTCAGGCAGTGTAAAAGGTAGTAGGAGAATGCAGTAGAAATCATAGATGTCTTGTAGAGCATGGATGCAGAATTACTGACACTTTCAGCTAAGAATGAAGGGTCACGATCTGAAATATACTGGTTAAAAGGCAACAGTGGGAGATTGCCTTTCATGTGGTACCTTTACAGAGTTCCTTGGTATGGGACACTGTGAATAATTAAAATTCATATGGCTTCAAAAAAAGTAACTAGAGAAATTCATGGAAGAAAATTCTTTCAAAGATTATTAAATATACAGATATATCTGACAGAGGAAGAACCTATGTTATAAATTCCTGGATATGCTTGCCTGCTCTTATTCTGTTCTCCAGTCATCTGCTTTGGACATCTGTTCCAACTTAAGACTCTTTTTTTGGGCCAGGTGTTAGCCCAGCCCTTGAAAAACCTTAGGGTCCTCCTGGACAGGGGAAGGCCTAAAAGAAAAAGAAAATAAGGAGAAAATAAATAATTATGAGGGTGCAAGCAAAGAAAAAACAGAAGAGCAGTGAGGGTTAAAAGATTAAGTCTGGTGAGGAAGCTCCATGATAGATGCTAGAGATGGGACACTGGAGAGGCTGGAGTGGCAATGTAGCCTGGTATAACCACTCTCTTAACTTCATTTGGGATTAATAGGAGCCTTGACAATAAAGTTTTATAAACTAGAATCTGCAAATTTATACTGTATAAACTTGATTATGGAGTAATAGTTCCCAGAACAGAAATATTTTATTCCAATTCCAGCCAAAATGAACTTTTTTTTTTCCCAATTTGCCTTTCGCCAGCTCTTTTTGTCATATTCAGAGCAATCTCACAAAGAAATATTACTTTGAAAAGCATTTTGGTGAATGTATACTTTGCTGGAAAGAAAATATATGTCCAAGCTCCAGACCTAAACTTTCTCTCACCTTCCTAATAAACAGATGTGATTACACAATCATGCACAACAATGACTTATCTGAGAAGACTGCTGGACTCCAAGATATTCAGAAGCAGCTTTCATATTATTATGCTCCCTCCTTTTTTTTTTTTAAAAAAAAATGATATTCAGACTTTGTGGAGACAAAAATAAAACATAGTATTAATACAAAAGGAAATAAAGTTGATGCTGGAGAAAGTTTTAAATCAGGTGTTGGTAGTTTGTCTTTATAATAATTTAGAATTGGGTACTAAATGCATAGAAGTTCACATTTAAAACTTTTACTTAACTAGCTAGTTGCATAAAAAGTTCCTGATGTTTTATCAGTAATAAGTAACTGCAATACTTTTTTCAATTTCATACATGTCAATGGATTGTAATTTTCTAATTATTTTTCACATTGGTTATTGGTTGACAGTGGTAACTTTAATAATCCAGAAATAGTTTTTGGAGAGGAAAAACACAAAGTATGTATTATGTACCTGAACAAACTACAATCCAGAAAATGCACTTTTTAAGTCCTTTTTGACAGGGACACAAATGTGCTCTTTTATGACTACCATTTTAGTTTGTAGGCAACACTGTGGTTATCTGGAAAGCATATCTGACTTGAAGTCAGACTCCAGGTTTATGCCTTTCCCTGTGATTTGTCTAACTTTTGCAGCACAACTGCATTGTCACAAGGTTGTCTTGTTGTAGGGAATAGTTGGATGTCACAGCCAGCTATTAGGTTTCAGTTTAATGTTTGTTCTCAAGTGGAGGTTGGTATATGCAAAACTAGACCACTTAAAAAACAGACTATACCTCTGGCTGTAAGTCAGCAAAAACTGAGTGGCTGTAACTCTTTGCATATTTTTCCATCTCAAAACAAAAATAATCTTCACTGTTTCTCTGTCAGATCTGTTTGTGGTTCCTGCTGCTAGGTCTGGGAACATACATACATGTGTGGGACATGTTCCAGGCCTCCTCACTGGGGGTATTTGACTGACATCCTTTTGATAACATTAGCAAACTGTTCCTGATTTGATTCTTCGTGAGCCAGGCACTATTTGCCATCATAACTGGAACTGTGGTGGTGCACAGCAGCTGCACCCAAATGTCTGGGAAAGAGGTCAGAGATGCAGGGTCTCCTACAGAAATGTAGGATTCCCCACTATATGTCTGGAACCATGACAAGAATAAGGCAAAATGTATTTGCAATCTGGATCTAGACAGAAACTGCCATTTGGTAGTCCTTGAATGACCCTGTCCCGGGATCCTACAGCTGTAGGTAAAACCATCAATTTACAACCTTCTCCTTTTCAGAAGCTGCTCATCTGGGGACAGAAATGTTCACCTCAGATACTTTTGATAGAACAGATAAAATTTAGGTCAATTATATTTGCCAGTAAGATATGGAGAGAGACTTTTCCCTTTCTGGCTTCAAATGCATGAAGGATTTTGTTTTAAATGTCTTTTGGTATGTATAGTGATTATTAAATCCTATAGGAAAATTAGATTCATGTAAATAAAACATTAAAACAATGAAAATGTAATAATTCACTAAGACACTGCAGAAATCTCTGCATATCTGTCCAAATAGGTCACTATCATGCAAAATACCCAACAGCTGCCTTTCATTTGCTGGCAGTATCACTAAAGGATGTAAGGCTCTAGTGATTAACTCAGTCTCAACTGATTTCACAAACATGGCAGTTCAGATCTTAAATAATTTAGTAAATGCAAATGTGATTTTATTGATTCTATCAACATAATGAACTGCAGTTTAACGTTCCTTATTGCTTACAGACAAACTACACTATTCATTCACCAAATATATGATGGATACTTGAAAAGCAGTGAGATAACCACTTCATTTTCTCAAAAACAGTCAGAAATATACATTTTAAAAATCAAATATAATATTTTTAAAATATTTTTTCTAGTAGAGATGAGATTAGATAATTTTCATGCAGATAGGAAAAAAGATAGATATTGTGTGGTTTAAATTTCATATTTCTAGAGGAAAACTAGATTACTAAATATTTCAGAGCTATTTATTCTTAGTAGTCAGTTTGTATTTCTTTAAACCTGGACAGAAAAGCAGGCATCCTTCATTTGTGATAGCTATTAGGAACTAGTAAACTCATTTACTATTGACTTATTTTCATAACTGATAGCAGAAAAATAGTCTCACCCTACACAGAGGCACACACAACTAACAATCAATTAAGGGATTTTCCTGACTAGTTTTTCAGGAAAAGGCCCTACGTATTTTTGCTCTACTTGCAAGCGCCAGCAACCCGTTCTAAGAAAACTGAAGATGCTACAACTTCAAGTTCCAACCCTAGCTTTCTACTGAAGGTTAATACCCTGTTAGTAGTAGAAGCAGAACAGCTACTCAGCCCTGATAGTTCACAGCCTGTGAGTGAGCAGAAACCTCATTGATTTGGGTTCCTGTTTCTCCACAGGGCTGCAGAGCAGTTGCACTGCCAGGGCTGCTGACTCTACATGGGAGGAGCCATCTGATAGGGCTCTGCATGGTACCTGGTGTATTACCTGGACTCAAATCATTATCCAGGGCATCAAGGAAAGGAAACAGCCAAAAGACTGATAACTGAAAAATATTTCATCAAGTAAGGAAACACATGTAGCGTAGCTCAAAGAGAAAGTTATTGGTCTAAAAATTAACCAAAAGACTTTCAGAAGTGCAATGAAAGAAGAACTTATTTCTCTTGTTAATTCTTCTTTTGTTCAAGAAAGCAGGATTTTCCACATAGGCATAATTGCTTCATCACCAGTTTATTCATCCAGAAAAGGCAATCAAAAAACCCCTTCGGGGTCCAAATTTTGGCTAAGCATTCAGGTTTCAAGAATTATAATATTATTTGCTTGACATAGACTTATCTTTTTGTCCTGGTACATAAAACTTTGGCATAAACATTGTATTTGAAAATAGCTAAACTAACTTTAGAAATCTGTAAAGTAAATTAAGATCTTGAAGCTGAACAAAGAAAGGTAATGGCTACGTGTTTTGGTTTAGAACTGCTTTCTCTGAGCCTTGTTACTTTTTTAAAAATTTGTTTACACATCTACCATATGTGAGCCAATACATGATTCAGGAAATTCACTTAATGTATAAAGCATTCAAGGTCTGTGTAATGTTATAGAAAAAACAGTCTGGAGCTATAGTAGGTAGAAGTGGTTTGGAAATTGTATGGAATATTAAGTTAGAAAAACAACAGCAAACCTTAGAAAAAACATATATTACCCTAAAAGAACATTACCAGTAACATTCCTGAGTATGCATTTTCTGATAACTTTGGGCTGTTGCAGTCTGATGTATTAAGAAAAACTAAACTTTGTGCTGGTCATGCTTAATATGCTGTGCTGCAATCTGTTAAAGTTCAGGTCCTTCACAAGGAGCTATGTTTTTCTTCCAGTGGGAGCACCAGCTCCTGAAAGGGGGATGAGAGGCACCCAAGGAAAGCCATCTTCTGGCTACAGTGCTTCACTGAATAAAAGCCACTGCTGCAAAAAAGAGTATTGGGTTGCTTAGTCTACCTTCTGTATGTGATCTCAGGTATTCTGAGAGGAAGGACTGAAGGAACTGGGCATATCTATGGCATCTATCTGCCCTTGCCCTTGCCACCTTCATCTCTTACATCAACAGCATTTCTATTGTGTTTTTTTTCTAGTCTTTAAGCATGAGGAAAAAGTTTATTTCTAAATATGCTTCCTAGAGATCAATCTGCTTAGAAAATTATTTTCAAATCTAATTCTAATTACTCTGTAAATAAAATATTACTTTGTTTAAAAGTTAAATAATATGAACTTTAGGATATACTCATGATTTTTTTGTGTAACTTTCAGTTAAAAAAGAACCTAATTCAGATTTCCTTGACTGACTCTTAAGTAGTTCTTTCCAAGTGATTTTCAATGTGTGTATAACAGTTAAATAGAGGTAAAATAATCTCTTTACATATAGATATTAAAATATAAGTTTAAGACTCAAGGAAATCATCACTCTGCCTCTGCACAACTAAATACATTTTTTTAGACGAGAAAGACTGATGTCTGCTGTTGAAAAAACAGCATTAGAGAAATTCAGGCCAGGAAGAGTGGATCTAATCTAAAGCCCCCTGGAATCAATGAGAAGCTTTGCTTTAACTCCTCTAGGCTTTGGCTCCAGCGCCAAGTAATTATTCAGGTTGGACTTCGGCCATTGATACTAACACCATCTGCTTACAGGAAAGTACCGTGAAATCTTTAACACAAATTGTGAAGGTGACAGTTCTATGTCTTATCAAAAAAATGGCACCTTTGAGAGAGTGTATTGTTGCTGTGTACCTTGTTGAGGACTTCATTCCCTGCCATCTCACAGGGAAGTGTGTCATCTACTGCGTTGCCAGCACTACCTTTTCCAAATATAGCCAAGTTTCAAAGCCATTGATTTTCCAATTGAAGTTCATATGCAAGTTTATGAACCAGGTTTTATTTTTATTGATGGTGTTGGATAAAAATAATAAATATACAGCAAATACATGGAAAGGGAGATGTAAGGGGGTTTTGTTTGCTAAAATCAAATTTTAAAAGAACAAAGTAAAACACATAGAAGTGAAAAAAGAATATTATGTGTGCAAAATGCTTACCTAGAGAGCAGGATAGTCTTATGGTTCAAGAGTGGATTTCTCACTATTTTTCAATTTTCACCTTTTCACAAAATCACTGAGGTAAAACGTTTAACCTTTCTCTTCCTCAGTTTCCCCATCTGTGAAATGGTATTAATTCTAATTCATCTGGCAGGAATTTGCCATCCTAAAATGCTGCTTTGAGGTGTTCAGACGCAGGGTAGTATATCAAACTACAAAGACTTGGCATTACTGCATACCATCTTATAGCCTGGATAGTCCCACATGATGTGCAAGGCCATTGCTTTTTTGCACACCATTGCCATTAAGCATCAGTTTTGCAGCACAGGCCACATTCTTTGAGAGCGAATAATTCATAGTCCTTTTTGTACCTGTAACTTACACTTTCAAGCCAAAACCAAAAAAGATGTGTCTGTCACCAGACAATCAGTGCATCTGCAGGACTTAAATATTGTTTCTTTATTGTAGGGATTAATGAAGTGCCATCCCGGATCCTGCACAGCACTTAAGGCATGTTTAACTTTAAGAATCTGAGTAGACTGATGGATTTCCATGGGAATCCTGATGTGCTTAAAGTATGTGTTGTTGGAATGAAGTCATATCCTTGTGGGGTCATGCTACTTTTGTTTGTGAAAGTGAAGGAACACTCTCAGATGTTACTCCTTCTACAGGGAATCTCCTGGTTGTTCAAGACTGGGATCCTCAATTATCTTGCCCTCCTGATTTCTGAGCCCAAAATCATATATGTGGTCTGTCTTCAATATACAGGATCAAGATCTGCACTGGTGTTTTAACATTAATTGTTTTCCTGTTCTGAGCTAAAAATAAATTCAAAACATCATGACTCTAAACAACTGATTTCAGTAGCACTGATTTTTCTTCTTTTTTTCCACTAATTGTGCCTAACAACTTTTATGTATGTAGATATGAAAATCATTAAATAATTCTCTGCCAAAAAAATAACCTTAAGCAAACAGCTCCCTTGCCTCAAGTCCCTAGGCTGCTTAAAAGGTAACACCTCATGGAGGAAGGGCACAAGCTCTTTCCTTCCAGGGTTCTGCATTGCTGTCTTAAGTGAGCATCTGTTGATCACAACACTGAACAAATTTTCCACCTCCATCTGCCATCTCTGTGGAATTCTTTGGCAACCTCCCAGAGACAGCTTGAGTCAGAGGCAGCACCTGCAGCTGCACAGACTTTTGCCCTCAGAAGGAATGCTGTGTTCACCTCTCGGTAGACAGGATGCTGTTTAGCTATTTGCATCATGACTTACTTCTGCTGGTGCCTACTCTGCCATCTGTCTGAAAGTTTCACACTACTTCTCTATTAGAATTTACCAAATGCACTAACTGCGTAAGAACCATAGTAGTTACTACTGTGTATGTTTAAAATGAATACATGTACAAAAGTGCACTTTCTTCATACAGAAATGCTTAAGATTGTTGTAACTTACCATATTTTTTTTTGTTTTGCAGTTTTACTAAAGAATGCAAAAAAGGAAGAAGAAAAGCCTTTCAGAGACTGTGCAGATGTATACCAATCTGGTTTTAACAAAAGTGGGGTCTACACTATTTATATTAACAATGTGTCAGATCCTAAAAAGGTAAATACTTGTTTTATTTTCTTGTTTGTTGATAGGATGTTGGTCTGGCTTTAAAGGAGCATTCAGAGCCTTTATTGAAGTTCTCATTCTGCAAAGGGTTGTACTGGTATGAATAACCTGGGCTGTATTCAGTCTTAAAAAAAATACACTAGAATGAAGAAAGTGACAAACTGTATTATTCTAGACATATTACTTTCTCTCTGACAGAGAGTCCTTCCTAAGATCCAACATACACTAAAGAGTTGACTCAAATTCTCCTACTTGACAAGTTCAGTTGAATCAGACTATGGCTGCAAATAAATCTGCGATGAAGTTTAGAAGAGAATTAGTAAAGTACTATAATGAGGAAACGGGTGGAGGGGAATTATCTGGTAGCACAGGGAAAGAAATAGCAGAATGGGTAGTTTTTAAAGATAAAGATTTATAAAAATTCCGCTTCTTTTGTAGGGAACAAGGAAGAATGGTTTTTGGCTGTAAAGAACACAACATGCTGAATATTAGCAATGTTTGAAGCGATGAAGCATGTATAATCCTGTACTTTGCAAAAAAAAGATCCTTAGAAGAGTTTTTTTGATTAAAATGAAACATTAGTCTGTAAAGGAGACTGTTTTTTGGGAAGACTTTTGTTGCTGAGGTACCTGAGTCAGCTGAAGCTAGGAGTTTGAGAGAATAACCTAAGCCTAACTTACACATGGAGGAATGCTGGCTCTCCCTCTGACAGGGCACTATTGGAAGCAGCCCCAAACAAAGCTAAGGGCTGATTACCTGGGAGTAAAAAATACAGCATTGTCCAGAAAGTGGGCCAAACAGGAGGGAGGAAACCACATCTGTCTAGTGAATTTATTCTGACTGCATTAAAATGGTGATCCTGAAAACAGAAAAACACAGTAACAAATATTACTGATGTTATATTCTATAGTCATGATGATATTAAGATATGTAAAACTTATTTCTAAACTGAATTGGTTTTATTAGAGGTATCTGGAAGCCTGTAAATGTCAAGATGTTATGGTTTACTGAGGGATAAGAGTTCATTAAACCATGAGTAGAATTGAGGTGAGAGAATGCTATGGGCAAAGACGAATATAACTCTGGTGAATGTGAATGGAAAAATAATTGACATGACATAAAATACAGAAATCCCTTTAAGCATTACTGAACAGGACAAGAACAATAAAAGCAGTTCTGCAGAAGCACTCAAAATAGAGATATATCATCAAAGTCCAAATTGCACGTACAAATAGGCAGTGGCTTTTCTTAGCCTTATTAAAGTTCATAAACCATCCCCAGAAGCTGGGGTGAAATGAAAAACAATGGTTATCTGAAAGTAACGTGGCACTAATGCATCTGGTATATTTATCTTAAACCCACTTCACTGGTAATATAAGGACAGTGACACTATGGAAGCCACCCTGTATTTCCACTGTATCCCTGTTTGCAGACGCTGCTATCAATCAATACGGGCAGCACAACTCAGCTGATACCATTGCATTCTTTTTTCCTGGAGGCTTCCTGTTTTAGCAAGAAAATGCATGTGTGTGTTGAGGGCGTTTCTGCTACCACCTGTTTCTGTCTTGCTCTAGCAATAACACAGCAAGAGCTGATCCCAGCCATGTTCATGTTAGTCAAGTGAAGAGTGTGATTGCTTTAACAGATGTTTTTTCAGACATTAAGGTCGTATTAACAGCGTACAAGTTAGTGCTGTGCAGAGATAGCTGAACTAACTCTACCTGAGATGGCTTCAAAATCACATCAACGCAGCACTGTGCCAGGACTAATTAGCCCAGAGGTAGCATCACACTGACACAGTTAGATAGCTCTGGGAACCAAGTTAATAACCTGATAGGTACTCCATGGAGACATACCTGCTTGTTTAAAGCCAGCTTAGTTATCTGGATACCACAACGCAAGACTCTGACATGTCTTAAGAGGCCTAATATATTGTATCTCCTGTAATACAGCCACTGGCAACTGTCTTATTTATAGTAATTTTATACTTCAACTCACAAAAATATATCTTCATTTAATTTTGTATTTCCTAAGGGATACTTACTAGAATCCTGAAATTCAGTAGAAAATATCCTTTTGTCATATATACAAATGTTACTGTCCGTTCTAGTTCTTTGTTGGTTTTACCTTCATATATTCATAGAAAATTATCCTCCATGCTTACAGCTCCATACCATTTATATGCCTCATTTTTATATGCTTACAAATTTAGATGGCAATTTTTCTTTCATGTTCCTAGCTTCAACAGTTCATTAGTTTAGTTCATTAGTCTTCCAGCCCTGCATCAAAAATTAGTGACTCATTTTGGTTTAAAAGGATCTTAATAATATTGCATATTTTTAAGATGGGTAGAGAAAAAAAAAATAGGCTTAAATATTAAGCTAATTAATTGGCTTACTTTGATGTGTGTGTGTGTGTGTGTGCAATGCCTGATGGTGTTGACAAATGATTGTCTCTAGGCCATAGTGAATCAAAGGTGAGAAGAGTCCTCTTAATCCCCTGCAGAGGTGAGGTCAGCTACAGGGGAAGCAGAGGCTGCTGAGAAGCAGAGGAGCAGCGGGAGTGAGGTTGTCACCATTTAGGAGCTGAAGGAAGCATGTCACTTTCAGGAGCTGAAGTAGACCAGGGGGACTGGTCTGAGTGCATACAGAACCTCTGTATCTCCCCTTGGATTAGTGTATTTGACTCTCTTACTGTCTTCTCCAACTCCCTCACAAGCATGACTTCTACCAACTTCTGGGTGCACTGCACTGAAAATGTAATGTTATTAATTACTAGTGGTATCTATGTGTCGGGGTCACCATTAGCCGGGGTCCTTATTTTTCCATGCGGGAACAGGAACAACACAACACCAATATGATGATCAGATCATCCACCTTTATTTCCCAATCCTGGTTACATTTATATTCTACTAAGTTCCGTACATGCACTCATCTATCTTCTAATAGGCTACAGGTCATCTACACGCGCTGTTCACGCGCCTCTACAAGCATTTGCATTGGTTAATTGCAATTAGTACGTAAAGCCCAAAACTTGCCAAAAACTCCCTTATCTCATACCCTGTTTTGGTCAGACTTGTGTGCTTTTGCTGACTACAGGTGTTTCTCACTTATCTGCTATCTTGTGTGTTTTTGCCAGCCTTATTTTGCTGGCCTTGTCTTCGTCCTTGCATTCTTCTGCCTGCACTAACTTCCCTCCAGCGCGGCCCAGACTCCTACATCTATGTATCTGGTCTTTACGGCTCTGCAAAAGCAATTGCCACTGTTGTCATGAACGCAGTCTTCACTCCTTCCCCTCTACTTTCTGCCTGTGGACTTCCTACCAATTTGCTGTCAATGACCTCTCTGAGCATATCTGCCAGAATTTCAACCCATTAAATTTATGATAGACCCTTATACTGTGGAAACGGTCATCCCGACATGGTTACCTTCAGGCTTCATTTCTGCATAGCAGAGGCACATTCCCTGACTTTCAAATGGCTGGTCTTGAGCTTGTTGCTCCATGCCAACAAGGTAGACTTGTGGTTATCCCTCCCTTTTTGTTTACTTTAAAATTGGGCTTATCTCTAAATGGTTATTATGATGTTTATAATAATGTAGTCCATAAAGCTAAAATATGTATAAATAATCCCTTATATGCCTTTTAGGAGCTTGAATATTTTAACCCATCCATTTAAGGAAGGGCAAGAGTACAATGCTTTGGATGCTCTTTTAATCTAAATCAGGTTATTTTATTGATGATAAACTCAGAATCTAGAGATGCATAGAAATTCAAAGTCCCTTTTCTTCATCCTTCTCTGGTAGAGGGTTAAATATCAAAACACGTTAAAAGGTGTTTAATGGCTGAGTGCCTTGACCTTGTCTGGGACAGAAGCCAGTCTGGGACATTTGTTGGCTAGAGCTGTGCACCGTGAACATCTATAATGAGCTTGGCACTGTTGTTAATACAGCAGGTGTTTGTGTCTACCACCGTGGAAAGTGCCAGACCACACAATGATGGCTAGTGAATAATGTGCTGCTGGTAAATCTTTCTTTCATTGTGCTGTTTTCTCTTTTAATTTGCTATATTATTCAGAAAACATCAAAGTCCTTTTATAGGTATTTTATTATATACACCATCATTTGTTTGCGCATGTCTTTAAAATGAGTAGTCTTCATACAGTTGAGGATTTCATGCTTTAAAAATTGGCAATGGATTCATGGGAGCTTGAAATGACTTATAAGGAAAATAAATCTATCATTTAGAAATTCTCACTGTAAATCAGACTAAAGAAATTAAATCCTGTAGATAAATGTTTTGACTCACAGTGTCTTCCCCGAAGGAGGAATAGGGCGATAATGTTTGTCTAGCGAATTGTGGGTTTTCTTGTGGTTACCCTAAATCAAGTTCACATGTTTGCACTGTTCGGTATTCTGTTTCCTTCCTATACCTACACAGAGACTTCACTCGGCATGCCTGGAGCAAGTTAAAACAAAAGCACTTGCACAGGATGACTGTGACAATGCTTATGAGTAGGAAAGATTTGGAATTGCTTTGCCTGAAGGTAGAATATGGTTCTCTAGTCAACTGAGGGACAAATTTTTATTTAACTGAATTAGATAGTAACCTTTAATTTGGCAAAACAACTTAAAGCTTTAAATTACCAACCAGTGCTGAATGGATTGACTCTTGTTGATGTGAATGCCAAAAGCTAAGCTGATGAGTAACACCTCTTCAATTCTCTTACATATAACATCTTACTTAAAAAGAAGGATACAACTATCCAAGAGCACAGAAAAATGAAATTTAGGTAGTTGCACAGCCAATATGACATGGATAACTACAGGGGAATGAAAATCAGGAAAATTTGCTTGAATGAGTAGCACTGAGAAACTTAGATCTTAAAATCAAGTGTCATACAAAAATAAGAACAAAAATGAATACTATCACTTGCCACATACCAAAGAATGTGAATGGATAAACAGTATTTGCATTTTTTCATAATTATCTTCTATATTTTTGAAAGGATAATGCAAGAAGTGTGAAAAATGAATGAAAATTAAATATCCATTTTGATTATTATATGAATTATTTAAGATTATTAACAGATTTCAGTTGACAATATTCTAACATCAAGCTTCAGCAAAGTTGACAAATTGTTAAATTATCCTTAATATACAGAATCTCAGTATTTAAGTTAGAATTTTTTTAGTGCAATGATGGCAGGGTATGATCTTACATGTTCTGTATAGGTCTTAACTTCTGAGCTTGTCCCTCTTGAGCCTGTTCCTATCTGTCCTCTGTCATCTATAAGGCCGCTTAGACTGACATCACTTGTTTCTGTTTTGGCACACCATAGGTAACATTATGAAGCAAAGCAGAATAATCTCATCTGTGCTACGTTTTGGACATCTTGAATGGGTATTTTCTGTAAGAATTCCTGAAGATTCTTTCTTAGACAGAATGACATTCTGCTAAGAGCATGAAGAGAATGTGAAGAGGAAAGCTGAGGGTGCAGAGGGGAATGAGGAGGTGATGTGCTTGGGTAATGTGCTGAAAGGAGACATTACTGGGACAATTACACTAAACATGAGAGCTCCAGTTGTAATCAAGTGGCTGGGAATACATTCAAGGGCATAGGGCATTAATCCACAGGAAAAGAGGTTTCCTTAGTTCCATTATTCACAAATATTTTTTCCCCCTAGGATGACAAGATTCCAATGCAAGTTTGTTTTATTGTGGTTTTGATATTTTTATTACTGCATAGGTCTTTTGCAATATGGAAATTGCTGGAGGAGGATGGACGGTTATACAGCACAGAGAAGATGGGAGTCTGGATTTTCAAAAAAGCTGGAAGGAATACAAAATGGTAAGGTGTAAAATGTGAACTACCTGTACAGTTCATAGAAGTGTTAGATTTCAAATAATACTTGCTATTATCGTAAGCAGATAGTTCTGCCTATGGTGATATGGTGTGGTCCTGCAGCCTTTTATGAGCTACCTTTTGTCATATTCTTTTTACAAAATTAGTTGAGTGTTATTGCCCATGATTTAGGGTTGCTTTCAGATCAGTTACTGAGGTCAGGCCCAGGCACATGCACTAAAGAATGTTGCTGTCTGTGCCTCTGAAGTTTTGACTTGCTGTGATGTTAAGGGTTAATAAGCATGTGATGATGTTCCTAATGCATGGATGTTTTCAGCTGAGGGGAACTCCTTTAGAACTTGGAGCACCTCAGATAGGAATGAAAAGTTTTACTGGGGTTTATCCCAAGTCATACAACACCTCTGCCAATCAAGCTAATATACTGGAAATGTTGATACTTCAAATAGGATTAAAAGAAAATAAATAACCTACCGAATTAGAGATGACATGACTTCAGCAGACTATTTTCCCTTTGCCAACTCGAAAAAATTTTACTCCAAGCTAAATAACTTCCGAGTTTTTTAATTCACTGCCTGATCAAACTTTCTGATGGAGCTCCTTCCTCTGAGTCCCTGAGGACTGGCTTGGATTTCAAGGACATTCCCAATGAAGTTTTCAGAACTGTGTTATCAGCCTAGAAGAGGAAAATCTTTTTCCCAGCAGTTTTCAAAAAACACTAAATGAAGAGACCGTTTAAAATGTTTAAAAATAAAAGTAAGTTCAGTTCAGTAAAAATTTCTATGGGAAAAAGTTCTGTTACAGAATTTACAATTTCAGAAATAACTGTAATATCAGATTATTGAACCAAAATATAATTTTGGAATTTATGGATGCTTTCTTAATAATCTTTTTATATTACTTGAAAATACAAATGATAGGGGTAAAAACTAATGATTTGGGTCAGACCTCTGCTACTGTAGATAACCAGAGGATCTAATTTGTTTCATAATATATGTGAAGTAAAAATAATATTAAAATAACAAATAGATATTTTTTAACGGATTTGCAAAATTTTATTTTTTTTTTTTTTAGAATTCATACAGTTTTAATTTAGCAGGGAACTTGAAAACTGTTTTACTCTATTTTGGTTTAGAGTCAGACAAAATATAAAACATCAGTTTATTTTTGGGGAACCAAAATTGGAAGATTCTAGCAGTTCTACTTATGAGGAAATTAGAATTTGTATATGCAACCTAACTTGTTCTCTGCGTATGGGCTGTTTTAATTTATACATACCATGTGAATTATTGAGATTTACTCAGTTTTTTTCTCCTGTGCTTTTTCTTAGACTATTTAATAAAAACATCCCTTCTTTTTAAAGTTTTCCCATGTGGCCTTTTTTCATATATATCCCTTCACTTAGCATTTTCCTCACATTATCCTTTACAACAGTGTGAGCCTGTTCAGGATTAGTTTATGTTGATTTTGTCTAGTTCAAGCAGTCTGAATTAATTTTGCTTCTCTTTCGGAATACCATAGTCTTCTAAGAGATCATTTACTTCTACCAAATAAAAAGGAACTGTTTTAGATTTTTACTGATACATATCCTATAAGTAAGTCATGAGAAAAGATGAGATTTAGGCTTGTCTCTGCTTCTATGAACCATTTCACCAAACTAACTAGGTTATGCCCTCCTCTGTGATTATCTTATATCACCAAATGTTGAAAGACAGAGGCTGGTGGATGCTCTGTGGATAACTGGAATAAGTGACAGTGTCTGAGCTTCAAGGCAATGACACCACTGACTTAATTCCCTCATTGTTCAGAGAGGGTGCGCGGTGTCTATTGGATCACATCTCCTCTCCTTCCTAACACAAGTACTTGGTGTTTCTTCCAATGGAAACTGGGTAGTGTGGTGAGGGACACGATGGTACTTGGTCTCACTTGGAGTGGTTGTACTTAATATGTGTTTTCTCAGCCCATAGTTCAGACACAGCTTTCCAGATTTGCTAAGACGTTCTTGTTGTGCTTGTATCTCACTAAGGCTCCAAATCTAATGGAAATAAACAATATAATAATAATGTAATAACAATAATAAGTCATGGGGACTTCTTTTAGTTTCAATGCATTTAGTTCTTATTGGAAAAGAATCTGGAAAACTATTGAAGCTTCTGAGCTGAACAGGAGCTCAGGCCACCAAACTGTGGCACTGCTAGTGCCCTAACAAGTTATTGGCTGTTCCAGTTGTAAGAGGCCATTGCACATTTTCTCTGACTCTAAGCTGAGATCCTTACAGCAAGTAACTTGGAAAGGGTACACATGGAGTATTCTCTGCAAAAGTGAGTTACAGGACTGCTTGGTCAAAAGAGTCACCTGGCAACAATGAGGCAATCATTGTCTTTGATTCAGTTTCATGCTGGTGCCTTCAGCTTACATGGAAGTATTCAATTCCTGTTCAATATATTTTCCAGACAACAAAAGAGGGAACAGGTTAAGAGAGAGATAAAGTAGTCATAAATATTTTGAAAGTAGGAGATATACAACTCCATCCATACATAAATTGCCACAAAGTCAGTGATACTACGGTAATAGTGTTACTAACTTTTTCTCCTTGTTCTTTTGGCTTAATTTCCACTGGCATCCAATCTGCACTCTGGAACATAAAGTTACATTTTCTTTAGTATGTAAAATAGCTAATGAATACATAACCTTTTATGCAGATTTATTGTTATGCCAGATTGGTTATGCCATCTTCTTCCTTAGTGGCATATGTGCTTACTGGTATTGTTCAGTTTTGTTATTAGTCTTATGCTGTGCAGTGTAATTTGTGCCTTTGCTTCTAAGAACTCATTTCTGACTATGAAATCTCTTGGGCCATTTCAGCTTTGTACCTTCAATACTAATTGTGAGAAATTCAGACGAAACCCTGTGAGTTCATCCTTCCATCCTTTTCTTATCAGTATCTACTATGTCTGTTCTTTCACAATTTGAGATGGATTTTCCATTATACTGTTTGTTGCTTATCAGAAATATTTAAAGTGGATCAACAAGTAATTTCTTTAACAACAGCTAAGATCACCCTGAAGCAGGTTTCAAACATTTTTCATATTTCCTTGCCCGAGGAGTGAATGTAACACAATATTAGAGTTTTGACCTCTAAAAGGAGAACATAGTTACAAAAACCTCTTACCATCTGCAAACCTGTTCTGCTATTAGAAGGGGGGTTTCCACAAGCTTACTCTCTAAGACAGAGTTTCTGGCATTTATTAGGCAGTGATTAGCAATAATCAAATCCAAGTAAATTATTAGCTCATGTGCTAACTTGGCTATCAAGTCTTCTTGCTCAATTTCCAGCTTTTCAGTTTTGGATAAACACACCTTTCCCAGTTACTGTCTCCATTTTTGCCAAATTAAGTGATGGAGTATTGGATTCCTTATTCTCTAGCCTTTTAGCATGTCTAGTTTAATAATTCCCATGAATTTCACAGAAGTTATTCTGCACTCAACAGCCTGATATTCACTATCATTTTCCTAGGGGGGCTTCTTGGGGGTCAGGTCTATTGGGGGCTTCCTCAGACCTTTAAAATTATTTTCTTGCTTTCTGTCATTCGAGAAAGACTCTCAATAGGTATTTGAAATTGCGTGCCTTGGCTAGCCCACAACATTCCTTCTCCTAGCCAGCTTTTTTATCTTGTATGTCAGTATTTAATTGTACTGCATGCCTTTATTGCTACAGTATTGCTATTTTCCTTTCTCTGATGAAAACAAGCTATCACTTTTTAAATCATTCATAATGCCATGAGCTAGATTAGGATCACTTGTATATGTTAGACTCACAGCTGAAATTCTAAGCTTTATGGCAACTATCTCCTATCTTCCTGACCAGCAGCTGGTTTTTCTTTTGGTTCTTTGAGGCAATAATGACATTCAGCAGTGAATTCCACACCCTCTTAATCTCATGTTCCTAATTAACATCTAAGAATCCAACACCAGTTCAATGCTTAAAACAAGTCTGCTGCCAATTTATCTCAGAAGTCATCATTAGCATTTCTGTGTGCCTGAGAAGCACATCTACAAAACCATTTCCATTTCTGTTGGGGTTTCTTCTTTTTCTGTTCTCGTTAAAGCTGTTGGGTTAAATTGATGGCTAGCTCCATAGTGCCAATATGGTATGATGCCAGAACAGGATAATTTATGCTCTTCCATGGCTTAAATTATGCAGCACACTGAGAGCCAGACCACAGAGATGGTTACCAGAACTTTCTCTGGAAGTACTTCTGGATACAGTGCTAGTGGGCATTTACGTTATGTTATCTGGAATAATCTGACTTTTCTCTGAGCCTCAGTAAATTTTAACTAGTATAACAGGTCTGGTGATCCATGTCTTCTGCTTACCTAAAAGACAACTGAACACCTCTTTGGACTATAAGTCTTTCATTTCCTTCTAGGCGTGATGTTCCTTACCCTTTTTGATATACTTCCTACAATTCATCTCTGTGAGTAAGCGCTAGTTTGGACATAGGTCCCAACCATTTCCTGGAAGACCTTTCAGTTTGTGACAATCGGGTTGCTGGTCACCTAATGTTTTCACCTCACCAGTCCTTGCAAGTCCTGCAGACTGCACGTTGTGTATTTGGGCATCTAGATCTACTTGAATTATTCATAACAAGAGCTACCATTCCAACAAAGATTTTATTTCTTGGTACCATCTTTCAGTTCATTCTGAATACTTCCAGATGTTACTTACTCTTAAATTTTACTTGCAAAGTGTCCAGCTCCTGTTTTAGAAAGTAGTCTCCTAATTCCTTTTATGGTCTCCATTTGTTTTAAGCCTTATTTTAATTTATCTTGTGAAAGTTTCAGTTCCAGTTTTCAGTTATGTTATCATTCTTTCTGCCCACCTTTCCTGCCTCTAAACTCAGACATTTTTTTTCTTCCGTATTGTTTCAGTAGCAATACTAACTTGCACTTTTTTTTTTCTTCTTCAAAATAGGTCCTCACTACAGTTAACACTGTGTTTGACCTGAGCAAAGAGGCAAAACCTCAAGCTGTTGTAGTGTTCCCTTTTGGAACATTAATTCATGATGGAAATTTCTCTGTTGCAGTTTTGTCTTTACAAAGAGTGTGCAGATTCTTTCTTCTCCCCAAACACTTGAAGAATCAAACAACTACAGACAGAGCCCCAACCCCTTCCAGTCATGTTAGGCTGTTATGTTCATCACTTTCAAATGAGAGGCTGACTGCATAAAAATGCACAAGACACATTTTAAATTGTTTGTGTAAGCTTCATGATTATTGTTCCACTATTTTAGTGGAAAACAACTTCAGATGTGTTTTTTTAAAAACAAACATTACATAAACCATATGGCTTGGCTGAGGAGAACGTTCTTGACAGAAAGAATAAATTTACTCATAATTTGAATGCTCATATTGTGGAAACAATGTCTTTCATAATTCTCGGTTTTGTTAAAACTAGCTATTCTGAATTAATTTAAAATAATTTTCAGGATTATAAGTATTTAAGCTATGTTATGCATTGATATGGCCACAAAATCTTCACACTTTTGTTGTATTACTGTGTTCTTTAAGAGAGAACTCAAATACTATCAAACAGGTCTGAAGATGGTACCACTGCTTTCTGTGACTATTCCACATTAAATGAGTTTGTCAAAAGCTCACTTTCTGCATCTTCATTCATACTAAATCTTTTCCTTTAGACTAAAAAAAAGAGATTGTTGGGAGCTAAAAAGTATATTCCACTGCAAGCATATGATGCAGCTCCCTGGATTCACAGGATGTCAAGTACTGAAATGACCATTGAAACTAACTTCACCTAACTTCTGTTAGGGAGATTTAGAAAGATGTTGCTGTTGTTCACAGGAATTAAAACACTCCTCAGGTTTTCAGATAGTGATTTGTAATTTTGACAGGAATTGAAAATTAGGAAACCTTTATAGCCATGTGGAAAATGTACATACACATGCTAGCTAGAGATTCCTAGCTACCAACAGGCCTGTGGCTTTATGACAGTAAGAGGTTTTCTCCATTGATTTTGGCTTGAGCTATATTCAAGTTACCTATTTTTTGGTCACAAACAGTAACTTGAAGAAATACAAAGCAACAAAATATTACACTTAATGTATGTATGGTTAGATATGTAAACCTTAAAAGTATGATTGTTGATTGATCTCATATGGACATAAATTTTCATCTTCACTATTATTACCCCCAAATAGTTTGGCTATGAAGGACCCCCAAGGGCAAAGATATACAACTGCTTCTGATAATTAGCTAATTGAATTTTATAATAAGAACCTGAGTCTTCCTTCCAATGAGAGTTTGTGTGTTTCCCTGTTTTGCACAGGAGGGATCCAGTGGATGGGGATCCTACTGCTATTTGACTCAATTCCTTCTTTCTCTACTCCTAGGCCATACCTGTACTAGCACACTGAACAGAGCCATGGCCTGTGTGTGAATGCAGTCTTGTGGCACAAGATCTTCAATCACTAAATTTTAGTGTAGTTTTGATCTGACTCAAATATTCCACATATAATGCCCAAGCAGTTGGGTGTAATGGGACATTCTCAAATGGCAGTTTGCACAGGGCTGCCCTGTTTTCAGAGCTGAGAAGGTTTTACTGTTAACATATGGGTTATTCTAGTTTACTTGCTTCTGCTTAGCAGAGCAGTAGGGGCTGTTCAGAACACTCTTCACAGCTTCTGCCTCCCATTGTGGTTTAGTGAAACAGTTCTGAGGGAAGGAATTGTTGGTTCAACGAATATGGGGAGGCATTTTGAAGATAACCTGGGAATAGGAAAGGAATACAGAAAGTTTTGTGGAAGGAGGAGAGCCTTCATAACACTATCTGTAGTACATCCATCCATCTAGCTAACTAGCTGGAGGTATGTCCCATAACTTTTTCTGCAGAAACAACTTCATGTTCTTTCCCTGCCAATAGCATGAAGAATTTTATAAAGTGCCTTGAAATATCAGTATGGTCCTTCCTGCAAAAATGAAGGTAAAAACTAGGGAATGAATGTCCTTAGAAAAGATCAAAGTCATGTTGCTTCTGTACTGTAAACAAACAAGATAAGTTGGGAGTGGTGGTGGTGTTGAACTGTTATATTGCATGAATAAGCTTATGAGAATGAGTTTTGAATACAAGGGTAAAAAAAAGGCACACTTCAGACATGAGTAATTCTGTAACATATAGTCACAAATACATTTCTTATGATAGTATACTTCAAAGTCATGAGTTATAAGTTGCTTACATCTGAAAAAAATAATTTACTTCAAGGGACTGGGATAGATGACATGGAAGTAATTTGTTTCTTTTAGACATTTACCAAGTAATTTGGATCTAAGGAAATGATTTTTGGTGACCGGAATGTGTATTTAGATATTGTGTGAGTAATGCCTTTCATGGAGACCTACCCTTCTGTGATAAAGAATGACATGTCATACTAGTTTAATAAAAAGCCACTCTGACTGCAACTGTTACTCAGATAATTGTCACTTTCATCAGTGTTATAAAAAGAGCCAGCATGTTCTCTGCTTCTCCTGAGATCTAAATCCAGCATGTCCAGTGGAGATAGACATTATATTAAAGTAGTGAGAGACCATATTCAGTTTTATGAAAACATGCTCATGAAATTATTCTGGTCCTTACCAAGGCTTAATCTACAGTGTGCATTTCAGTAGTATAATCTAATCAAAACTGAAACAATATTTGTTTCACTTGGGATCACTAGACTGGGCACCAGAGAAGATGTTACTGCACATGGAAGCATCTTCTTTATTTTGGGGAATATTTTTGGATGTAAAATTACACATTTTTTTGTTGGAGCACAGTTGTGTTTTAAATGTGTTTTACTCAGCACAGTCTTCCCTATGTAAACATTACTGGATAACATCAGTTTCAAGTGTTGTGTTGACACATGGCTATGTACTTGTGCCTACTCTGCTTCAATTTAACATCATTAATGTATACTGATAAGATTCATGTGGTCTTCCAATGGCTATTAATATAATCATGTAAGGTATTCCTTACATGTAAAAGTCAATAAATTTTATGCAATGATATCATGATTTAGCTTAATTATGCTAATAACCTGTAGCAGAGCACCATGAGAAAGACTGATGTTCTTAAAGAAACTTTCTAACTAACAGATGTAAATATTATATTACAAGACCCAGGTGAGATTTTGAGAGGTTGTTTTTTAAATTAGTGATTTGAACATTTAGAAAAATTGTAGCAGGGGTCCTCCCAAATGATAGTTGTGTGCTCACATCATGGAACAACTTCCTCTCAGGGAGGAGCATCTCCTGCCTGATCTGTTCCATTTGGGACTCACTGGAGCAGCCCTTCACTTTGGGGCTTGTGTGTCAAATTAGCACTATAACTTTTTGACTCTGGTGTCGGTCATCTTCTGTTCTTGTTCAGCTATTTAGTGTAGCAGATGAACCCAAGGAAGAGAGAATAGAGCAACCCATAAGCTTGATGTTTGGGGTATTTAGACATATTATGGGGCTGAGATTCACGTCCCTGCTTAAACTCACGTACAGGTGGTTTGGCTATATGTCTTTCTTGTAGCATCTATGCTCCTAGTCATGTGCATCTTTGTTATTTAGGATGTCTTTTGAAAATCGAAGATAATTAAGTCCTACCACAAAAAGTTCTTCCTTTTGCCTGAAGTGAAACAAAAGTATTTTTTCTTTTTTTAGATTTTTTTTTTTAAAAAAAAAATTAGCCCTAAACAATATAATTTATTTCTTTGCAAAGAAAAAAACAGAAAGTTCTCTTAAGCTCCCAATTGTTCTTCCTTAGAGTACAAAAATTGAATTTTCTTTTCTACAAAACATACCCATCTCCCTGGGATGCACTTACTAGGAGCCTCACTAAGTGTCTGTATATTCTCAGGATCCACTTGTCCTAGAATGGAAAAAGTGGTTTGGGAGAGAGGCTCTCAATGTAATTTGTCTCAGTAGGAAATGCTCTTCTGTATTTTGTTAAACAGTAAGAAAATTAGATTGAAATCCAGGCCTGAGGAAAATGCACTGGCTGTTGTATATGGGTCACTGTAGGAAACAGCTGTGTGGAGTCCACTGCCTAGCCAGAGGTAACATTTGTGTAAGGTTTGCACCTCAAACCTGGATTCTGTCACTCTGAGTTCTCCCTGATCAGAAGTCTGCTACTACTGATGCTGTGGGTGTTTGACAAGGAAAAAGTGAACCTAACTATATGTCTACTAATATATTTGGTCTAGAATGAAGTGTAAGAGCCTGAATTGCTGAACAAGAATTTGAGATACACTTTTCAAACTTGGAATGATTATACAGACATTTAGTTCTTTATTTAAATTAACAATAACTTAGTTTTTGTTTTAGTCTGTTGAGTAGGTACCTCTGGCTTCAATCTAAACATATTTTTAAAACTTGCCACCAAACATTTGTTAGTATTTCATAGAAATAATTCTGAATATTTAGCATTATTTTCCCATATTCTGTTAAGCTATTTAACATATTTGTTCTCTGAGGAAATTGAAATAATTTCGATAGACCATATCTTAATTTCAAATAATGCAACGAATAGTTCAGTGTGATGGAAATGAAGAGGTGTACTGACCTTTTTGAAAATTATCTTCTTAAACAAAATCCATTCCACATTCTCAGCTAAGGCAAAAGAAGCTGAGTATTCTTTATGGCTTCTGGGAAGACACTGCTGCTGTAAAACACTGAATTATTATCTGCTTTATTCAGTGAATTGTCTGACAGGAGATGAACCCATAGGATATATCCACTGTGTCTGGTTTCAATTTTGTTTTGTCTATAAAAAGTCAAAGCTTCCTATGAGCATTATCAGACAAAATAAATAAAGTAAGAGAGATAATTGTTTAATGAACCTAGAGTAACACGATTCAAGCAGAATACCCCCACAGATTTTGCCAAAGCTAATAAAACTCTTTTGCACCCTACTTATTATTTTTGACTAAGTATCAACTTTGTAAATTCTTAAGGTCATTTTTAAAACCAGTATTAAATTCTGTTTCTTTGTACTCATGACTGCTTTAGTAGTTTTGACTCTGTTAATCACCATGCAATTGGAAATGAGCTGATGTAGAACCTGGATGTCATCTAGAGTAAATATTATAAAATCATGTACTTCTGTCTGTGATTCCTGGTTCGAAGTACTTTAATGCGTACAAAAGAACAACAAATTACTATTTTTACTATTTTTTTTTCTTTTACGTAACAGTTGGGCACTATGTCAGAATTTACATGATTTACTACATAGTTATAGGCATAAAGAACCAGAAAACTCCTTTGCTTCCTCCTAGTATATAAATGGGATTAAAACTGTTAGTAGGTTCAATATTGTGTCATTTCTTTACTCTGAAAACAGGTGTTATCATGTCTGCAAGAACAATCTATTCTAAATGTAAGACAAAATTCACCTGATTATTCCTTGATAAAAAACTTATTTTACTAATTGATTGTGACTTTTATGTCTTTTTAAATTACTTATTTCAGATCAAACTTTTCCAAAATATGATCTTAATGAAATTTTCAGCAACAAAAATATAAATGTTTTCCATTTGTGAACAATAACATGAAACATTAAAATAATCTATGCTAGGTCAGTACAAAGATTTGTGTATTCTGTCTGTGGCTAGTTAAGTTAAGAAAGCATATTATGATAGTGTAAGTATATTTCCCTGCTATATTCTCCCAACTTCCATAGAGTGCTAATGAGGAAAATGTAGGAGAACTCTGAAAACTTTTGGAAATTTTTGACCTTTCCCTATTACATTAAGCACTCTTTTGGGAACTTAAAGCCTTTAATTTGCCAGTCATCCCAAAATGTTATGCAAATTTCAAGGGAAAAGGAAAATGAATATTTTTGGAATAAAATAAAGTTTAAAGAATTAATCCCTCTACTTGGAAGCATAATGAACAAAATGTAGAAAGCTAATGACAAAATAGTGTCTTTTAGTCATTTAAAATGCAATTTTGGAACAGTGCTTCCAATCCACTGGGTTTCAGAGGGACTTAAAATGTAGTTAACTACAAACACATTCATGAAATACAGATGTTCCTTTTCTTAGTAGATTGATAGCTGAGGATGACTTGGATCACCTCATGTACTTCCTTGAGTTTAAATACAAAACTTTAACACAAATAGTTCTGGAAGTATTTGCTATAGCAATATGCAAACAAAAAACAATGAGTATGTTGACAGAGTATATATGTGCTGGGAAACAAACACACTGAATGACAGCTATGGGTCTGGAATAGGTGACTCAATGTTAACTTTTAAGATTTAACTCTTATGTTGAGAATGTCCTAAGGCATTCTCAAAACCAAACTTCTTGTCCATAGATGATCATGGTTTTAGGCAAGATTGAAGGCATCTATCACTTGTGACCACACAGATTTGAGCAGCAGTATAAACATAAATCTTCCATTAACTAAAATGCTTGGATTTCATTACTGAATTTTCATTACTGAATTGTCTCATGAACAGCAAAATTAATGAGGTCTGCTTTTCTGTGGATTTTTGTCCTATGTCCTGCTTAGAAGTCTTATTCTTGTTACTAACAATCACCTGAATCCTTATTATTTTCTAAGATTCTCTGTGGCAATAGCTGGAGTTCCTCATTTATGTCCCTCAAATCTCTCCCAGATGTCTAAGGGTTCTCTGAGGCTTGGCTTGCTGGTCTGCACCTGCTGATAGGCAGTTGGAATAGGCAACTGCTGAGCATCTGCTTCAGCATTTATCCCAGCAACAACTCACCCCAGATACCAGTTCTGAAACCTTGTTGAACTTCAAGTTTGTGTGATTTCTATCCCAATCTCAAAAGTGTTCAAAAAGTATTGTATAAAAATAAAGGACAGGTGGGCATAACAATTGCACAAACTTGTTTCGTTAAGATTTCTGGCTGAAGAAAAAACCCAAGAATTTGTATTTGAAGATAAAATTCTGAAATGTACTTTGAAGGCTAAAGATCTTGAAGGCAAATCAAAAGAAACCAGCACAATAATTTTCTTTGCCAGCTTCAGGGTTGGGAATGGAAATGAAAAGTTAAATCATGTTTTTCAGAATTTTTGGCTAATAATATATCATTCTTTTCTGCACACAAAAGCTTACATATCTTGTCAAGGTACTAGTGTTCTTGTAACAGCGACAGTCTAAGTAAGATATAAACATGGAAAGCTTGTAGTTATTAAGTCAGCCAAAGTATCTGAAAAAGCCAGCAAGCATGCAACTCTTTCTTCAGGTCTGAAATAGAGGCAGTAAACTGCAGACTAAATACAGGCTGGAAACAGTTGAGTTTGGCATAATAAAATTATACTTGAAGAAATTGTTCCCAACTCTGTGCTTAACAGAAATGTACTACTCCTCTCTGTTTTAGATCTATGAGAGCTTTGAGTGCCTATTTGTTTGTTTATTTCTTTTTTCAGCCATATTAGGTGTTTAATAAAACATACTACTTCTACTTAGGAACATTCTTTACTTCAGAGATATGTTTTATATTCTACTTACATTCTTGCTTTTCATTTCATAAGAGCAAGGAGTTTGTTTAAAAAGAAGTTGCTCCTGACAAGAAAAAAAAAAAAAAATCATTCTTAGTCTAGGCATTTCTAGTCTGAGTTTCAGTATTGTAACTCCTTACAATAGGATTCAGTTTTTTGTAACTAACGTGGTGGCTTTCCTCATAATTTTTATATTCCTTTTTATATTCCTTCTGTTCCCTTTTGCTGCAACTTCATTTCCTCTGGTCAGGAGAGCAAACCACTTAGTGATAGATTTTCATCTTAGTGTAATAACATGTGTGAAAAGGGAGAAGGAAGTGTAAATGCAAAGAAGAAAAATTATTATTATTTCAGAATAATTATATATGGTGCCTGGACTTTATATAGAACACATATGGGAACACATAATGTTAAAAAAGCCACATGTATTACATCCTGAATAGGCTGTAATCTAAATAAGATAAGACAAACATAATTCAATAAAGCCACAGTTCAAAGGGGAGTCCCCTCAACTTGCCAGCACTGGGAAAAAGGGAGAAAGGATTTCCTGAAAATCTTCTTTTAAAGGGAGACAGACGATAAGAAAAATAATATATCTTCTGTGAGTAAGAAACATAGACTACAAAGAAACATACTTTGGCTCGTATATAAATACCTATGCTCCAACTTCTGCCTTCTGGATTTTAGAAAGAGAAACTGCCTGTTAAGTGGTCACTTCAGAGCATGTTTTCCTTTCCTCTGAGACAAGTGGCAATGACCAGTGGTGAAAAAGGATGTCAGAGACAAACCACTGACTGCTCTGGTGTGACACTGTCAAAGTTGTTATAACAGGGGAGACCATGTGTGACAGTCATAGGGCCAAGAGACAAGGTAAGGAGATGGAAAGGATCAAAGGAACAGATGAAAAACTGAAAATTACAGAAGGGTATGTCAGCTATAAACAGGGTTTATGTAGGTGAGGAACAAGCTTTTGTATTTTAGGAAATACGTATGAAGCCAAATATGTATGCAAATGTGATCAAACCAGTAGGTGAGAGATACAGAAGCGTCATCATGGGAAAGCTTGAGGAGAAGGAGCTCACACTGGAAGACTGATGCTGTCAAAGCAAGATATCACTAGTATTAGCTGCAACCAGTATTTACAGGCATTTATGTAGGAAATAATCTACTTGAGAAAGAGAATATGATGAAATAAAGTGCAGGAAAGGAAAAGCCAACTAACTAATAGTATCCTCACATATTTCAGTTTTTCTTCTCTGAGACTTCCCACAGACTACTGAATTTCAATTCTTGCAGACTAAACACTTTGTCCATGGGTATCACTTGTTGGTCTACAAGCCAAAAGGCAGACATCCTTATTTGAAACATAAACTAATATACTCAGCTCAGTGTAGCCAAACGTGGCATGTCTTCTCAACCTCTAATATCAGTGAGCAGCGAGCTGCTCAGCTAGGCTAGTTAAAACAAAAATGACTCATGAATAGAGTACTTTCTAATGTAATTCCCTGTAGGAACAGCAAAAAAATCTCTCCATTTTATATTTTTTTTTATCCAACCATAAACTTTCAAGCTTCTAAGTTGTTTAAATTGATTTTCTTTAGAAGTTTGCATCTGGTATACTTATGCATTGCCTGAGTGAAGCATTAGCTGTGCTGCAGCTTCATTCAGCTGTCGCATGGCCTCTGGGAAGGCAGGATTTCATCCTCAGTAGACCCAACTAGTCAGGGCTAGAGCCAGGGAAATGCAATAAAGAACAGAAGAGAGAGGGGGCTGTGCTTTCAGTGTTTCTATCTCACATCAGGAGTGACTGAAACGTCATATAGAGAGAATCAATTTCTTGCCAATGTGTCTCACAGACACATTTCCCATTACCTAGCTTCTAGTCCCAAGGAAGTCTCTTATTTTTACCCCCCTTTAAAAAATATGTGCTTCCTGAAAATGTTCAGACTTAATCCTGAAAATTACACAGACTCAATCAATGGCATATCACATGGTTTAATCCATGATCTGAAACTGAGAGCAAATGTTGTCTGTTAAATAACATGATGGGGAGTGCAGAGGCAAAGTAGCTTCCTATAATGAATGATGAAGGATATATTTGAGATTGGATACAATCTAATCTATCCCAAAACCACGATTGCTTTATTTTTTATTTCTTTCCTGTATCTGGCAGTCATAGCTTAGTAACAGAGGGTGAATTTGTATCACAGGCAGGAAAATCATCCAAACTTTCATTTAATTGGATCAGGATTTTCACAAGGGTCTTCTAAAACACTCCCAGCACATCACTGTGAGTAAATCAGGAGATTTCCAGTTCCCATTTTTTTCTATTTTAAGAAATACAAATAAGCATAGTCATGTTGAAATAGTTCTTCACAAGTAAGGATTACAGTTTAAAATAATTTTTATTGTTTAAAGAGAACAAAAATGGAATTAAGAGTTTTTAGGTAAGAACTAATAGTTTATAAAGAAAAATAATTTTATTATGTAGTAAATTAAATTAATTACATTAAATAAAACCTTAAATTTAAAGTAGTAAAATATTCTCTAAAATTTAAACAACTTTAAAACATGGAAGATGCACAAAAATATAGGTCTAGGCATACATTTTGAAAACTGGTTGTACTTTTTTGTTTTATTATTATTTTTCCATGTTTGAAAATAGTATAGTTTGTTTAACTGGAAATAAGATCATCTGAAGATGTGAAATGTGAGGAGAGTTAGGTACCTTAAATATTCTACTGCTGTTTATTTTTCATTCTTAGAAAATAAAGTTAGCGTACCCTCTCCTGTGCTTTGGATAGCCTATAGGAATACTCCTAACTCTTGAAGTTAAAGATTTCAAAGCATCAAAACATATATAGATATCTTATTTCACCTCAGCAGGATAAGAAAAAAATAACATTTTAGTAGCCAAAATCTTAGCTAATATGAGCTTTAGTGGACCAAGGATGAAGTAAATAAATGTTCCAACAGAGGATCACTCACAGACACTGTCCTGTCCAGCAGGTCTTATACACAGAAAAGGATTTTAAACTAAAAAACTCCCTCCTTCTGTTGTGACAGACACTTGACAGCAAAGGAACAGTCCATTCTTCTTTAGAGATTAAGACATGAGCTATCATCCATAGCTAATTTAATCTAGGCTAATTTAAACTCTTCTTAGCCTTTTATAGTGTATAGCAGAATTCCATTTTGACTTAACCGTTTTAATGATGACTAGGTTATTCTAGAATATGTCTATGTCCAGTATGCCCATTGAAACATGTGCAAATAAAGCATCATATTATTAATATTTTCTAATTGGAAAGTGATTTTCAACTGATAATCTCAACTGTCCTTTCAAATATCAGTTTAACTGCATGGCACTCTACTTGGTACATATTAGTAGACTCATTTTAGAGATAGTCAAATTGGAACACAGAAAACCATGATCAGTAATTAAAAGTATAGGTAAAATATAATGATGGTTTTATTATTGCATAAAGTTTCTACCAATTAAAATAATTACATCTAGTTATTTTGCCAACTTTTTTCTAGGGTTTTGGTAGCCCATCAGGTGAACATTGGCTGGGAAATGAATTTATCTTTGCAATAACAAGTCAGAGGCAATATTCTCTAAGAATTGAATTAATGGACTGGGAAGGAAACCGGGCATATTCACAGTATGACAGATTTCACATAGGAAATGAAAAGCAGAATTACAGGTAAGAATCTATTGAAATTGTTTTGACTCTGCTGAGTGATAAATATTGTTCATTGTTTGCTTGTTAAGTATGAGAAAGGACAATAATATGATTCTGATTTTCATTGAAAGTGAATAAAGAGAATGAAAAATAAAATAGAAATCTGATTTCTCAGTGATGGAAGGTTAAAGTAAATCTAATATATCTGAGAACAAGGGATGATCTATTAATCATGCTGGCTGGTAGAACTGCTAAAAGTCATATAATTTTTAGCGTATCTGAGACCATCAGAACTCAAAACTGATTGAATAGAAAAAGGATATGGATTCTTCATTACAGCTTGAAGGATTTCTACCTTGGAAGCATAAATCTGAAGCAATGGACATGGAAAGAAAAGACCAAAATTTCTGTTAAAACATTTGATATTTCCAAACTAAAAATTCAGTGCAAATTAAGAGGAAAACCAGAATGCTGGATCTTATTGTGAGGAGATAAACCACACAAAATAAAGTGTCCAGTACTAGATAGCCTTCATTCATCATCAGCAGTAACATGCAGTATGCAGCATTTATTATAGTTCAAAAAAGACATATGAAATCAAACCTCTTTGCAATAATAGTTTTCTCCTTTTGTTTTTTTTAAATAAAAAAGTAAGAAACTTACATCTACTTATTAAAAAATGAAAATAACCTTGGAGACACAAGAAATATGGATGACCTAGGTGGTTTAATTTAAATTTTTTTAAAATCATTGCTTCATCTGAACAGACAGTACAATGCTGGAGAAAGAAAATGAAACACAGAAAAATATCCTAAATTATTTATTACAGCACATCTAGTTAGCATAAGACTTAGGAGAGAAACAAATATATTGTAAAACCAAATATTCAAGTCATAACATGTGAAACTAAGTTGGTATTCAGATTTTTAAATTCAAGTAACTTGATTCTCAGAAATCACCTGATCACCTCCCTCCCTTCCCCTTGGGCCTCCAGAGAAATGGAGGTGAGAGCAGTTTGGTCTTTCTGCTGACAGGACTCTGCCCAGGTGGGACACAATGTAGTGCCCCTGTGTCCTGGGGTTTGTTAGAGGGCACTACTGCGTAGTGTAGAAGTGCAAAAGCTACATTTAGAAGCAATCTATATGAGTTTAGCTTCTGCGTAAAGCAAGGACTATCCCATGGCATACAAAGGACAGCTCTGTCCTCCATTGCCTCCAGCAATGCCGTGCCTGTCACTGCCTGTGGCATGTGGTTTCCCCAGATTTGGGAAGGTGAAGCACCTATTCTGAGGTGCTCTTAGGCAAAGGGTACTTATAAGTGAAGGAAATTTCTCAAAACAGAGGCTAGAAGTATTTATACAAGACATAAAACCAGCAGTGTAAAAGAGGAAAAGGTGGGGCCTTAAACATTAGTAGAAGATGGTATTCAAAAATGTAAGAAAAAGATGGGACAAATACTTGACAAGTGAGGAAAAATGTCAAAGGACAGAGTTACATGTAACTTGAAAAATTACAATGAAATTCAGAGAAGATGCCAGGAGTATTACTCAGAGAGTGAATTAAGATGGCTGAATTTGGTAAATAAAACAGTGTCTTTTTTGCTCACATTTATTCTGTACTGAATAGGGACAACATGTATTGTTGAGGAATTGGAAGGATGTTGAAAATTTAACTTATATTAAAGCTTATGTTAAGGGAGGATTTTTTTTCAGAGTTCATTTGTGGTAAAATAGCAAGAGAATTTCTTGTTTTGTATCAAAATGCTAGACTGTATTTGAAGTAAGATAGTAGAGAAATTTGGAAATGCTTAAGGGATTTCTGCCTATCATAAATCCATGTAATGAGCTCAGAGTAGAAGAAGAGGCAAGGAGTTTTGGGGAAGGGCTGCACCATTGTTCCTCCAACAGTCTGGGAACTCTGCTGGGGACTGTGACCTAAGACTTCCTCAGATGCTAACCACCAACCAGGACCAGGACACAGGCTCAAGAAATTATGTACAGTTGTCTGTGTGTATTGAATTGATTGCCTTTTTCCTGGCACAGTTTAAGCCTGATCCAAGTAGCACTTCCCCAGGCAATTCCTGAACACAACTGTGGGATCCCATGGAGCAGGGACTTTTCCATTACACACTGAGCAAATCCATGTTAGCGTGTTGGGGAAGAAAGTCTAGCCAGACAGACACGCATAATGGTGTGCCACTAACTTTGAAGGCCAAAGAGCAAGCCCTAGCCCAAGATTTAAACTTTATTCAAATTTTGACATGTCCTTTGTTATCTGTGATAAACTTTGCCTCAAAGAAAGAGACTTTAAAGGACTTGGGCATAGGATTTGTTTCTCTGCCTTAGCTGATAACACAGGCATTTGGAGATTTCTTAAATAGATTAAGTTTAATATGTGGATGGACAGAAGAGTAGCCCAGGAAAATCATCCTGAAACAGTCTAGGTCTCCAGGATGTCTATATGAACAGGGGAATATTTAGGAAAGGAAAGGAAACCCATTTTCATTAGAAGAAAGGGAGATCTTTTGGTAATATAAAACATATTTTCTGAACATGGAAACAATTGTGAAAACTTGCTGAACAAGAAAAACAAAAGAGATGTATTTCGAAAGTGTAGACATTAAATCAGAAAGAGTGTACAGGCCTCAAAAAGTATAATGTTGAGTAACAGGGATAAATTCTGCTATCCCTGTTCAAGTCACTTTTCTAGAAAAATCAGAAGGAATTTGACTTGCAACTAATGATTGCAGTTTTGGTTCCTGTCCTACTCTGTAGTCCAATTAAAGGCCAGAATGTGCTCTACTCATGCTCTCTGTGTGGCCTTTTTACAGTACAACTGAAGTTCCTCTGTCTAGGGAATGGGAATCAGTTCCATTCACATTATTCTGGAATAAACAGAGAGGGAAACATGAAGAAGTAAAAAGGCTCTATCCATCTCTCTTGGCCCTTTGGGTTTCAGATGAATTCCTCAATTATTTTTACTCAAACATATCTGCATATTTAAAGAAAATAACCAAGTAACATGGTGACAGTTCTGGAAATAATGAAGTGTAAACCACATGCAAATCTAAATTTTTTTTTCATGCTTGACAAATGCACTAGTGCCTAGTCCAGACATATATATGTCCAACAGACATTTTGCAAACCAAAATTATGTTGGGCTTTTTTAGCAATTATTACAAGAATGCATCCTATGATATAAAAACTATTTTGCTTGCCAGCACCACTATCTGTGATAGAAGCAACTCCAGAAGGCAGGCCAAATAAAAGCCTGATTATGGAGTCCTAAACAGCTGGCCACCCTTCAGAGAATGCTGTTTTCTTTTTATCTGAGGAGCTGCCATTAAGAATTTAGATGATTCCTCTGAAGTTGAAAACCACAGTTCCCAACCTCCTGTTCCCAGTGCCTTTTCTTTACAGTTGTCGGGCATTTGCCATATTTGGTTTCAATACCTCAAACACAGAACAGCATACTTTTTCAAAATTTTAGTTGCTGTTCATATGTGAATCATGAGACAATTTTACTAGACAAATTCGATACTCTCTTATTTTGGAAACTATTAGGATTTTCTGCTTTTCTAGCAACATTAAATATTGCTTCTTCAACACTGTTTACAAACATAAGTAATTGTAGGCTGGCTGCACTCTACATTAGTTTCATATAATACAGGTTCACTAAGAAATAATAACTAGCAAAGAGACAAGTTTCCAAGCTGGTCTGGGCAGTAGATCAAGGAGATCTGAAATAGAGAAAGGGTATTGAAATGAAAAGAAAAGCTCAAGAAGTAGAACATCTTTCATTTATGCTATGGCAGTACCTTGTACATTTGGAAAACATGAAGAACAATTAAGGTTCCAGGTCTCACATCTGAATATAGCAATTTAAAAACAAACAAACAAACAAACAAAAAAAACCCCAAAAAACCCAAAAAACCCAAATACCATGAAGTGATAAAACATGTCTGAAAAAATATGGAGAATCATTTCCACGCTGCTTTTCCAAAATCCAGCCCCAACATTATGCAAGGTTCAATTCAGTCTGGATAACTCCCAGTTGGTGATTTCAGAAGGGTTCTGTTTTTTCTCTGGGTTGTTTGTATTCTCTTTGCTACTTTTTATTAGCCTAAAGAATCTATGATTAAAAAGAGTAATGTTGAACACATGTACGTTAAAAATATACTTGTTTCTCTTTCAAAATGAGACAGCTCCAAAAGGGTTTCTGGGAATACAGAATAATATCTATTTATCCCAGATGATGACTGCATAAAAGAAAGTTGAGATGAGAAGGTGGATACTGAAGTAGTAAATATATAATGATAAATGATAACTGAAACAGGAAAATCAATGTTGCACCACATGTGAAACCTTCAATAGCACGGAAGCATGTAAGTGATTAATTTCCGTTAGAACATCCTTGGTCTTCTTATCTACACAAAATGATTACACAGAGTCTGTAAATATGATGAAAACTATCTCTGCCAGTCTCTTTGCAAGTCTTACACTGTGGCAAGTAAAATCTCCACAGAGTAAGTCAAATCTTGCAAGCCCCCATTTAGCACAGAGTTTCTTAAATCAAAAGAATTATTCATAGGACTATAAAAATGTAAGATGAGACTCCCAGAAGACACACAGCCTCTCCTCTTTTCCTGTGCAGACTTTACCTAGTCCACTCGTGATAGTCCGTTGACATTTTTTGATGTTCTTAAGAGCTGTACAAATATGACACACTGCTGCTCAGACCTGTGTCCTCAGACCCTCCAGAGTTAAACAGGAAAGAGAAGTGTTGGGATTTTAGGCACCACACTCCATAATCCCACATATTAGTTAATGAAAGCAGATATACTGAGGATGGATTTTGAACAGCAGTAAGTTCAGCCTGCATGCAGATCTGGTTTTGCTTCTCATGATACAGGAGCAGCACTTCCAAGCAAGGCATGGGATGGAGAATGGGAGAAACAGTTTTTAATTGGCTGAGCTATTTGTACCTCAGAACCCTTAGAGAAGCTGAATATACCCTAACCTGCCTATGACAATATATTCCAGTATTTATTAATTCTTTTATTTAGATAAGCTTTCCATTGCTGTAATGATTCACTACCTTTGGTCCTACCTATGGAGGAATATGATTAAATGATAAGTCAGTGCTGCTGAGGTGAGCAAGACTGAGATTGCTGTAGGTATAGGTGAAACTGATGATGGACAGAGAGCATCCTAACTTCTGTGAGTGAATCATGTACTTAAGGTGATGGCTGACTTTTGATAGTTAAAATTAAGGAGAACAGTCTTTATATTGGAACCAGCATGATAAAGAGATTAGGAAATCTTAGGAGAAAATAAAAGAGTGCATAGATACTGGCTTGTATTAGAAATAGTGTGACCAGCAGAAGTAGGGAGGTGATCATCCCCCTGTACTCTGCACTGGTGAGGCCACACCTGGAGTATTGTGTCCAGTTTTGGGCACCTCAATACGAGAGGGATATCGAGGTGCTGGAGCGAGTGCAGAGGAGGGCAACAAAGCTGGTGAAGGGCCTGGAGAACAAATCCTATGAGGAGAGATTGAAGGAGCTGGAACTGTTCAGTTTGAGGAAGAGAAGGCTGAGGGTAGACCTCATCACTCTCTACACCTACCTGAAAGGACATTGTAGAGAAGTTGGTGCTGGTCTCTTCTCACAGGTGATTAGTGACAGAACAAGAGGGAATGGCTTTAAACTCCAACAAGGGAGGTTCAGACTGGACATTAGGAAAAAGTTTTTCACAGAAAGAGTGGTCAGACAGTGGAATAGGCTGCCCAGGGAGGTGGTGGAGTCACCGTCCCTAGATGTGTTTAAGGGTCGTTTGGATGAGATGTTGGGGGATATGGTGTAGGGGAGAACTTTGTAGAGTAGGGCTGATGGTTGGACTCGATGATCCCAAGGGTCTTTTCCAACCTGAAAGATTCTGTGATTCTGTGATACATTATTAGCGCAACAGAAAGAGACAAGTTGACAGAATAATATCAGTTATATAGAGAAGAATCAGATGTATGGGTCTGCAGAGGCAAAAAGTTAATGAAATCTGTTGCAAAGTGGGGGGAGAGTCATTGAAATGATTCAAATCACTTCAAACCACTGACATGGTCCTGTGATTCATACAAATCTAGGTAGCACAGTTTCCAAGCACTCCAAAATGCTATTACTCTCCAGGCTTTACTTTGGGTAACCAAATTAGTTGTTGAATGTAAACAAACAATTGTTAGACACTATGGGACTGTTAGCAGAGAGTTTTTATTTCACTGAGTAAAATCATAGAATCATAGAATAGTTTGGGCTGGAAAGGACCTTCAAAGGTCATCTAGACCACCCCGCCCCCACAATGAGCAGGGACATCTTCAACTAGATCAGGTTGCTCAGAGCCCCTTCCAAACTGACCTTGAATGACCTTTCCAGGGACAGCGCATCTACCACCTCTCTGGGTAACTTGTTCCAGTGTGTTACCATCCTCACTGTAAAAAAATACTTCCTTATATCTAGTCTAAATCTACCCTCTTTTAGTTTAAAATCATTACCCCCTGTCCTATTGCAACAGGCCCTGCTAAAAATTCTGTCCCCATCTTTCTTATAAGCCTTCTTTAAGTATTGAAAGGCCACAATAAGGTGTCCCCAGAGTACTGGATTTTTTAGCTCTTGCTTGTTTAAGAGTTTGTTTATTTATTTCAACAACAGTATTATTTCTTTCTGTTTTCTTAGGCAAACTAGATAGGTAGCCTGGAGCCAGAGGCCTTGATGTAATGTTAATCCTTGTTTTTTTTAAGGTGGAGGTTATTGGTTTATCTCATCACCATTGTTGAACTAATGCTGGAATGTCTTACAAAATTTTCTCACTTTTCTTTCTGTAAAGTAGAGAAAAAATATTTTTTGTACAGTAATTTGAATTGTACCGCTGAAAATGCTGTAATAAGTAAAAAGAAGTATTTGAGAATGTGACTTTTATGGGGACAGCTGGTTTTCTGTATCTTTAATTTAAAATATATTCCACAGACTATTGCTGTTTCAGCAGCAGGACATTATCAGGCCATTGTCACTTTCCTCAATGTACAAAGCTTGATTTTTAAACATTGGTGTGGTTCATTGTTATTGCCCAGACTTTTCAGTGATGTATTTGTCATAAGTAACATATTTTCTTCTTGTATCACTTTAGTTATAACAGGGAATCGGCCTGACTTATAAGTTTTTCTGAGCCATCTCTTTAGCTGCTTCTGCATTGTTTGTATCACAGTAAACCTTTAAAGGGACCATTCTCAAACGAGGAAGAAAAAGTACAGTGGAGGACACATAGGAAATCTGTAGTAAAGCAAGAAAATAAACACAGATCCTCTGAGACCCAGTCCTGTGCTCAGACCCTGGTACTTTTCTTGCCAAATATGAAAACTACAAAATAATTCAGAAAATAGATGTGGTGCAAAAATTTAAACCCATAGTAATTTACTTTTATTTGGAAGCTTGAAATTCAATTTGTAAGTTTATTTCAGAGGAAATATCCATGTAAAATCCCATTAACAGACAGAATGATATCTGTGCTGAGCATACTTTCCATGATTTGAAAATATGTTTAATATTTTTTCACCAAATGATGGTATAAAATGGATAATATAGAAAAAAATTAATGGCTCTATGTGTATATAAATATCTGGCTGAAATAACTTTATTCTATTTAAGAACACTGTCAGTCCAGTAATATTCCATGAAATCTAAATACTGGAAGTGCAGGGATTCGATCTTATGCCCATTAACCAGAGTCTTTCTGGAACCAAGCCAGTGTTGCTATATTATATCACTGACTAAAACTCCCTGGCAGTCCATGCACTATCTCAAATGTAAGCAGAAATTAAATATAGCATTTTATCGGAGTAACTGAAAGTTAATGAAAATATGCTTGTGGAGTTTATGAATAATAAAATGTAACTTAATCCATATAAATCCCTATGTTTACTATCCATCCACAGCTGATCATTTCCCACCTCTAACTACATAAAGCTTCACTATACAATAGCTGTGACCATCCTGAAGCAGAACCAGAGGTTTTCTTCTGTGTTATGGAATATAATGAGAATGCATGTATTCAGAATACTTAATACTCTAAAGGAGTGACTGAGCAGAGAAGGGGAAGTAAATAGTGAGAGAGAATGATGGGAATGGATAGAAGAGGGATGATGTGCAGCTCCTGAGGGGGAGAGGAGGGCTCAGTTGGATAGGGGATCAGGCAGTAGCACTTTCCCCAACCACATGTCTATTTTGGTGGGAAGTTGGCTGGGGAGCAGGGGGAGGTTGCCAGCACCAAAGCATTTTTCATTTATATTCCCTTCAAGAAGCAAGAAAACAGGTTCATTTTGGCAAAGTAGGCCCTCGTGAAGTGGTATGTAATTCTTTGTTATCCCCCTGAAATTTCATAACTGGCAGCTCTGCAAAATCTAGTGACTGCCATGTCTGAGTGAAGAAAGAGCACAGGCAGCAGCCATGAAAGGACAGTTGTACCAGACCCAGCTATAACAGACATTCAATACCAAACTATATCTGTCCATATATACTCCATATATGAAGTATAATAACTGATTTTCCAAAATCTACAAATTGTTACAGAACTACCAATGAGACCTTGTACTAACATAGTTCACTAACATAGTTCACTGAACTGTCTATTTCACATGACAGAAAGGCATTAATGATTACTGTTCTTAGCTTATAACTTAAACATCTTAAAAAGTGAGAAATTTAATTTGGAATTGTATTATGTGGTTCTTTATAAGTGTCATAGCACAAATAATTCCATACACAGAATATATATTATGTCCTCTGAAAGAGTTAGGTATTTGCAGTTTTCATCATTAGCCTTCTTAGTCTTAAACAGTTCCTGCTATTAGTCTTCAGGCCCTTTTGATAAAGAGTATCTACTTATTCAGTTACAGTAATACACTTTGAAGGGCACAAACCTCCTCACCTTTCTAAATCAATCGATCATAGGTGTGAACTGCATTTCAGGCGATACGAAAATCTATTTTTTAGAAAGTCAAATGCCAATTCATATATGCAAGGTCATCCCAGAAATTATATGATTTATCAGACAGTATCTGTTAAAAAACCACCATTAAAAGCCCCTAACATTCCTTTTTGTGTTTTATTTTGGTCATAGATAATGCTAGAGCTCTTTATTGTACCTATATCTAAGATACAAAGGGATACCACCAAAAGTGTTCCATAAACTCCAGGAAATTCCTTACTTAAGATTTTAGAAAAGTACTGGTATACAGGCTTTACAAGGCATACATTGTTGCTTGTACAGCAGCTTTGCTTTCTGGGAGGCAAGCAAAGCCTCTAATGTGAGTTACTCAGAAAATGTCTCATATAACAATGACCTAACCATTTTTGTGTACCAACTTATTCATCAATAAAAGGTAGATATCTATTAGTTTATTTTCATTATTAGATCTTTCAAGCCATCTCTAAATTGTTGCCATCTTCAGCCTTGCTTTTCTCTATCCTTTTCCCTCAAATGGTTAATTTTTAATTACCTTCTGAAGGTTGATACATTTCCTTCACCAAGACTAGATAACTTTTATCCTTATACTCATTTTCATGTACCTGCAGAACACACACCTTCCAGGGGGTTTTGGTAGGCTACTCATAAGAAACTTCCAATAATTAAGTTTGATTGTGCTCTTATGTTTCCATAAATTTTTCTTTGCTTTGGTGTTTCAGGGCTTTTCAACCACATAGCTGGCGAGAAGCTTGTTTTCCAATACGTTCCACCACAGCTATCGCTATGGGACATAGTGGGCATGTCATTATCAACTCCTCCAGGCTCCTAGATTCATTTTTTAAGAAAAGGAAAATATATGAGTAAGAACAAAAGTATCTTATTTTCCCATAAAGCTTATCTACGATAAAATAAACACATCAATTCAAACTACTGATCACTTGAGGCAACAAAAAGAAAAGTTTTGTAACAACTTACTAGTTTTAAACATCATCCTGGATTTAATGAATTTAAGTGCTTATTCACAAATCAGACATGGTCTCCTACAGGTAGGTAAGATAAAGATTTTCAGTGCTAACATTAAAGCTGTTGGACCATAGGAACAGACTGTAGCTGAGACACTCGATTCTCAGTGCATGCCTGGGGAGAGATAAGCTACTTAGGCAGAAGCCAAATCAGGCAACATGCAGAGAAGAGAGCTGCTTAGAGTTAACAATTAGGAAATTCTGAAAATAGCAAGGCATCCATTTATATCCACTGACAGTTCACAGCCCACAGCCTAAGGGTAGGAGACAATGTCCTGCCTTACTCAGGAAAGAAAGGAAAGACCCTGCGTTAGTGCATTCACTTGCCAGAGGGGATCCAGACCATAGTTATTGCTTCCCAAGAGAAAGCAGCAATCCGCCCTGCAGGGGAACAGGCTCCGATGAAGCTCTGATACTCTGCAGGGAAGAATTCACTGCTCAGTGAATGTGTAGGTACTGGGTCATTTGTCAATGAGGTGGGAGAGGGAATTCCAAGATTATGCTGCCTGCTCCATAGATTATATCTCATTTTTAATTAAATAAGCTTTGATTAAATGATGCAAATATGTTATGAAGGAGTGAGAACTATCCCTGAACTCTGAACAGTATACAAACAATTCTGCTACAGATTTACACTTGTACCCCCTGCAAGGCTCAGTGGATCTTGAACAATTTTTTGCCGTGGGACACATGTTGCTGGTTATGGGACTGTTGCGAGGGAAGCTTTGTGGTTTTAAACCTTTCTCTTGCTGAGTGAATAGAAACCATCATTTTACATGGTGGGTAACCACTCAGATCAGTAAGTTGTTACAGGAAAAGTGGAGAGTAACAACTACTGGTAGCTCAACTACTTATTACCTGGTGAGGATCTCTACAGAAAAAATCTTAGTAGGCTTGTGTGAAAAAAATATCATGCAAAACAAGTACAGTATAGTGAAATCCCTCCTGAGGTCTACTGCACAGACACACAAATCTGAGATCACTCTTTAATGTATGTAAGCATTGGCAGAAAAAATATCTATGGAAACTCAGCAGTGATCTTACTTGTTATGTATTGTAGCTCAATGGAGAATTTCAGCAGCGATTCCAGAGCTATCAGGGACAGGCAGAACATGTCAGGGCATGTAATAGAAAGCTTCACAGGCTTTTATAAGGTAATGGTCGGTTTTTTGGTTCTCCAATGTAAAATGACTACTCTCATCTTGTTGATATTATCTTTATGAGTAATCTATATTGTTATTCTTCTTGCACACTGTTGCTCTCTTTTAAGCCTTTGTTGCTTTATGCCACATCTACATATTTGTATTAAGAAAGAATGTGAAACAAGTATTTTAACAAAGTTTATAAAATCCTGGTGTGAGTGGACCTCACTGTCCCCAAGGTAAGAACTCCCACTTTTGCCAGTAACAACACCAAGAAGATCTATGTTTCTTTAATTTACTTCTGTCAAAGCATTTACAAAGAGCTTAAACCTACTGATGTTTGTATTAGTGTAGAATTTGGTATAGAAACCAGTAACATTGTTTCTTTGTCTCCGCTGGGCTTTGACATGAAACAGTTCCTGAATAAAAGAACCTTGTGAAGCTGAGACACTTCTGCATATTTGCCACCCATGAGGAATTTTTTATATCAAAACTATTGTGCGTAGGATATCCAGACATCTTCAAGATCAGATGGCATTTAAATTCAGGCTATTCATCACAGGGACATAAGTGATGTGATATTTGGCTCTACTTTTATAAAAAACTAAATAAAACAATAACTAATTATTGTTACAATAATTTTCTTAATCAGCAGTTGAGTTTTAAAAAACACCATCACTTTTTTGCTGTTTAAATTTATTTAATTCTTTTACAACATCATAAGTGTTAAAGCTCTCTACAACTATAATGTTTATCAGAACATAGATTTTAGCATAGTGAAAATTTGTGGATGAAGCATATGTGTAAGAACAGGTCAAAAATTATAAATGGATACAGCATCACAGTGTGAACATTTAGACTTTCATTAGTTTGCTAATCACTGATATGTTGACAATTTAGGATTGCAACATAATGAATCTATATGTTTAAGGATGCAAACAGTAAAAGACTATGAGAGACTAATACAAAAGTAAAATGCAGAATAAGAAGAAATATCTCAGTAAAATTCAGGATTACAAAATATCTCTGTATTAGAATAGTTTCTTTAATGCAGGTTCCATGGTTGTATCATTCTCCTCACTATTATCTGTGAATGCTGGGAAGTGGAGTACATTTTCAGGATCCAAATTCAGTTCCAGCTCAAAATATTTAACCTGAACGTTATTCTTGTCATAACCTGGATCAAAACTGAAGAAGCTGACACTTCTAAATACCAGTCCAGAAAAGGCTGAAATGTGGATGCAAAGAATGAGATGTGTCTCTGATTTCAAATAGAAAAATTATATTTTTCCTGTGAGCGACCAAGATCTCCATCACGGTGAACTTGACCACTAAGTGTTTACAAGATTATGATGAATTTATTTAGCATTAGTGACAATATCTCCAGATAAAAATATAATGCTGCTTGGAAACTTTTCCAAAATGTCCACAATTTTCACCATTTGCCAAAAATTCAAACTTAAGTTCTCCACAATGCAGAAGTAAAGAAGAATGGGAACTGGAGGCCCCCTCTGTACAGTTTCTAACAAAGAGATGTGAACTGTCTGTGCCCACATAGCTGTTGACTCTCTGCCCACTTTCTGAGCTAAACAGAAGCTTGGTAGACCTGTCAATGTGGCATCAAGCCCAAGCTAATATATCCTGCCCTTGAGTAGGCTCAGTGTCACGCTTATTGTGACAGTACAGCTTCCAGCCAGGATGGAGTGTGGGCAGAATGAGCTCATGTCTGCTCAGAGACCTGACAGAACGAGCTTTCATCTGCCTGCAAAAAAACACATGCAGAAATTCTTAGAGTGACCCTTATTTAATCTAGTATGTTCGTGGTTAAAGTCTCTGAAGTCTGTTACCAACTGCCCAGCCCACCAAGTCCAGGGTTTTTTTCCCCCTTTTTATCATTAACAGCTCTACTGGCAAGTGTTTCTAGAGCCTGATTCTGAGAACATTTTCTGCACTGATTCACTATCTTTTCAGGATAATACCAGCAAAGCGGTGTGATATTTTCTGTGAGTTTGCTTCTTTCATGAGTCAAAAAGTCAAGTGTACCTGTGAGACTTGGAGAGAATTTGGGAAAGGGATCATCCGAGATTTTTCCAGAGTAAATCGTTGCATCAGTCTTTAAGATTTTGTGGTTCTTTTGTTGTTGTTTTTGGTTTTTTCCCTATCAAATGGAAACATACTTGAATTTGCTGTGCCTGTCTCTAAAGTAATGATAATAAAAAGTGATATTATTCATTATTTGGTCCACAGCAACAATATAGCAAATGAGTTAAAACACAAAGCAGAGGTATACACCATGTCTAAAGAACTACTGATTTATGTAAACCTACAAACAGATAACAACTTTGAACAGCAGAGCACAGAAATATTGTGCTATCTAACGCAGTGTACTTTTTATTGTTTGGTTGGTCTGCAAAGTTTAAATAAACCTTTATTATCATGGAAGAAAGAGGTACTCAATAACAGTAGAAGCCTAACTAGAAAAAGACAAATGAATGCCTGGTGCCATACAGAGTCTAGTGTCCAGTTTTCTGTTTCATCAGATACTAGAGGCTGATATGTTTTCAATTTTAAATCAGTGCTGGAACAGCTCACTACACTTGGCCCAAGTGTATGCGCACCGTTTGTGTTCTGTTTTCTCTTATTTAACATTATAATTTAGTTGCACTGAAGTAAAACCTCTTTGTACCAATCTCAATGCCATTTGAACCAAAGAAGTCATTACTGTGAATCACAGCTCTTATAAGGTCATGACCTGGGTTTTTTAGGGGGAAAAAAAGCATGTAAGACATGCTGATCCCTGTTAGCCTGGTCAGTGTGGCACCAGCAAAGGACTTGGATCATAAATGTGTGACAGTCAGTGAACCTTTCACTCATATATGACTTTTTATCGGCCACAAATGACGCCAAGGGAGTTGAAATATGTTTTAACAGTCTGTTTATATTTTTCTACAGAGGTCTTAGTGCCACATAACTCATTTTGGCATTTTTTAAACTTAATTTTGCATTAAGAAAACCAAGCAAACAGTGAAGCCAATATTTATTTTTCAAATACTATAAACATTTCACAGAAACTCTCTGTGCATCAATCACTTTTAAAATTTGTTACCTTTTTGTGGATACTTGCCCCTATAATGAAAGCCCAACCTTTGTATTATAAAGGAGATAAAGACCAGAGGATGAGCATAACATGTTGTACAATACAGACACTAATGAGTAAAGGGATCAAGCCACACCTGTTGGATATTATTCAGACTGAAGGTGGAACATGCTTGAGTCTATAAGCATTTTCATTCTACATCCTGTTTTCAATACCATAAACCTTTAATCAAAAAACTAATTGTCATATTGCTAGTGTGAATGATACTATATGAATAAGAGAAGCCTTTCCTTTCTCTTCCTCACTTTTTTCTTCTTTCCCCTCCTCTCATTTTTTTTTTTTTGAAGTGTACTTAGGCCCTTATTCAGCAATGCACTTAGGAAATTTATTTTTATTTTAAGCACATACTAAGTACTTTGCTGAGGCAGGGCCACCAGAGCTGTCACTGAAAGTCAAGTCATTCTTGTTTCATTACCAGTGCACACTCTTTAAGATGACATCAAAATGTAAAAAAAAAAAAAAAAAAAAATATTATGGTCAGAAAGAGATCATGACAACTACATCGTCATTAATACTATGTTGTTTCCATATTTGGAAGTTATTGCATTTCATGTCATCTCCACCAAGGGATTCTTCAACATCCTTTACTGTTTACTGATGTCATGAGTCTGAGTACACAGCCACCAGATTAAGCCCATTCATCTAATCAGTAGAAATTCATAAATTGTGAACTGGTTTATTGATCAGGACTGAACAGGTTCAAACATAGGTAAATTCATGGGAATCCTGATTAACATTTTGATTTGAAAATAGCACCCCCCCAAAACATCCCAGCATTTTCCTCTGGGATTCACCCAGCGGGAAGCACACATCTCTTGACACAAATCCCATCATAAATCTTGAAAATCTCACGCAGAATCCAAAATATTTATTTTAATGTGTTATTCATTAAGTTATTTCTTTAAATCGTTGTCTGTTGGCAGCTGCAAACTCATTCCATTCCAGCCACATTATAGCAATGCTGTAGTATGATTTGAGAGGGTCATTAGGTCATTAACACTGGAAAAAATTCAATAACAGAATCTGCAAATGCCCAAAGGAGCACAATTGTAAGGGAAGATTGCACTGCTAGTACAGAATAAAGTATAAACAATCAAAAAAATTGATGAAAAAATAATTGCAGACTATTTCCACTTCTATCAATAATGATTCATTTCCTTACATATATTTTCACAAGGAGAAAAAAACATAGATATTTTAAAGATACCCTACACAGTTTCAACTAACTATTGTGCCAGTGGAAACATGGGGGAAAATGTTATTCAATCTAGATGTTATGTCCAATACAGTATTTAAATAATTTCTTACTGGTGATTACAGGTTACACCTCATTCAACATTCAATTTGAGAGAAACAAAGAAAGTTCAGTACTCATATTGCAAGTCAGGAATTCTGTGAGCTAGTGTGCTTCTCATTGCTTTTTTAGCCAACAGCCTTAGCCATTACACACAACTTCAAGCAATATAAGCCTGTGTGAAGCAGGCATGATTATTGAACAGAATGACAACATTTTACTTTCACTGTGTAGAAGTGTAAATATTTCCATAAAGTGAATCACAAGGACTGTCTCCTTATAGGAGGTACTTCAGCTTCAGTGACATTTTTATATCAGCTTATTTCAAGAACATTGTCCCATTTTGCTTTATGCAAAATCTTTGGAACCTAAAGACATCATCTCAGTGCTGGTCCCTGGTTTTGCTCTTATTTTTCTGCTCCTCTCATGCCTGATTTTTACCACTTGCTCTCATAACAAACTGAATAGTTTGTAGTTATCTCACTGCCTGATTTGTGACCCGAGATGTTATCATGATGATGGAATTTTAGAGAAAGAGTCTAATATTAAAGAAGGGGCCAATACCAATTAAAATATCGTATCAATTCCTGCTCTGAAAGGTAGTCTGAATCCTTGGCATAATGGTGTGTTTCAGGTAGACTACAGTTTTCTTCTAAACTGTACAAACATTTGATTGAAGTTCCACAATTAAGAAAACAGTGAGGGTCCAGTATCCAGGTAAAATAAGAAGCTATCTCTACTTAGAAAGTTATATATATTGTTTGTTAATTTCAAAAATAAAATAAAATACCTACATAATCTGTGGAACCTCAAGAATTAGGCATGTACAAAACTCATCCAGTTCAGTGACACTGACTTACTAATAAGAAAAAGCTTACATATGAATAAAGTTCTGAATTTTCTTGTAATAAACATAGCAGTTTATTATTCCAGTGAATCTGAAAACAGTGAGAATATGTAATTGTTGAGTGCACAGATAATGGGTTTTTTTCTGAAAATGTTGGGGGTTTAGGACTTTTAAACTCTATTTCGTAAAAGGATATTTATGGATTAATAACAGTCATCCTTAAGTAGGTTTTACTGATATTTCAGCTTCAGGAAAATACTGGGAAAGAAAGAAAATGAAATTAACTATATTTTCTTTATCATCCCTGTAAATGGAAATGAGACATTTAAGCAGCATCTTCACAGATTTCTTTTAATTGCAAACAATAACATACAACATAGCAGTTTTAATTAGCAAAATTAAACAGTAGAGATGGACTTGTGATATTTAACCTTCTTATAGCACAACTATAGCTAATTTCAGCCATAATTCCAGCACACTTTACAAAGAAAAAAAACAAGCAAAAACCCCACAAAAAAAAATCAAAACTCTAACATTCCCCACAAACACAGATTGATTATATACTCTTTAAACACATTAATTTCCAAACACCAACATATCTCAGTAAGATTTATATACATTTTTAATATAGGTCTATCTATGATATTTGTAACTTTTACAGTTACTTATGATTAATTACTTTCAATTAAGTAAAATGTGTGATAAATATTTTACCATGGCCTGTAAATGATATTTTTCAATGACACTGTGGGGTAACAGGAAGTTAGTATCTCTACAGTAGTCATCAGAATAAAACTTAGCACTAACAGCATGCTGATACGTGAAGTTTTCCATTTCTATTTTATCTAAAACAGTTAATTAGGATAATGTACAACCTATGTGGATGACAGTGGGTAATTAATGTCACCCTCAGTACAACTAAAGCATAGATTTATGAAATCCACTATTATAATATAGATCTGCATGGATTTCAACAAACTATATTTATGAGACTTTTGGAACTTCAAGCATGCTTTGGAAGAATTATTAAGTTTAAATTTTACTGGAGCTGTATGGGTCTTTTTTGCTGGATTTTCAAATAGGATTAACCAATTTACAGATAAATAAAATTTCAAACCAATGTTCACTGAACTTTTCCACTAGCTTCAATGACTGAAAAACAGATCCTTAAATAAAAATACACAAACATCACAAGGTTCAGCAATTCAGTAAAGATAAGCAGCAGGAGGACTGATTACTTATACAAACCTTAGAAACCTTTAAAATATGAGTTTCTCTGGAGGGTCCCTGTATTTCTGTGCTGAATAATCTCTTGAGAATCAATTTTGGCTTTTCTGCTGTTTGCTTCAGCCAAACCAGGGAAGTGCAGTTGAGTAGGGAGAAAAATATTTCTACATTTTAAGTTACATTTTAAGTTAACCAAATTTTTCTAACCTTGGCTTTGCTTGTGTCATGGGCAAATGTTCAGATAAGTTCTAACTTTGTATTTTATTTTTTAAGAAGTTCATCCATCTTCAATGCTATCAAAACAATTTGCATTATCATCTCAGTATACATTCAGTGTTTATATGTCTGTCTAAAACATTGATCATCTCTAGTTATTTCAAGTTTGAAATTAATATATCCCTATACTTTCTAAATTAATGTATGTATTATACAGCCATGAATCAGGACAGAAGTGGTCATTTCTGTAGCAACAGGAAATCTTAGCATTTATATATCTGGTGGGATAGTGAGTTTTGGATTTTTTTCTGTAACAAGATTTTGACTTTTCACTAATATAAAAAGTAATAAATCTAATAACTGACAAGTTTTATTTCAGATTTCCATGAGAAAAAAAAATGGTGGGTGATTTTGTTTTAATAAGTATTGTGTTGAAAATCTATTTTAACAGAAAATGGTAGCATCAGATTAATGTATCTCTTCTGTGCTGTGTTTGGTGAGAGATTAGAGGGAGTTGTTTCTGTTCAACACATCATTGTGATAGTAGGCTTTAAATGTGTTTCTGTCCCTGTTAGCAGTAAATACCAGTGTTGCCGTATGTTTCCTCTCTATCACCACTATGTTACTGACATCAGCTGCAAACCTAGCAGCTCACACTGCTGCGGTGACTCTTTCTGTGGCTTCTGTAGCATGTATTTCAAGTAGTAGAAGCATATGCTTGCTTGTTCACTGTCCAGAATAAACATATTTTGAAATATTTTTTGTGAGCTGTGACAAAGCACCATTTGTCTGCATACAGTGGTATGACAGGCTGTTTGCCTTATGGTAGGAAAAATTTCTCTAACAGTAAATCTGGATGTCTTTCAGTTATCCCTGCTCAGTATACCTGTTCTCAATGAGTACAGCTCTTCAGTCAGTTATTAAAGAAATAAATAGAAAAAGCAAATTTGTTGTAGTATTTGTATAAATTCACATTCAGTACAACAGCAAGCTCACTAGATTACTGTATAGTTTGCTGTGTTTCTTATTCATGGCTAGGTTATGTTTGCTTGTTCACTCTCCAGAATATGCATATTTCTCTCATTTGACCTGTCAGGTGTGCATGACTCAAACACAAGCTAAAATTAGCACAAGCTCTTCAGAGAGAAAACAAGCTTGTCTGATAACAGTGTGCAGTCCCAGGGAAGGATCTCTCTACCCTGTAGTGTGTGTTGTCCTATGGACAGGCTGTACTGAAACAATTCTAAAGGAAAACTGAACAATTCCATTTACTGTTGTATTTTATATTACCATTCTATCTTTAAAATTAGAATATATGTGTTCTTACTCTGGATATATTGAATTAATATTTTGTTGTCTGGCACATTTCACTTGTCTCAACAGGAGAATGGGCAAGGAGTTGCAGTAATGTCAAACTTAATAATTACAATAGTGAGTCATTGCTACAGAGCAGCAGAGGAGAAATACAGAGGTCATCTTGTCTTACACTTTTCTTAAGGAATTGTGGGAGGAAATTATATTCATGTGCTGGCAGCAAGAATATTAAGAGCCAAATTAAAAGTCTGTTCAAGTTGTCAGAGCTACTTACTGCATTATTCAGGTTTTCGACAGTTTGCAGAACCATCATGCCTACTGTTTGCAGAGTTACAAACTCTATTAGGAATACAATAAAGTTAAATAAAGAGTCCATAAATTTACATATATACTGTTTCTCAAGTTTGGACTAAAGATAGGAGTGGGAAAAATTTAGTATAGTTAGGTTTTTATGGTTAATATTGCTGGTTTTCTCCAGTCAGACAGCTGTGACATTCCCTTTCTTATTTTCTTTGGTGTTTTCATGGCAGTCCTTTAAGGACAGGTAGCAATAAAGGCAGTGAGTTGCTCTTGCAACTCAGATAAATAGGTTAACAACAGCTCAAAATTTTGTGAAAGTAGTGGTGACTAAAGAAGTTTTTGTCATCTTCCACCCTATCTGGTTTCTTCATTTTCTCCAAAGTATTTTCCTTTCTTTGAGAGTAGCTTTTAATTTACTTCTAATGATCACTTACCTCATCTGGTGTTGTTAGTTAATCAACCTTAATTTATGATTAATTATTAGGGTTTGTTTCCATTTTGTTTGTTTTCATAAGGAGAGTATGCACTGCCTTAATAAAACCTAAATTAAACATTTTTCTATGAAAAATTATGTTATGTTTAAGAAGAAGCTTTATCGCCTAACATAGAAAAAGGATGCAAATGGGTGCCCAGACAATCTAGCTGTAATCTGAAGGACAAAGACACTGACTATGATGCCTTCTACTCTGCAACCCAGAGCAGTTCAAACTCACAGGGATCTCTTTGATCACCACAGAAGTCGCATGCTCTAGCTTCAACAAGGAGATGGTCTTTCCCCTAAATTTGCAAATTAACACACACAAGAGATGTTTCTTTTTATCTTTTAGTGGGAGTATTAAATGATGAAAAGTTGAATACCAGGGTTTGACTTCCTAATAGTTACCACATCATATTTATTTCCATGTTTAACAGGATTTTGGCAGACATTTTATCTTCAACCTCAGTGACAGCAGTTTTTCTCTAGTGTGATTATTTAGATTTTGTTTCCGGTTCACAACACATTATCTATCATTAAATATTTGGAAGATGTCTTTATCACAGAGGTGCTTTTGCTATTCAGGGATAACTGTTACAATTGAGAGACTTCATACAATTTTGTAATATGTTCAGGAAAAGGCACATTGGGAAACTTTACAAGCAGCCAACAACATTTAATATTACTTCCATAAACATTATGATTTATTAATTGATAAACAAATTATTAGTGATCCCCAAATAATTAAGCAAAGCATCTTTGAGAAAAAAATATGAACTTACAATAAATCTGCTATTGAGGGTGTTCTGTGTTGGTTTCTGGTTCTGGGGGGTGGGGGGGGTGGGGGGGGATGGTGTTATAATATTGTTGTAATTAATGTCTAGAATTAAAAGAGTAACCTAAGGATAATCTCTTACCGGGTCCTCCTAAATGGTTGCAAACCAATGGACTTTGATTCACAAAGGGACTTAATCACCTAAATATCATTATAAATGGAATTTAGTTGACTAATACAGCAATTTATAAAACTCCACCAAATTCAGCATCTTTAAGAGTGGGCTAAATTTACAAACTGAAGCTATTTAAAACGTAGATGCAAGTGTGAACGAGATAGAAGATGGAGGTTAAATCCTTCCTCAACCTCAGACATTTCAAAACTAAAGGATAAAATGATGTCAGTCATATAAGTCTTAAAAACAAAAATGCCTTTCACGTGTCTCACGTAGAGGTCAGTCAACATGAACTTATATTTGTCCACACTTATCTGTGTAGAAGTATTCCCACACACCGGGTGTGAGTTGACCAGCAGGTTAGAAGAAGGGCTGAGATTTAGGTGCCCTCCACTCCTATTGAAGTGTGCTGTGTTTGTGTGTGTGGCGAGGGTTTTTGGTAGCAGGGGTGATGCTACAGTAGTGGCACCTGTGAGAAATTTCTCGAAGCTCCCCTGGCTCCAGTCCAGACCCTCCTCTGGCCAAGACCAAGCCAATTAGCAATGGTGGCTGCACCTTTGTGATAATGTATTTAAGAAGGGGAACCTGGGAGGAGGAGTGGGAGTTGTGACATCTATACAAACACTGAGGTCACTGGAAAAAAGAAGGATGAAGGTGTGTTGGTGCAGAGGTCCCCCTCTGCAGCCCATGGTAAGATGGCAGGGCCACCCCACCCCTGCAGCCCATGGAGGTCCACAGCAGAGCAGATGCTGACCTGAAGCCTGTGGAGGACCCCACACCAGAGCAGGTGGCTGTCCCTGAAGAAGACCGGGACTCTGAGGGAAGAAGAAACACCCACTGTTGTAGTCTGGTGTTGGGAGGATTGCAACATGTTGAGGTGACCCATGCCATAACAGCTTGGGAAACACTGTGGCCCATGCAAGTGAATCACACTGGAAAAAGTTCATGGAGGACTGTCTCCTGTGAAAGGAGAACCATGACTTTTGCTTTATTTTCTCCTTCCCAGCACTGAGGGAAGGGGGAAGTGAGCAGCTGTGTGGTGCTCAGTTGCCCTCTGAGCTCAAGCCATGATATGAAGTTAGGAAAAAATGGAAAACCCAGTGAGGAGAGGGCTCAGAATAGGAAATTCTGGGTATAGGATTCTGATGCCCATACATACGTTTTATTCAATGACCCGTTCCATCAAAATTAATAACCCAATAACCCCTCCTTTGAGGAGGGATCAGAATTTGGAATTTCATTCTGCTAGTCATGTGGAATGAGCTGGCAGCAGAGAGAGACATTTTAGCCTGCAGAGAGAGAAATATGGGAGGTGGGAATTTGGATGCATCCCTCTACAGTATATCCCAAAGGCAAGCTTTGATGTGTCCCTCTCCATTCATCATGCTGAATCTTTTAAATTCTACTTCAAGACTCCTGTTTCTCTCTATTTAATGGTTAAGAATCTTAGGCCATTACTCACGTTTATGAATTCCAGTCATGGAGATTTGTGCTAAAAGTTTTAGTACTGTGGCAACATTGAAATTTGATCTTATCTTACATTAATAAAATACTTATGACCATGCACACTGAGGTAGTTGAGATGGTACTCTACATCTCTTAATGCTGTTAATGTTTGCAGTAAACTAATATATTATTTACAGACAAAGTATACATTACTTATTTCTTTAAATGAAGGATTGAGTGGTCTCTACTAACTCTGACAGTCATTATTTAGAGAAAGAAGTAGCGAACATTAAATTCTGGGAGCCTACAGACCTCTCACTAGTTCTAGTGAAAGTAAATAAATAAATAAATAAATAAAAATTCTAAGGTCAGGTGCTCTGTATGCAAGCACTGAAGCAGAAACCATTTCCCACACTTTTAATAATATGTAACACAACTTTTTCACATGGATTTATGACTGTATTTATTTCCTAGATTTTTTTAATAAGTAGTTCTGTATGTTGCAGTCTTCATAACTGCATGTTGCAGAAATATACAGACATTTTTGTAATTTATTTGAAATTATCCCAGACTCATCTTAAACTCATCAAATTTGGTGTGAACACAGCTAAGCTGTATGTATTTGAAAGAAGAATTCCAGGTGATCAAATCACTTCAAAAGGAAAAATTTCTGGTGTAAATTTGAAATGGCTTTTCAGGCTGCCCTGCAGTTGTTTATGCAATATTTTTAGAACTATTTTTTTCCACACAATATACCTTGTTTTGGTTTCAAGGGACTGAAGATAGTCAAGCTGCGTCACACAGTAGGAATGGTGAAAAGCAAAACATGCTTAAGAGAGTTCTTCCTCATCATCTGTGTGTATAGATCCCAAGCTGCCATTGCTATAGTATCACATGGAATAAATGCAGAGGGAATTTCTAACACTCATGCTAGATAAGAGGTAACAGTTACAATTTCTTTTTAAATGTGCTGTTTCTTCTTAAGTGCATTAACTAGGAAAGACTACTAGTCTCTAAATGAATGCTATCAGCTGCTATGTTCCTCACAGTGATTTTAGAATTTCATAAAAATGTCATCAGAAGTCCTCAAAACTTAATATACACATGCAGTATTTCTCTCTTACTTACTCCTGGTTTACTTGCTCATGCTTATTTGTTGCTATTTTAATTCCACTGTATACAGATAAAGTAGACTTGTTCTTGCTTATTTGAGCATGAACTTGCTTTTCCCACCTAATTTGTAAATTTGAGCAGTGTTTACACTGCTTTCCTTGATCTTCAGGATTTTCCTGCTGATCAAATGGGGAGACTGGAGATGCAGTCCTGAAACTACTCCTTGACTTTTGACTGAACTGAGTTGCTTTTCATTTTTAACTTCTTTTCCTTTGTTCCCTTCAAGAGCAACCAAGAGGAACTCCACCCTGAATCGCCATCCTTTCTAAGGGAGGGAAATTTTGTCCTGCTAGTTATTCACAGTTTATTTTGAAGGTTCAGTCCTACCAATCTAAATCTGAGAATACTAAAAATTAACTAAGTCTAAGTGGTAGGATATCTACTGTTGCCTGGGAGCTAGCAGGCTCATATGTTGCCCTAGTGCTATGCAGACTTGTTATCTCAAAACAGGCTAGTTCAGACCCATATAGTTTGAACTGAAGCTCAGAAAGAGAACGGACCTTCAGGACTGATTTTGGCATTTGATTGACGCCTGATTCTGGCCTGAAGTAGTGTCAACTTTGCAGTATCATTTTTTCCTAACTATTGGGCAATAACAATTCAGGGAGAAAAGCCCAAAGCAAGAGAATTACTGTTTCACCCTATGGTTCATCTGTACACTGCTGCAACATGGTAAGCCTGCTAGAGTTTAGAGCTAAGCTAAGCTTTATCCTTTTAAAGTCACTGGAGACCTACTAGACAAATGGTGTTGAGGGAAAGTCAAACATAACTGACAAGATCTAAATCCGTGCTGAGTGGAATGTTTATAAAATCTCAGGGCAAGAGTATGAGCTTGTAAGTAATCCTAATGCCCTACCCCTTTGGGAAAAACGTTGCTCAAGTATTATTAATTTCTTTATTGTTTTCTTACATTGTATGAATTTCTTTATTGCACTAAGTGGGTTTCATAGTGTTGATTGTTAATAAAAAGATCTGGCTAGCATTGTCTTTTTGACTTAAGTAAACAACATTTGCTTTTTATACTGACTTTATGAGACTTCTGTGAGCTTTGGTGTTGCTGATATAGTGAGGATGTATGGTTATTTAAAATCAGATTGTAGACATCATGTGACAAAGTAATTTTTCTATCAACACAACCTCAGGGAAGTTTATTTTGTTCTGCAAAATTTAGGCACAGCTTGCAAAACAAGGCAAAAGTCCAATGAATGAAGATGGGATCAATTCCAGTCTTTCATTTGTACCAAACAAAGAAATGAACATGAGCAAAGACAGATCTTAGAGTAATCTTGTAAAAAACAAGCATCCTTTGATAGAGTAACATTGTAATTATGGGCTAATTGCCACTGTGATTGGACAATAACATAATACAATGACCTTCCTGATTCCAGTCCCTGGGTTGTTCCATGTTAAATTTCTAAGAATCTTCATGATCTTTTATTGAGGCTCACACTTTGCCTTATCCATTTTGTGCTATCCAAAGGTATTTGACTATCCATGGTATTTATATTTAATCCAATAATTTTTATATGTGTATATGTGTGTACTTATCTATATATAAAATTTACTTTAAGGATTAAGTCCAAAAGTGTTTAATCATCACACTCAGATCAGGTGACATGCAACATTAAAATCAAATGAAGGCATAACTACTTTGGAAGGATAGCCCTGACAGTTCTCTTTTCTTAATTAATTTTTATGTTAATATGTTCATGCTTAGTATCTATTGTCTCTATTTTTAAAGATGGAGAAAGGATATATGGGAATAATTTAGCTGAAAATTAGGTGAAGTTTAAGTCAGTCTGAAAGTGTGAATCTCAGACTCCCTAGAGCTCCAAGTGCTAGTTCTGTGCCTTCACATCTTGAGAGGGCTTAGTAACTTCACTGGGTTATCCAGAGGAGGCTTTTCTGTAACGAGTTTCCATGACAAGTTTAATGAGATTGGCTTTGTTTGGATCTAATATCCCACAAATGCATTTAAGAAAAAATAAATTATCAGACATGCACTTGATTAAGGAAAGCTGCCATATGGTGCCTATGTGCCCCTTCTCCCTCTCATAAGCAGAGCTCCAAACCCAAAGTTCTGTGGGAGAACTGGTTTTATCTAAATCTCAGTCTGGGGACTGACTCTCCGCTTCATCTCAGAAAAATGTCAATGGCTTACCTGCTACTGTGTAGGTAAGAATGGGTTAGGGATGCTCTACTCATGCTGCTAACACTGTGACCACTTTGCAGTGAAGTACCTGTCTTCCATCTAAACAAACAGAGGAATCGCACTCTGGTAAAGGGATTTACTTTTTTATTCATCCTAAGTCATTGGATAAAATTACAATGAAGAGGCAGTGACAACAACCAGTGACTCATAACTGCTCTCCTTTTTTGCTGTGTTTGTGGGAGAAGTTGGGAAGGCATTTTCTAGGATAGCACTCTGCACTGCAAATCCCAGAGAGAAAGAGGCATCTCTCCTGCTTTACACATTTAAATCCTGCTTCTGCTCCCATGGGTCCTTATGCATTTTACATTTGATATTTAAAAGATATACTTGCCTCTCTTCAATAACCCTAGAAGAAACAGAACAGATGTTTCTCACCTTCTCTTCAGTGGAGAAGTCTATCCCACTAGATACCAAATCATATTCTTGGTTAGCCCTGTGGCTCATGTATACCTGCCTGTAGAGCTTCAGTGAGACAGGTGAGGGATGCTCCTGCCCCTCTCTCTTGCTCCAGTGGCTAGGGCTTGCTCCTGGGATGTAGGGATTATAGCTTCATATTTCTCGAGTAGACACTGAGATCCTGTCTCCTCCTTCCTGAATATGAAGCTATTATGGCAAAGGATACCTTCCTCTTCCAGCAAAGTTTTATGAAAAAACAAGAATGTACTGATCAGAAACCATTGTGTGCAACCTTCCCCTTCCCCTTCCCCTTCCCCTTCCCCTTCCCCTTCCCCTTCCCCTTCCCCTTCCCCTTCCCCTTCCCTCTTCAGCATTTTCTTGTGCATGTCCCTGCAATTGTGAACTCAGGTCAGACGTGCCCAGGCCCCAGTGTTTCCTTGCTGGGACACAGGTACTCCGTTCAGCATCCCTGCAGCTGGCACACTTGGCTTTGGGCATTACAGCACTAAGCACCACAAACGCTCTGTTACTTGCTGGAGCTGGGCTCAGGCTCCTAGCTTATGATTGTGGTTTCAACTAGTTGACAAGACTCCTTAAGAAAAGGGGTATTTAGCATTGCAAATCATGCAGACTTTTGTGGCTTGAACTTTAAGTTATTTTCCATTCATCACTCAGAGACAGCTTTGGCAGAACTGGGTTGCTGGCTTGTACTGTAACTGGTGGAATTAAAAATTCTGAAACTGCTGAAATCCTCTTTCAAACCCAGGGATTAATAACATGGCTGCTGTTAACTGGGAGTGCTGTTTCTGTGCCACAGTACAGCACAGACCAGCTACTCAAATACTCAATTATTCTGTCAGTGTATTCCAGATTTCTGAGCACCTCTCTGCATTCTCTTCTTTGTCTCTGACTCTCTCCACTTTATTGCATTTTCCAGTACAGATTCCTTATGCTCAGTTCTGCTCTGGGGCAGGGACAATGTGCTACTACAGATACATTGAGAAACCCTGAATGTCCCGAGTTTACACCTGAAATATCAGAGGCTGAGCCAAAACACAAGACATTTCTGAATTTTCTGAGTGCATGTCATACAAGGCAAATCTGATGTGGAAAGAGATCTGGATCTTTTATTTTTCTTTTTGGTGACACTGGTTGTTTTCTGTTGCTTCTTTCAGGCTTTATCTAAAAGGTCACAGCGGAACGGCTGGGAAACAGAGTAGCCTGATCTTACATGGTGCTGAATTCAGTACAAAAGATGCTGACAATGACAACTGCATGTGTAAATGTGCTCTCATGTTGACTGGAGGTGAGTGCAACAACTCTGAAAATATGTGGTATATCAACAGAAATATACTCTGTTTTCCTCACGAAAGCATGAATGAAGTTGCATTCATGGATGTGTAAGTACCATGTGAAAATTACTTTTATTATTATTGCTCCTACTCTTTTCTGTATATATATTGTGGTAGTGCCAATACCTCAAGATTCCTATCAGCAGGGAAGGGATTATTCAGAGATGCAGTCAATATACTTCTGCACTGAAGCTGTTGCAGCAATGTCAAGGGTGAAAGTATGTTAGTATTATTGTCAAGGCAAGAAAGGCAAAGTAAGAGAGAATAAGCTAAGAGATGAACAAGGGGAGAAGAACTTTGTGAGAACTGGGAAAATCAGCCACGAAAAGAAGAGAGAAAATGCAGGGAAATAGATAATAGAAGGTAAAGTTTAAAAACAATCAGAATCTGGACTTGCGATATGTTATCTCTTTCATTTAGGGTGTGATTCTGTTATTGAAATAATTATAATGATTCAACTTTCTGTATTATATAAGCATAATACATATATACGTGTATAGTTATAGACATAGTTAATGTAATGGCTAATTCACTCACCTGTGAAAGACTAGACATGCAACCCCCTGTTCAAATTGTGGCACTTAGGCGTTCTGGAAGATTTAAAACAGTATCCTTAGTGAGATGATTCGAGTTGCAGAAGGTAAGAAACAAGAGTCAAGGTAGAGGAGAGCACAGAGAAGTTTACTGGGACAGTTTAAAGCACCAGGTCAATCTGACTACCAGCAAGTATAGTGTATATGACTGATACTTGTTCCCTCCAGTGCAGAGGAGGAATATCTGAGATTACCTCCCTGTACTGACACCTAAAACTCTGCACAGGAATGAGAACTTTCTCTGACAAATGATGCTTATTGTTAGTCCCTATATGGGCAAGCTTGTCTTTATCTCTAGGACACCACATTAAAGCAGAAAGCTTAAACCGGGATTCTTTGGTTCATTGACTGTATGACCAAGACAGGCCCTTATCTTCACATCTGATTTTCTTCAGAGACTCTCCCTCAGTGATTTCTAACTTTCCTGGAAAATATCCTATAGCATATAAATTATTCAGAATTTTGGATCAAACTGCTAAACTGATATTATTTGTGGTTACTGGCACTCTGAATCCAGCTTAGGCCACATTCAGGCTTATATGAGCCTCTAAAGCTATATGCTAACAGAAAATGGGTTCCCATCACTGCAAATTATATCAAATGCACAACCTAGCTCCTCATTCTCTTTTGTGAATTGGAAATGACCCAGTTGGGAAAGTCTTTAAGGACACATTTTTTCAAACTTTCCTAACCTCCTCTAGTCATATCTTATTAAAAGTCAACAAGGGAAACTTCTTCCAGTAGACAGGTGATCAGACACTACCTTTTGATTTCTATAAAAAAAAAAAGCTAACTAGGTAGTTCTGGAGACAGATAACAGATAAGAAGTCAATAGTTTATTTTAATTAAAACTTTTGACCTTTCACTTTAGAGACCATGCTAAATTAAAGTGTCTTACTTCTAGGCCAGACCAGAATCTAGTGAGAAGCTCCTAAATGTGAGTTGTGTCTGTGCTGAAGTACAGACTCATTCATGTATTCAACCTGTCTGGAAAATACGTGGGAGCAGAGGTTAATTCAGGGAGCCGAGGGCTTTGTTTATTTTTCTGCCCTGACTTCTATGGTAGGTCAATGCCCCACTAAGGTCAGCCTGCTGTTGAACAACCATTCCACAAGGTTCACATATATTTTGCTGCAGCAGTCCTGTAAATCAACAGGAAAAACACATATTGGAATACACTGGTAGCAAATGAAAGGAATAAGGAGGAAGGGACAGAATTACCAAAGGCTGAGGAAACCGCAAATAGAACAAATCACTGCAGAGTAAGAAGAGATGTAGATAGCCTTTGGAGATAGTTGAGTCTAGTCCAAAAGACTCTGAGTACTGGTCTTCTGGAGATAGGCTGTACATCACTGAGTAAACTGTAGTTCTTCAAGAAGAGAAAGACTTTAATCATGTTAAAGTTCTCCTCAAACAATCTGCCATGCTTTGCTCTTTGAAATTACTTTCTCATTCCTTGAGAAATATCAGAAATTGAATTAAATACCAAAACATTTGTTTAGTGAGTAGATTTCAGTTTTGTACCGCAGACAAAGACTAATTAAGAAAAGTAGCAATGATAACAGATTTTGGAAAAACTCTTTTTTTTTCCCCAAAGATATCAGACTCTGTTAGTGTTGGCAACTTCACAGAGAGCTCTTTAATGATGAATGATATGAAATCTACAGGCAGGTTTCTAGCTATCTTGACAGTTTGGGTGAGTCTGTTATCTCTATGAGGTGAACTGAATATATTTATGTCAGGAATAAAGGCTGAGATAAGCTGAAGCTCAAGACTGATATGGTTATAGTCAAGGCTGAAAATAAAAATGTAAGGAAAACACACATTTCTCTCTGTGATCTTATGAGTTGTCACTTTTATTTGGTTTATATAAAAACTATTATTCTCTCTCCTCCTTTCTCTCCTCCCTCTTCCCCAGAATAAGAAATTAAATAGTGGGAGAATAATACAGTAGCCTTACACAGATTTCTCTCTGTGTGTTTCTTGTCTTTTCAAGAGCCATGTTATGCTACTTGAGTCTATCTTAATGTTGATTTTAGGCAATGGCTTCAAAAGTACATGAATGAGCTGGATTTTTAGTCGCTGTGAACTTTACATGGTAGTTAAATGTTTAGCTGCTTTTTTGTGCATAGGAAAATTTAAACTAAGGATGCTTGGTTTACTTTAAAAGGAGGCAAAACATATTTATTCAAATAATGTCTTCATTTAAACTTAACTTCTGGCAAAATAGTAAAAATTTTTATATTATGAAAATGCCTATTAAAAATTGGTACAATATCTCAGGTCAGTAAACAGAACAAAATGTTGTATCCCCATATCATTTCGAGCATTATTCTGAAGGGTACCCCAGTGAGCTACATACACAGCTTTTTGCAAGAAACAACACCTAAAATGTAGCAGACTGTCACCAGAATGAAGCACTGCCCAAGATAGTTTTCCAATAGAAGTGCACTTAACGTATCTGGATCAGACTCATGGACACAAAGCCAAGGCACAGCATCCTGCCAGAATACCACCGGTCAGCTGAGACCCAGGAACTGTTTGTGCAATTGTTTTCAGTCACTGGAAAGTGACTTATGGTACCTTGTCCCATAGTGAAAGAATCTTAAGGTGATTTGCTTTATCTTGCGTTGGCTGCCGTCTGAGGTGTTCAGACAGGATTTACCTTGCTTCAGGTCATAAGCGAGAACATTGCTAAAGTTCTGATCCCTGAAATAGTTTGACAAAGTGGTGGGAAGACTTTCTAGATGTCTTGCTAGTATTGAAACAGCATAAAGTTTTTTATTTTACTGGAAGCAGAGGTTCATCCACTCACAGTCTCCTATCTCTGAAAGCAGTCAGCAGTAGATGCCTCAGTATGGGCATAAGAGCAATTCAGATAAATGATACTTCACCTGAGTGTTTTCCCAGTATCTTTTGCATCTCAGGGGCTTCCCGATTCAGAGACAGTTCCCATGTATTTAGTAATACTCAATAGATTTGTCATCTATTAAGTGAGAGACTATATGTACGTTATCCAATTAGAAAAAAAAACAGAGATCCTCTTATATTTCGTTGGAAACAAAAACTTTGAAAGTAGAAACCTCAGCACACTTAAAAGTATCCAACTTGAACCCCTGGATATACATCTACTTACATAAGAAAGCATCAGTGTTTAGGTTTTATACATATTGTTGCTTTCATAAAGAAGTTACTTACAAAACAGCATTTATGAAGTATCATTTATACTGCCTAACATTTTGATAGAAAAATAAAACCACCATGCAGATAAGAAACAATTGGAATATTATTTGACTTATGCTAGAAATATTATAAATATTTCATTAAACACATGATTACTCAGCACTCAGCAATCATCATTGTATTGCTATGTTTATCAGGGTTAAGTATGGAAAATAGTCATAAAGTATTAGGAGAACACCCATAAGTGACTAACTTAAAAATTATTCTGTTGATATATTCAGAAGATTGGAACATGGTCACCAGTCTGCAAGTTTCATGTTATTTTTACCTCATAAAAAGGTCCATATATAAAGGACTGTGTTACCCAGTTGATATGAAAAGCTAATGCCTTTTCATCTTATATCCTGACAGCTAAATTCTGATTTAACCTTCAGAATGTCAAGTATCAATTGCTAAGTGATAGTCAGGTCAATACAATACTCTTAACGAATAAAAGAACATAGGCCTGGAAATGACTTCCAAAGGTCATTTAATCCTTTTCTAAGACAGACTCTACCTATTTATTTCTGTATTTCTATTCATCTTCAATATTTGTAATGATAGAGATTTATTCTCATAATATAATCTGTTACTGAGTTTGGCTACACTTAATATAAGAAATCTTTACTTGTTGACTAAACTAATTCTATGATAATTTAAGTGTGTTCCATCTTGTCCTACCCTCCATCACTGGAAAGAAGAGACCATTCCTTTGCATTCCTTTGAAAAGCTGCTTTTTTCAGCAGCTTTTTTATGAATTTGAGATTGCTGACAATCTGTCTTTTGAATTCTGAACTAAACAATCCTAAATCTTTCCTCTTAGATTCACTCTTCTGGACTCTGTCCAGTGGATCCACATATAGCTTGAGGTGTTATCCAAAACTGCACCCAGTCTTCTAGCTGAGAAGTTACCAATGCAAAGTCAAACAGAGCCTAAGTATTGCCATCTAACTTTAAAGTACAGAATTTCAGAAACGTTGAAATCTTTCATAAAATAAATTGTTATGTATTTTGAATAATGAAAACTATTTCAATATTTTTGCAACAGAAATTGTTCTTATTAGTTTTGTTGACAATGCACTATATTTTATGTACAAACCCAGAGGGCTAGAAATAAATATTGTTTTTTCATAGAATCCATTTATCCCATAAACCCATACAAATATACTGTCCAAACATACTTTGGACCTTATTGAATGGTTTGTATTGATCTTACTACATTTGAAGGCATTCAGTGTACTCAGGAGGGAGAACAGAGACAGATGAGTGAAGAAAGTGTCTGCCATCAAATGTGCAGGGTTTAGACACCTATTCTTTTAGTATGTAAAAGGCAACTAAGAACCTCTCATTAAACCTGAGTGATCATTAGCAAGTTCCCAATGCATGCTAGATTTACAGTGCACTCGTGAATTGATGAGCACTAGGTTACTAACAAAGAATTTTACATACATACATACATGTTTATTTACAATTTATACAACAAGCCAAAAAAGGAAAGCTGTTAGCTTTGGCATACAAAAGCCTTTTTAATGTTGCTTTTGACAAAAAAGGTTCTATCATATAAAAATTATACTTGTGACTTCAGAAAACCATTACAAAAGATGGCTGTGTTTTTTTCTTGTATTATCATTACTCATTTGAGCATTGCTCCTTTATTAGGTAGCTTTTTGCAAGAATCTGTGGAAATTATCTCAATATACATTCATATTTGGCCAAAGATATAGTACAAGCAGATCTGTGGAGCTGAACTATTTGGTGATAGGTGGCTTGATGATTTATTTAATGAAAAGAGCTGACATGAAATTTAACAACTTCCCAGAGGCAGCAGCAACACTAATTAAAGACCAAAGCATAACAACCCATAAAGCGTGAGCATGTTTTAACTGCTTCAGAAGAACAGCTGTCTACAGTGAGGATTCATGTTTATTTGTATAGCTGAACTTTGAAACAACTTATCAATGTAATATCTAAATTATTTTCTGTTTGGACAATATACTTTATGACCCAAGAATTTTTACTGCATACAGAGATGGTAGTGCTGTTTGGACTATACAAATTATTAGAGGTGGACTAACCTCAAAAGACTGAACTACTCTCCATTCAAATAAGCAATTAGTGATTTCATGATCACAACAACTTGAAGAAACTACCTGTGTTTCTGAATAAAATCTTTCTTAACCTTCTCATGAAAACCTCCTCTTTACCACTTCATTAGTAACTTTAAAATCTTGTTTCTATTATTATTTCTCATAATGACCACCCTTATGTTTCTTATGCATGATTCAAATATCCCATGGAAATCATTGCAAAAAGTTATGTCTGAGCTTAAAGTCTTACTGCCATTCAGAGAAGACTTGATAGTAATTTGGGAAAGCCACTACCTTGTAGTTAAAAATAAACAAGATTCTTCATGGGAGGAAAATCCTGTGAACTCCAAGAATAAGCCAACATCTAGCTACTGGAGTCTTTCCTTGGGTCAGACTGTCTCACAGCTCTGGAGCTGCTTTATTTGGTGTTTTCCGCAATGGCAGTGCTGCAGGTATCTCTTTCAGAAACCTCTGGTTTATGTTCCCCCACTTCCTTATAGATACCAAGAAAGTAATTCTTCCATTCCTCTTTCCCCCAATATATAAGGTGTCTGAAAAAACATTCGCATCCATTCAAAGATGTGTATTTTGGTGTTGTAACATGCAGTAGGAAGTCATGTGATAATCTGAGGCCCTATGGGGACTGCAAGGGAGAATGGAGAGAAAGAACCATATAAAGAAAAAAAAAATACTTAAAAAAGAAAGACAGAGAGAAATTAAACCCAACATTTCAATGTAACATTAGGAAACATCTTAAAATAAGCATACAGTGTCACTAACAAGAACAGTATAGTATTAAAAAAGATGCTTATTAAAACACATTTTGAAAGAAGTACCTATTTAGAAGAAATGTATGATGTGATATTTGAGCAGGTCCTCACAAAAGTTTTATAAAATTTTGCAATTCTTTGACTCATTTCATTTTTAACATAGATTTTGTAGGGCACTGCTGAAAACTTTCTCCCGGAAAAGACCATTAATGCATCTATTGCTGTTCCTTTAAAATGAAATGGTAACTAGCACAGCTTGCTATGTCTTCATCCCAACACCATAAACAGAACCCAGCTACATCTGTGTTCCAGCTTTGAACAATGAGGATTAGATTTTCTTTGTTTAACATTGTCTTAAGTTTCTACAAGATTATACTATGGTTACAGTAAAATATCAGCTGTATGGCTTTCTCTTTCTTTGGTTATTGCCCCCTTAGGTATAACATTGTAATCAAAGGGAGGTCAATTGTATCAAAATAGAAGCTTGCCAGAATTTATCTGGCATAAATTCTTCCCTCAAGATTTCATTATGAAGTGTTACTTCTGAAAAAAGCACACTATTATCCAAAATCTAAGAAATTACTTTACAAGACTAGAAATATAAATTACATGGATCTGAATACAAAAGACAGAGTAAACACTGGATCTGAAGACTAATCACAGTCAATATCATATCAGTAGTAGTAAGGTATAGTTTAAAATACCCTCATACAATGCATTCATTATAGGTAGATAAAAGGCTAACCACTGAATATGATGAAACTGGAGGATTCACTAGGGCAGTGCACATTGTCTAAAAGGAGATTCTTACAGTTTAATTCAATTTCCAGAAGTCAAAGTGGGAAACTCACTGAAAATTTAAAATTCTGCATTTCAGTCCACAGTGACACCTGCAAATTCAGTAGCCGGACCCTAGATGATCAGTTCACTACTACTAGTGGTTCTTGAAAAAGGTTTGCAGGGTGTCCTGGGAAGGTTACAATGCTGTGATGTGGAGGCTGAAATAACTTTTTAAAATAAAGTGGCATTTAACCACCAAAAAGCAAAAACCACCACTTGATCTTTATGATCTCATTTGCCTTCATACCTGAAGGAAAATATTCAGTAAACCATAGTACATGGAAAGATGCATAAAACCTGTGCTAAAGATTCATAAAGCCATAGGCCTTATCATGAAAAAAAAAAAAAAAAAAAGCAGCAGCAATCTTTCTAACAAATAGGCTCCTAGCCATTGAGGTTAATACGTTTTTGACATTGGGAATATTAGCTCTTTGCAGTCTGGGCATTCATTCTGCCTTTCTCAGTCTGAACTAAGCATCTTTCTGTTACATTACGTAGATATCCTGTAAGGTGTTGGAGAGAAAATTCTATTCCCATCATGATATACAGCAAAACTCCCACCACTTTCAGTGGAGTCAGCATGTCACCTAGTTTATCTTTGTCAGTTTGTGTTCTGTAATCTTGCCAAGTTTCATGTTGTTTGGAGTGTTCCTTAAAACTCTAACTCCCATGGCAATCTAAAATTCACCTTAACAAGAAAAGATCTTGGAGATGTAGACAAGAGAGTTGACTGATTAATTTCATCTTAAACCAACAATTTAAAATAGATCTGAAGATTCACATTGTTTTTCACCACTGACTCCATTTTCTTCATTGATTAAAGACATATATATATCTTCACCGCAGAAGTCTAAAGGTGAAGTCCCTCTTTTTTCATACACTTTGCAACAAAACCTGTCCTTCTACCAGGTTTGAATTTTCTGCGTTCATACAAATGATAGCAAAATCTCTGCCATTTTTAGTAATATTCACAAGTACTTGCTAAATATTTTTTGTTTTATTTTTAGTGCTATGTTAACAGAGCACTCATAAAGGTGGAGGTATGGCTCTACATGCATTTTCTTTGGCAGAAAACTCAGGTTGAGAAGTTCCTGAGTTGTTATACTTCTTTTTTATCCTAACTTCTCAGTTTACGACTCCTTCAGTTATGCCAACACAACTGTTCACAGGGCCATTCTGTAAACCAAATTGCTGGTTTGCCCTCAGAAAGAGAAGCTCTGTGATTTTTCTAAATCTGTGTCACCTCACTTTTCAGAACAGTCTTACAATGCAGCTGCTGGAGCAGTGAACTAGAATCACAAGTATCTGGGCAAGACATTTATTGCTCTGTCTTTTCAGTAGAATAAAATATATGCAATTGCACACAGAGTTCAAAGGGTTAATGTGTAGGAAGCTGCATCTTGCTGGGAAAGAGCAGGCAGGGTAGGGGGACAGAAAAGGCAGTTAGCAACTTTTTAAGCCCAACTTTGATATCAATCAGTAAAATTTTTGATATATTTTTGTAGTCAGTGATAGATAACTAGTAATTTTCTGCTAGCTGTAGACATGTAAATAAAGTGCCTACAAACCCCTTTTCTAAAAAAAAAAAAAATATAAATGTTCATTTGTCAGTTTTCTAAGCACCAGGTGGGAACTTGCTCAGAGGCTTTGCAGAGAAGTGAACAAATCTTAAATGGATCTGAGTGAGGACCCACCTGACATTGTTGACCTGAAAGCATTTGGCATATTTCAAGATCAAGATTAAGAGGCTCATGATTTAATACAGGTTTTCACATTCTAAATAATAAGATTAAAGATTAAATGTCACTGTTCTGGCCCAAACTGTATGTGCAATGAATATATACCTTAATTGAAGTTGGCCATACTGTCACCTAAATGCATACACACTCAGGTAATCATCTAAATCATCTATCCATGCACACAGGTATTCTGACTGTCAGTGTCTTACAGTGTTAGAATTGTCTTCTCCACTTAGTCCTTCTATTCATTTGCTGAGTCTTTCCTATAAGTTTAATGTAAGTCTTAAAGAAACAGTCTAACTGTCTCCTTGTACACCATTCTGAAAACTGATTATTACTACAATATTGTAATTATTATAACAGGGCAACACCATCACACTCATAACACATTTGCTAAGAACATCTAACCTGAGAGCAAAAGCAAACTGTGAGCAATTGAACAATCACAGTTAAAGCAACAGAAAAGGACTGTAAATAAAATGAAATCATGCTTATACTCAGAATAACCAAACAAGTGAAATTATGCATAATACTTATGAATTATAGTCTTTTTTTGAGGTTTACATGAGATGGGTGAACTGTGATACTGTCTAAACATGCAAAGGAGTTAATTCGTCTTTACTGTTCTTGCTCTTGCTTCACATAGTGCATATAAAACCAGAATGAGTTAGGACTGAAGCACTTTTCCAGCACTGTAAATATGTGTGCATTCTCCAGCACCGCTAGCTACAGAATGGCACAAAAAGAGCAAAAAAGGAAAACATGAAAATAACCCCTCAAACACACACACCCCAGGAGTATTTATGAGCCTAGAAATAGCAGAATTGGCTAATCAGGCACAAAATAAAAATGCTTAGTGCTCTTGCAGTTTAATTGTTTCTCTTAATGGTTTCAGGGTGGTGGTTCGATGCCTGCGGCCCCTCCAATCTCAATGGGATGTTCTACACAGCTGGGCAAAACCATGGAAAGCTCAATGGCATCAAGTGGCATTACTTCAAAGGCCCCAGCTACTCCTTGCACTCCACCACCATGATGATTCGGCCCTTGGATTTTTAAAGGTATTCAGCAGTGGATCCCAGAACAAGTCAGGACAACACTGCCCTCAGCAGCACCACTATCACAGTCTGAAGGTAAAAGGTGAAGGACTTCTTGAAAGCAACATGTAGGGATGATGCAAAGTCACTTCATTATCACTCCATAACCCACAAAAACTCCCCAACAGTCACCCCGTGTTCTGATGACTGGGGGAGGCTTCGTTTAGATGAAGGTGGCTGCTATGATTTTCCGGAGAACAACTGGATCTGGTTATTCTGTCCAAAGCTGGTGCTTGTCAGTGAATGTCTTTTTTAATAAAAGATGCAAAACCACACCAGGTTATTCAGCAACAGCATCTGAATTTGAAGAACTGAAATGTATTAACCACCGTCTATTGAGTAGAATGTTATTCAGCAGTGAAATGTCAACATTATACACATGAAAAAGGATTACAGAGACACCTTTATTAAAACTCATCTTAAAGCATTAAAGGTGACCACTCGAAATATTGTTTCTCTTAAATGAACTGCATTTGAGTGGTGGATGGATTTATGTTAATCCTGGAGTCAAACAGTTTGTGTTAATATTATTTTTCATTAAATCCTTTAAGGACATGTTTCTCATAAATAGACTGAGTCAAACATAGCAAGAATGATAAGGGTAATAAGCATAAATTCTTCAGTTGCTCTGTAGAGGTAAATCAGGTAATTGGCATAATCTCTGAGCTAGGATTTATAGTGTGATAACAAAAGTAGCTGTGTTTTGAGGTTTTCCCCTTTCATTAAAAGCAGTCTGAATGTCATGTAGAAAAATTAATGGAAGGTTTAAAGAATGTGAAATATTATCCTAAAGAAAACATGGGATTTTGCATGGAATATTTCAATCAAAAATACACAGGAAAGCAAACTGTTAGGGTATATAAAAATTACATAAATGCATAGCTTAAGGCAATGGATTCATTTTACAGTATCCTTGCATGTGCGCAATTTATCATTAATTATTTTACTTTTTTATTACATTTTTGTGAATATCAGAAGCATGCCAGTTCTACACAGTGCTTAGGCTACAACTATAAAAAATACTCATCAGAACTGTATAGAAAATAAAGAATTGTGAAGTTGTAAATAGCATGTTTATATTTCCTGTAATGGTCGCTTAACTTGTACAGGCAGCCCTGACCCTATTCAAAAGGTGCAAAGCCTCAGAAGGATATAAATATTAAAAGAACTTTAGAAGACTGTTTACAGGTTGCTAAAAAGTAATTTTGTTATATTAAAATGTTGCAGAAATATGGGGCAAGATGTACAATTCAACTATTGGAAAGGATAAAGTGCCTATAATAACAAGCAACAAAGTAGCTGGGTGTCCCATGAGGGTGTAGAAACAACTCTTTCCCTTTACAGCCCCTCATGATTTAGTCATATGAATAAAGTCCATTTGGGAAAGCAGCTTGCAGTCATCCTACTTCTGTTATATATAAAATGAGAAATTTTACCCTGTTCCCACTGAAATAAAAAGTAACATTCTCATCAATTAAATTGGGACCAACATGACATGCAAAATCTGCGTGTGGTGAGTTTTTTACTTGTCTGTTTCTTGCTTTGTTTCATTGATTAAACTGCTCCTGAGATCAGGCAAAACAAAGATCTGAATCTTTTTTAAAGGATGACGATACTAGAGTAACTGTTTGGTTTTTTTGTTTTGGTTTGGGGTTTTTTTTGTTTTGTTTTGGGTTTTTTTTTTTCCCCCTTTAGCAGTTTATTTCTATGGAATAGAAATGATTTTTTTAAACATCCCTTCTTAAAGATCACAAGGCCCCACAGGGTTCTCTGTTTTTGTTACAATTTGGTATTTGTTTGTTTTTAAGTGGGAAGATCTTTTGTTTTGTGTATTTGTATATATTTATATATATATTTGAAATAATCTTGCCTGAGGGTTAATTTGCTGTTTTCTGTTGAGTAAGTTACCAAGCTACTCCGTACTCAGCAGTTTCTTCACAGAGCTGTTTTGTCTCAGTTTCCAGCAGTTTTTTCAAATGGTTTTCATTTATGTGCAAAATATGTGGTCCATCTTCCTCCATATTCTCAAAAGATATATTTTTGCAGGTCTCCAAGTTAGGAATGTGATTATTGCAGATCCTATTGCAAAAGAAAAAACACATTTAAAATCAAAAGCATGATATTTACTGTTTATTTATCTGGGTTTGAAAAAAATGTGGATTTGGTTTCCTATCCTTTATAATAAAACATTTTTTAAAATTGCAGGGTCCGTGATTTGCTTTACTTTAAGTATACCTTTCTGTGACAGGCTGACAACATTTTACAAGCCACCATCGCTCTTTGTAATAAATATTAATAAATTTACATAAAGTCTAGAAAGGGAATCTAGAGTTTGTCCAGAAATTAATATTTCTAAACTTTCAAACACATATTTCAGTGTTTTTTATTCAATTTCCTTGACTAAAATCGTGAGACTATATTTCTTAATATATTAAAGAAGGGTCGGAAGGATGATCCAGGAAATTACAGGCCTGTCAGCTTGACGTCGCTGCCCGGGAAGCTGATGGAGCAGCTCATCCTGAGTACCATCATAGAGCACATGCTGGACAACCTGATGATCAGGCCCAGTCAGCATGGGTTTATGAAAGGCGGGTCCTGCTTGACAAACCTGATCTCCTTCTACGACAGGGCGACCCGCTTATTGGGTGAGGAAAAGGCTGTGGATGTTGTCTACCTTGACTTTAGTAAGGCCTTTGACGCCGTTTCCCACAACATTCTCCTGAAAAAACTGGCTGCTTGAGGCTTGGATGGGCACATGCTTCGCTGGGTAAAAAAACTGGCTGGATGGCCGGGCCCAAAGAGTTGTGGTGAATGGAGTTAAATCCAGTTGGCAGCCGGTCACGAGTGGTGTCCCCCAGGGCTCGGTTTTGGGGCCACTCCTGTTTAACATCTTTACTGATGATGTAGATGAGGGGATCGAGTGCACCCTCAGTAAATTTGGAGAAGACACCAAGTTGGGTGGGAGTGTTGATCTGCTCGAGGGTAGGGAGGCTCTGCAGAGAGATCTGGACAGGCTGGAGCGATGGGCTAAGGCCAACTGGAGGAGTTTCAATAAGGCCAAATGCCGGGTTCTGCACTTTGGCCACAACAACCCCCAGCAGTGCTACAGGCTTGGGGAGGAGTGGCTGGAGAGCTGCCAGTCAGAGAGGGACCTGGGGGTGTTGATTGACAGCCGGCTGAACATGAGCCAGCAGTGTGCCCAGGTGGCCAAGAAGGCCAATGGTATCCTGGTTTGCATCAGAAATAGCGTGGCCAGCAGGGACAGGGAAGTGATCTTACCCCTGTACTCGGCACTGGTGAGGCCGCACCTCGATTCCTGTGTTCAGTTTTGGGCCCCTCACTACAAAAAGGACATTGAATTACTCGAGCGTGTCCAAAGAAAGGCAACGAAGCTGGTGAAGGGTCTGGAGCACATGTCGTACGAGGAGCGGCTGAGGGAACTGGGGGTGTTTAGTCTGGAGAAGAGGAGGCTGAGGGGAGACCTCATTGCCCTCTACAACTACCTGAAAGGAGGTTGCAGAGAGCTGGGGATGAGTCTCTTTAACCAAGTAACAAGCGATAGGACAAGAGGTAATGGCCTCAAGTTGCACCAGAGAAGGTTTAGACTAGATATTAGGAAGCATTTCTTTCCAGAACGGGTTGTTAGGCATTAGAATGGGCTGCCCAGAGCAGTGGTGGAGTCCCCATCCCTGGAGGTGTTTAAGAGTCACATTGACATAGCACTGAGGGATATGGTGTTGTTGAGAACAGTCAGTGTTAGGTTAATGGTTGGACTGGATGATCTTCAAGGTCTTTTCCAACCTAGAAGATTCTGTGATTCTTATTTTAAGTTCAAATTGTACAACTCTCTATCAATCTTTAAAATAAACTATTTCTTGAATTCCACATGGAAAGATACAAATTGAAGTGTGATGCTTGTTTCTCTTGCGTTATGATGTGTTCTTCTATCATCTATTTGATCGTGTTGCAGGCAGTGACAAATCTCCATTGATCTCTAAGCCAGAAATGCCTCTTACTCCATTTGTATGCCTTTTAACACTACAGGGATCAGTTTTAACATCTCTTTGTAGTCAATTGATCCTAATTTTCTCAGGAATTTTTGCTGAATTGGACTTCTTTGTTGTGTTCATTTGGACAAACCTAGCTTTTTAAATCAGCACTAAAGCTGTGAGGAACTACATACATAAAAGCACATTCTGCTCCTTCAGTTAAACATGTATGTACTGCATCAATTGAAGAGTTACAATTAGTAGAAATGGTCTTTCTGGACTTCATTTATATTAAAATGTTGCTTGCATTGAAAGATACTGAAAAATAGTCAGTGTTCATTGATGATAGTAACTGTACTATTTACCCTTCACAGATAAATTTCTTTCTGTTTTATAAAAAAAAAATACACCAAATTTTCACAAATCAATAGATATGTTTTCCATAGCATATAGATCCTTCATTTTTAATATCTTCTAAGGCTGGGGATGTAATCTAAATGAAAACTTTTCTAAGTGCTGTAGCATCCAGTACTGGCCTATTAAGTAGGCAAGTCATCTACATCTGTACAACAGGTTCCCAAGACACAGTTCCTTAAAGAACCCTTCCAGCTATAATATCAACTTTCTTCTCTGCAGACCTGCAGCTCAAACCACAGCTCTGACCAGCTCAAACAACCTCGTTTGGGATTGGCACAGCACTCACTTCTCCTTTGGGAAGAAGAAAACTGAAAATGCAATCACAACAACAGTTTAACTCTCTAGGTAAAATCAAGCTTAATTTACAACCAGATTGTGTTGAAGTTGTGCCAGAAGGCATTCCTACCTACCAGCTTTCACATGAGCTGGACAGCTTGAGGAGGGAGGCAGTAACTCCTGACTACAGCTGATGCTGCAGGTGTTGCCTGACTCTGACCTGTAGTGTGCATATACACGAGTGCACACAAATCCGTATGCCTGAAGAAAGCTTGCCACAGCAAAACAAAATGACCTTTTTGAATTTTATCTAGAGGAACTGTAACCTCAGGCCAAAAAGATATAATCCAGAAAGCACCAAAAATGAAATAAATAAAAAGTGCAAGTACTAGCAGGAAGGGAGGATTAACAGACAGCACGTGGAAGGTAAGGGAGCAAGAGCACGAAAGAGAGAAGACAGGGATATGGGACTGTAATGAAGAAAGGGAAAAGACAGACAGATAGGGAAGAGTTGAAGGGAAAGGATTACCTGTGAGACACAGCAGGTCCATATTTCCTGTGCCACATCTGTCACACAGTGCATGAACTATCTTCTCCTCCAGGAGAGTCCAAACCCCCCTCTCCCTGGCTCCTGCTCATATGAGCAGGAATCTATGGGTCTCATTTGATTTTGTATGCTTTGGGATGTTTGTTTGTCTGTTTGTTTTGTTGCACAGGGAGCAATTTAGTATGGATCTTTGAGAAGACATGCTGTTTGTGGTTGTGTCAGGATAGCTCTGTAGCAAGTCCTTTAAAATGGTAGAGTTCTTTTAGAAAATGTTGTATTCTGTTGTGTAAATTTTAAGTACTGATAATGAAATAGAACCTATGCCCATTCAAAATCTTTTGAAATTAGAGCCTTTATTCTTCTACTAGTTAAAATTTCAGTTGGGAGCAGACCTTATTCTCCATATAAATGATCTGTGCAGCTTTCTGAGCCAGTGAGTTCAATTAAAGAAAATTAAAGAATGGGTAATATACTGTAAATATGACCCCCCAAATCCACTGATATATTAAATGAAGGCCTAGGCACCAGTCCTGTGTTTTATCAGCGAGAATCTTGAGCCCCAAAGTGTTACCATAAATTTTCTTTCTCTCATTTCGATTCTCACCTTTCTCTCACTTTAATAGTGTCCGTGTGCCTGCTTTTAAACTGCTGGCAATGTTTGCCTTCTGTTCCCTGGAAGTAGTCACAGGAAAGCAAGCACCACATTTAACTGAAGACCAAAGACCTGTAGATGTTTGTGTTCACAACCACAACATCACCTATGGGGAGAGCAAAGTCAGTCTATGCCAAAACTTGGGGAAGGAACCTTTCTTGACTGTCATTTGCTTTGCAAGGCCATGGAGGAAAAATAGGCACACAGAAGATCTTCTTTCTACTTAAACAGAAAATGGATGTTTTACCAAGTCAACCCTAGGAGACCTAACAGTACTCCAGAAGAGTAACTCAGCCATCTGCTTCAGCCCAGTAGGAAAAGGAGGGGAAAAAATTCTGAAACAAGGAAAACGAAAATTGGTGAATCTTGATACACTGAGATGGGTAAGAAAAAGTTGAGAAAGAGTGAGAAAACAGCTGTTATAGGATAATATAGCTAAGAATGCAAAGGAATCAGGTTAGTAAACCGAAGGCAAGGTCAGCAAAAGAAAGAAGTCAGTCTGACAAAAAGAGTATGAAGAAATGACAAAGATGAAAGCAGAGGAAAAGGAGGAAAATGAAGAATTAGGCAGAGGAATCTGTTAATATATTTATTAGAGGAGAATTAGTATCCAATTAATTCCCCAAAGTCTAAAAGGAACAGTGTGGCCATTTTACTTTCTGCTTTTATTTAATGTTTATAATGTAATGGAGATACACTGTCATCTGGTAAAATCTAAAGCAATACTTAAAAAGCAGCTCCTTCTTGGAGGAATTTTTGGTGACATTCTGTCTGAGAAACAGTTCATGCTTTTAGTATGAGACAAGAATCCACCAGCAGATAAATCAGCTTTGGATAATATTTATTCTTCCACTAAAAGATGTGGATCTCCATCCTTTTGCATCCCTCTCATGCTTATATTTAGAATCATTGTCTGCTCTAAAGGAAACTGCAAATCTCAGACCTGATCTCACTCAGCTGCATTGTCGAACCACTGGTTTGTTTTCTTTTGAGTAATGGAGCAGAACTCCTGAATATATGTTTTACTTTTCTTTTTTTGAAGCAAAACTTTTGGGTTTTGTTTTGTTTTGTTTTGTTTTTTTATTTAAAAGATTCTGCTTTGAAGTTCATCTTTCATCCACCAGAGATGATTATTTAATCTCTCTTTGATAGCTTCACTTAGTGCTGTTTGTTCTGTAAAACCCCCAGGCAAAATTCTCTTCCTGGACTCATGCGTGGTTCTTGTCTCCAATCCTCTGCTCTGCCTTCATGTGGAGTGACTATTGCACTGCCAAGCACCAATACTGTCATTTTTGAAAGGTTTCTTTCAGCCCTTGCAGGGAATATCTCTCCAGAAAAAAAACAAAAAAAACCAAACAAAAAACAAAACCAGGAACTGCCTGGATCAACCTAGGTGCAGGTCCTGAGTCCTACAAATTCTGGCCCATCCCTGTTCACTGACTAACAGCTGCCCAAATCTTTCTGGCTGAAAGTCACATCAGGGCTATCTGTATCCTAGTCCAGGTAATCAGGGAGTCATCAAGCCCCCCAGCTTCCCTCCTACCCATTTCTTCTGGAATAGTTCCCTGGCCCAAGAGTGGAGAAAAGCATGGCCCAGGATCCGCTGTGGCTGCACTTTCTAACAAGGTGATGTCTCTGCACACCTCCAGACTATGCACACAGTAAAGTAGCCCCTGTGAAATGAAGGTGCTGGCTTTTGACTGACTGGTCACAAGCCAAAGATGATACAACTATGTGTCAGTATTTTTTAAGAGCAGCTTTATTAGTCAAAGGCTTTTCCACTGATTTATTCTGTTTATTAGGTTAAGAAACTAATCCTAGTTTTACCACAGAAGGAGACAGATAGTCAACAAGTAGATGGAGATATGCCTAGTGTCATTCACTTGCCTTCAGCATATTACAAAAACTTTGGTGTTTATTTAGAGTTTCAAAGCTTTGGGAAAAGACAATAATAAATACATTGGACTTTGTGTTGTTAAATTTATAAGCAAGAGCAGTTTTGAGTACCCAACGGTGTAAGATGAAGAGATGGAATATTTACCCCTGTGACTGTGACTGACAGAGGTTTAGGCAGGAACCAGCCTCTCTGTCACTCCTTTTCCATTGTGTGACCTGTGCAAGTTTGCATGACACCAGCATCTCCTGAATCTCTTTTTAGGCCACAGTGAGCTGCCCCACAGCCCAAAGACTAGATCAGAAAAGCTGCCCCAGTTTGATATAATCTAAAATAGATTAAATGATGCTGCTGCAACTCAATGAATAATGCTGGACCTCAAAGGAGATTTAGAAGGTCACTAACCTGCTGAGGTTAACATTTTATACATGTAAATACTCAGAGGAAAAAAAGCCAAAATGCTTATTTCAGTACAATTAGGTATAATGTAAATATATAAAACATTTAGTTTAAATAGCGACTGGATGTGTAGAGAAAATTATAAACTCATCCCACGACAAAGAAAGCTGTCCCTGCCATCTCAGCTCACTCCGGAATGCACAGGAGCCCTTATTTCTGAAGTTTCTGCTGTCTGCTGCCACCTGTGGTTCAAAAAGCAACTTTTCCGAAGATCACTTAGTCACCAGCATCAACTAAATATGCAATGAAAGGTCTAGAAAAAGGAAACTGAAGTGACTAGTAAAAATGGTTAGGACATCCGGCATGGAGGGTCAAAGTTATGTCTACATTTAGCTACATGCTTTCAGTTTTAAAACTACTGAATTCCCACTGATTTCAGTTTATCCCAAATGGATTAAAAATACATGGGTTTTATAGCAGTATAGAACTTCCCCAAGGAAAATAATGATATTTACACAGTAAAAAGTTGCTCCAAAAAAACATAGGTGATGAAGAAAGGAGAAATCACACAAAACTATAATAAATGTTGTATTTACTACAATTTGACTAGACCGGGGATATGTATATGGAGCACATGTCAGGAGGCCTAAGAAAGAAGGAAAGAAAAGAAAGCTATACTTCAAGATGGGATCTGAACTATATTTAAAACAAATACATTGAAATAGTCAAATAGACAAATGCTCAGAAGTTGTAAATGCAAGAATTCAGTTTGTTCTTCCAACCTAAATTTAGCCAACTTATGCATAATGTATTATCCTGCAAGTCTTTAATTATTCTCTCACACACTGGTTTTATTGGATGGTCCAAGAATCACATTGCAATAGGGTTTTTGACTCATGAGGAATAATTCATCAGGAAATGAAAATATATCCTTATAATTTTATATTTTTAACTCCCCAACTAATCATCTCAGTTTGGTGCCTTTATTTACTCTGGAATCATATTTAGCGATACAAAAAATACTGTGTCTTTTCAAGAGTTCAAGAACTCCTTTTTTTCTCATAAGTACACCTGAGTGATATTGGCCATAAGATGGTTCAAATTAATATCTTCAGAGCAGCCAAAACTGCTAATCCTGTTGCCATGCATAAGCTATCTCCTTTCTCTGACCTTTCACTTACCAGTGTTCAAACCAGAGTCGCACTGAGGTTATGATTCACAGGTCACAAGGCCACAGATAACCTTAGATATTACTAGGACTCCATGTCATTTTCTTACAGAAACCAGAAGTTAATCAATATTTAGAAAGCTGGAAAAATCCAGTTGTTTGTTCCCTTTTGCCCACTTTGTGTTTCAAAAGCTGTGAACTTAGCAACTCTGAACAAATGAAAATGAACACAGATGAAACAAAACCAGAAGCAATTTGGTTATCCGTGGGTCACAAGCACAATGGACAAACTGCTCATGGCTGCCAGGAGGTGCTCTGTCTCCACATTCAGTTTTACAGGGTGCCTGTGGTACAGCATGGAGGAGCTGGCACTGCTACACATGCAGTGAAGAGCCCAGTCTGAGCACCTCAGCTGTAAAGAAATGTAAGCTTACAGAGCATGTACAGTGAGAAAAAGCAGTGGTTTGAATGGAAGTTTAATGGCTGAAAGGCTATGAAAAATGGCAGCTGTGCCCTGGAACTGCAGTTCAGTTTTCATCTGCTCTGCACACGACCAGGGAGCTTAGGGTCCCATGGTGAAAATGAGACTAATGTCCTTCCTCCACTCCGCGTCTTCTTTGGGTCGGATGAAACTCTCGCCATGAGGAAGCTCAGGCACCACATCCCACACTAACTCAAACAGCTTTTCTCAGAATCACTAATATATACCTGAAGGGGCCCAAATCAGCATTGTTATTTCACACGTCTGTGTCTATGTAGACATTTCCACTTATGAGTTAGACACTGAAATGTTTTGAGGATGTGGTTCTACATGTCTGTTGACTTATAAAAAGTCTTAGTGTCACCCTGTTGTGGAGAACCCAGCTTTGTACTTAATGCCACAAATTTCTCAAATAGGATATTTTCCAACTGTCTACCCTGTAAGAGCACATCCAGGGACCAGTACTTTCAGAACATGTCACACCTAGTGAATAAGAGAAAATGAATGTCCTAATGCACAGCAATTCTACTCCTACTAAAGGCAGGGGAAGATAGATAATAAAGTCAATGTAAGGCCTTTTGAAGTACTAACATTTGTGATTGCATGGACAGTCAAGCTGCTTCAATAGGGACTGATTATCATCCTGGCCATACCTTTTCTGCAGGTTTTAACACTGTGTCTCTTGATGTCTTCAGCTCCTAGAACTTTGGAGCAAGTTTAGTGTCTATCAAAATGGATCCTGAATTTGTGGCCTTTAATCTGGAACATAATGTAAATTAAAACAAAACAAAATGAAACATTGTCCTAGGCTAGTTGGCATTATTTTTTTCTGTGTTCTCTTTGTCAGAAACAACACTCAACGAGGCTTTTGCATAAAATAGCAAGGTGGGGAAAACAAAGACTTTGGAGTCCACCAGGTTCCTGCATCATCAGTGGCAACATGGAGAAATTCTATTGATGTATGCACCTGTCTGACTCTCCTGCTGGCATCTGCAAATAACCATATTAAACTGTTATCCAGGAAGGAACATGAACAGCAACGTACTATGTCAAAACACTGAATGGATTATCAAACACATTTAATTTGTAAGAGAAATCTTTAGTGCTCAGTGAGTGAATTATGAGATTAGTGTCGTGAATGGGATAAACTTGGTATTCTACCAGGAAATATCAGGTTACTCGATGCATACTAAAGTATTTATCTCAGTTAGTGAGATAACAGTTAGTGTTCTGCACATTGTTATCAGAAACAACGATTGCACAATAAAGAGCACTAATACTTAAACAGCAGGACCCTGCCAAAATGCAACGCTCTCTTTGGTACTCTGAAACAAATTTCACTGACAAGAGTAAGATTTCACCTTCCTCCTTCCGTAAAGGCCACATCCCTGAGGGACTCTTTTCAGCCTTTGCTGTCTTTCCTTGTTTGCACTGATCAGCTTTAAAATGAAGCTTCCTTAGATTGTCTTTTTTTTTTTTTTTTTCCTTCTAGAATGTGCATGTGGAAATGCTTTAAAAATGTTAATATGGACATGATCCTAAAACAGCTCATTCATACTGAAACTTTCAACAGCCCTGTTGTAACTAATAATTTCGAAACTTTCTGACTGGTCTTTCATATGACACCTGTGAAGAGGAACCAGAGATTTAACTAGAGAGAGACATGCAAGATGGTCTTTTAGGAAACTGCAGTTGCACTACAGTCTCTTGGGACAAAGTTAAGTAGGTTCCACTTGAAGACTTGTCAAGGTCCAAACTGTCCTTCATGGGCTCCATGCCCATATATCATGGAGCTAAAAGAAAAGAGCATAAAGCCACTTCTTTCCCTTTTTCAGTTTACTGTGAGTAGCTGGGGTATAGGAACATCCTGTGTGCAATGCTAAGAGGGTACAGGTTGACAAGGCAGATTGACAAGCTTCTGCTGGGGAAAAAGAAAAAAGAAAAGTTTTCTCTTTAAAAGTCATGTAACTGTCAGTTGCTTGGAAAGGTGGGTTGGAGAGGACTGGGGAGGGCACTGTCACCTGTGGAGTTTGGTCAGTGTTCATGTTTAGCTTCAAGAGAAGTCTTCTGCTGCCAGCCAGGGTTTGCTTTGCTCAGGTCAGACTATTGCCATAATTCCAAGATCAGTCCCTTTGTGGGGTGATGTCCTGCTCCCCAACAGCATTGCTGGTGATTAGGTGTGTAGGAGCTGTCTCTGCAGGACAGTCAGTGCCTGGACTATTCTCAGCCAGGACCCTGCTTATTCCAGCTCTGCTGCAGTGCACAACCTACCCCAAAAACTGATAGACAATTTCTCAAAAACAGTATAAATCCAAAGACTTTCTCATATTTCATAGGCTATGAACTTTGGATCCCCACACATTATTTTCCAGTGAAAATCTGCTGCTGAGTTGTACTCCTCTGACTTCTGTATTTTATTTTGTATATCCAGGTGAGACACAACAAAATGAAACCATGTCACTGTTTGCCAGTGCTTAAGGTTGCACGGAGGAAAAGAACAGCAGGCTGAGATTCAGGAGATTCCCACTGAGGTCTTCTTAGCAACATGGATAAACAGACTTGAGGAAGAGGAGAAAAAAGTAGCAGTTTAAAACGGAGTAAAAGCATGTCTAAGAGTGCTAGCCTCTCAAATCATCCCAGAGCCTCCATCACAAGGAGGTCCTACTAGCAGAAATCACAGCAAAGAATGGAGCACAATCTCCACAGAGATGAGTTAATGTCAGCATGGCATTGGTGATGCTCAGACAAAGAAAAGATTAAAAAATCCACAACAAGCAACATGTCTGTCTTTCTGATTCAGTGTCTCACTTTATATGAAGTATGAAAAAGCGAAGGAAGGATGGGGCATGGTCAGACTTTCAAGTCCTGGGGTTTTTTTGTGGTCCAGCGATCACTATGACCCAGACAGTCACTTCATTTGCTGGTGACAGAGCTGCCCAGTTTATGTTTGCTGGCCCCTGTGCTCCCCTCAATGCTCCTTCACAAGCACACGGACTTGAAAGGAGAAGCAGTAATTCAGGAAGTCTCCTAACACAGCAGGGTTACATCTGTAATATTGAAGGGTTAAGATCGAAAACCATAGTTTAATTCTATTTTCAGAAAGCAGTACCTAATGTAGGATTATCTTTAATGACAGACACTGAGGTGTCAAAGGACTGTGTCAGGTTTCAGACCTTTCCATAGTTCAAATTCCTGTGTTTAATCAAAGGTCAACTGAATCATTGCTGGTGGTGAAGAGTTACTTCAGTGGAGAGGTGTTGTGTGTGGCCTACAATAACTAATACCATATTTGGGTAGCGGTCTCTTACATACAAACGTATTTCCCATGCATGTCTTTATGTACAGAAAATATATGTGACAATATATACAAACTATTTCTCAGGAGACAGTGCAAAGTAATTCTAACTTCAATTATTTCTCAACTGCTTCATCCTTTAGCTGAATAATCTTAATTTTTGTCTTGACTCTTCAAAATTATTTCCTTTCAAATAGGACAAAATTAAACAATAGCAATTAACTTTCTTTAATTCCTGAGTGTCAGAAATCTTATCAGCAGAATTCTGTTCTGTTGTGTCAGGCTGTGCTTTCTTATTCACTTAATTTTTTTCTAGAAAGCTTATTACTTATAGAAGAAAAGGGAATTAAACTTTTGTGAACTGATTGTCTATTGGTTTGGCAATACTCAGCATATATGCATAAAGTAGGATATAAAATAAAAGTGGATTCATACACCACAGTTGAAAATTACATGTTATTTTTTCCATCTCTAGTAGTTTGTATTGCAAATAATTTCTGTGAATAGAAGAGTATGGCTGCAGAATCCATGGGTATTTTTATGTTCAGATGTAGCTTTGTACCAAGTTTTAAAGAATATTTCTTCCTATCCATTATTCCTTGTTATAGTAGCTAAATTGTTCTTTAGTTTGGTTGATATTAACACCTGGAATGTTGATAGCCTACACTGATTAGCTTTCTCCAAAGTGTTTTCTTTGAGGCATACTTCAAGAGGGCTTGACCTATATATAAAATTTTTATGATATAATGAAGTATTATTACCTTATAAACAATTGATGTATCTGACACTTATTCTAGATTTGGTTTGTAAAGTTTCCAAGTTTAAAAAAGGTAAATGATGTGATTAACCAAGATGCTTCAAAAAATTGGAAGTGAAAAGTCTTTCCACTACAACCAGAGATCAAAAACATGCTAGTCTGTTTCTACAAAATGAGAATTTTCACAGAAGATTTGATATTAAGAAGAAATATTTAGAGGAGGGGGATTTCTTTTTGGAAATATTTGTGGTTTTACTGAAAAACTTGGAATGAAGTGGTTGGGTTTCCAATGAAAGGTCCACATATTTTAGTATTAGAGTGGAAGAATTCTGCTTTTTTACTGACTCCTCCTTTTCTACCCCCAAATTCCACTAAGGAAATCAACAATTAACTTTAAATAGGAAACAATAACTATTGGCTTTCTGAAAAAAAATTGTGGGAAAATTTGCCTTTCCTGCTCCTCCCTTCTATATTTTAGGTAACATAAAAGCATGATTAAGTGTCTGAAAGTGTATTCCTGTTTTAAATTCTCTATAATTCATGTCTAACAAAAGATCCAACTCTACTAGAATCATAACTGCATAAAGCTAGAAGTGATAAGCTGAGCAGAGGAGGTACTCCTTACTGTGATCAAGTGTCTTGTACAGAATCTTGTGGGGAAATTGAGTATTCTTTGTTGTATATGTTTTTTTAGTAACATCCAAAGGAAAACCACTATTTTCCTCAAGTCCCTCCAAAAATAATACACGGCTTGAAAGCAATTAAAACTTGTGCAATCCATAAAGGTGCAGTCAACTTTCTACTCTGCATCCTGAAGCTCTCAAGATGACACGTAAAAGTATGAAAAGTAGCAGGAATCCTCTTCCATTTCCAGATGGTGCAAGGTATAACTACTTTTGCTTTTGCCTCTGGCCTGATTCCAAACACACTTTCAATTAAGTAGCTCTCATGGAAATGAAATTTGTCATAATTAAGGAAAGTACAAGTCTCACCATAGCCTCCTGAAGGTCTGCCCTTTCATTCAACAAAAAAAAGAGATCCATTCCACAAAACAAAGTTCTGGTGTTTTCTATCGTCTAGACAATGCACTGAATTTCTCACCACCTTTGGTTGAACATAAGGCCAACTCCTGAATGGGGTAGTAAAGCAGTATGAAATCTGCTGGACAGAAAGTTATGCAAATGGACTGCATGCTAAGGCAGCCTCTCCTGATGCTGGATACATGAGGGCATTAAGAGGAGGGGGAACCTGCATCTGCTCTGTGTTTATAGACAGACATAAAATGATTATTGCAAGAATTGTAGATAATATGATCCAATGTGTATATAAATCTCTGGAGTATCCAAGGAATTCATTTTTAGTTTTGAGAAGACTTTGATTTGTTCTAAATAACAATTAAGTCATTAGAGCAGTATGACTGAAGCCAAGTTTTCTGTAGATTTCCACTCCAGAACAATAGATGTCAGATTGTAACACAGGATAACTCATATAGCAAAAGAAATAATCTGAATTTTCCTTATTAAAAAAAAAAAAAAAAGTAATATAAAATCTAATCCAAAAATGACATCTGCAATTTTAAGCAAAGCGGTGTTACTCGAGTGATTAGATATCATGTTTGACCATAACGAATTCATGGCCTTTCTTTGTTCCAAAAGCTATCTAAGCTGTGAATTTATATTACTTATTTGTCCAATATTTTAGACTGTAGTGGAAGTAATGAAATGTGTCAATAACTGGTTACTTTAGACTCCTTGCCTCAGAAATCTGGTTTCAATTCTATCTGGACTAGCATCTCCTTCTAACAGCTTAACTGTTTCAATATATCCACAGCCAAAAAAACCAAGTCTAGTGCTATATTGAAAATCTGGGGAACCTTTCAGTGACTCAGTCAAAAATAAGAATCATTAGCAGTCATAATTTCAACTCTAAAAACTTAGCAAAATAGCTATTAAACATAGGAGTGCAGCCCTAGATTTTGTGGCCTCTTCAGGGACGGTGACCCTCAGTGAAATTTCACAATGACTAAGATTAAGCTCAATGCTGAGTAGAAAAATTTCCACAACAGCTGCAACATTCATCTAAAATCACCAAAGCCTCAGGATAGTGCTGCTCCCATTCGCCAGTACTGGCACACACTGAACCAAGCCTGCACCACCAAGAGAGCAGAAATGCTCCTCGCCTCTCACAGTCAGTGAATGAAAGAAAAAATGTTCCTTTTCTTAATTCTTCACTTCTCTTGCATGTTATAATACTTTTTTTTTAGTGTGTGTATATATATATATATATATACAAAGACAAGGGAGATTTCATGGTCTCGTCAAATTTTCTTTAAGTGAGAACAGCAAACTTAATTTTCAGTTATGAGTAAAGGTTTCATTGTGAGAGTTTAAAATAAATGTTGAAGAGGCACTCACTTTTTGTAGATTGCCTTTGTGTATTCTTTTCATTTCAAAACCAAAATTATTTAGGCTGTACAGGTTAAAATCTTCCCATTACACATATTTGTCACTCCTAGAGTAACTATCTCTAGTATTTTCCCTACACAAAGAGTTCTTGAACTTTATAGAATAACTTGGGAGATATTTATTTTGAGAATCCAACTATTACTGTGACTTATTGTAAATCCCTGTCACTCATAAAAATATTTGCTCTTAATCTGATTTGATGGTTAAAGCGTTTTCCTTAAGGTCTGTTGGAAAGCTTTCATTTGACAGTTGTTCATTTTGTTAACTCTTCTGTCTAATCCATGCAATCTGGGAATTTTACAGTGATAATGAAATCTCAACAGTCATCCAATTTGCAAAGTTTATTATTCCTGAAGAAGTTCTTAGAGCCGTAACTTCAGTATTCACTGATGCTGGCTCCACTCTGTGTGCTCACCTATTATCCCATTTTTCCAAGAAAAGTTACCTGAATATATTTCAACATTGACAGCCAAGAAATTGATTTATCCCAGTAAATCAGGTGCAGTCTGGTGCACTGAGAGGAAAACAAAACCATTAATCCTGAGGTGATTCTGGCCTTAAACATACTTACACAAGAGCATTGTTAAGTATTGCTAAGCTTGCACTAAGCATTGCTTGTGTTCACAAACTAAGCAGACCAAATTAAATCTCCATTTACTCTAGTGAACTATACTACACCTCTGCTACTCTGCTGGCTTTTCTAGGTGGCAGAATACAGTTTAAAGAAACTGAAATGTTTTAAAGTACTTTTTGCTTCCTGTTTCTTTTGCACTTCTCTTGGTCTTAATAGTGCAGGAACAGGAATATTCACAAATGTAGTTGGGTTTTCTTTCTATTGTGTCCAACCCTACAAGATTCCAGGAATCCTAAAAACAAAGTTTAAGTCTGATAATGGTTTAAAAATCTGAAGTCAAAAGAGTTTAAAAAGCACTTTTAATTAACCAGTTTTGCTCATCCTTGAAGCAAAGAACATTCATCCGCATCAGTTTAAAGTTCTAAGATGTTTATATGATCCAAATATCTGAATAGCCATAGTGCAAATTTTTTATTTTTTGTTTGCTACTGTAGAAAATCACCCCACACCTCTGCAGTAATAATATCCACCAGGAATTCCAACCAGCTCAAGCATGATCTCCACTTCCTGAGTACATGTGGTTGTTCTCAGGCTGTCAATTTTTCCAAGGGTATCTTTATTTGATCTTGTGAAACACTTTTGTCTCATATGAGACTAAATGCATTGATATATAATTTCTAAGTAAATCCCTAGACCACTTTTTTAATAATGGGGTTATGTTAACCATGGCCCAGTCCTTGTAGATCATGCTTGTACTAAGCAAAATTGTAAAAATATCTGCTTAAGCTTCTCCAATTTCTAACCCCTCTTTCCTTATCAGCTTTGGACAAATATTGTTTGGCTTGATGCCTTGTCAACAATATCATCACTTGACTCCTTAATAATCTTTCCTAGGGTGGTTAGTGTATTCTTTAATTTTTTGTTTGTTTTCCCTAGAAGCTGTATTGCTATTTTGGCTTTCTCAGCCTTTGCAGTTAGAGCAGCTTTTACAGCACAATCATTCTACACCTTTGCTATTCCCACAGGTTTGCTTTTAAACTTCAGACTGTCCACACCACCAAAGCCAGTCATGTAACTATAGTTTGTAAAAGAAACTGGATAAATGGAGAATTCTCAAAGAAAATTGATTCCAGCAGTGGGTTCACATAAACTACAGCAGTTAAAAGTGACATACGTTACCCTGAAACAAATTTTGGTTTGATTAAAAAGATACATTTTTTGGCTTGATGGATATTTCTATAGGGATTGAGTTTGTGACTGGAATTATCTGTACAAGTTTAACAATTTATTTTTCCACTAAATCACTTACTGAGAATGTTGCTGTCCCTAAATGTATGTCAGGACCAATCAAGTTCTGTGCTTTCCCTTGCTTTTACAAGCAGCTGGTTTTGGAACCTGCCAGTTTTCAGAGACTAATACTTTATGTCTGACATTGCTCCAGCCTGCAGAAGTGCTTGCTGTCCTTTTACTAGGCCTCTCCACTGATGGGGTGACCTTCAGTGAGGACAGAAATAAATGTGTTTAGAGAAGATCAAAAACGCATCCAGGGATTATTACTATATAGCTTTCACACAATGGAGGAACCTAAATACCAGAGCAGGAAAACATTTCCACCCTGTTCTCTTCTGCACATACAAAGATATAGACAAGACAGTATGTGTCCTAATAATTTACAACCTGCCAACAGAAAACAGATGGATGAGACAAACATATTGAGTTATAAATATGTCATCTGTTCCCAAGAAATCTTAAACCTAACTGGAGTCAAAAGGCTGAATTTATACTGAGTTTATAACCAATGAAGGGTTGAGAGAGAAGTTCATTAACCACTGGTTTTTAATCAAAATTGAGAGAACAATTTTGCCTAACAGATATCATGTTGACACTAGTACTGTTATGCTGGAATATGAAAGGACTGATTCAACTATACTTGGAAAACTTAAGGAATAATATATAAAGAAAATGTATATGGATTAGTTCTTCAGTGTCTCAAAATTATGGTGTACTCTTTTGTGGTACTTAGAATCACTATAGCTGGAAAAACGCTGTAACTGTTGTTTTTGCAAATGTATCTCAACTAATGCTTCTCAAAGGTGTTTGCTGAGGTGCGTAGGTGATCAGATATTAAAAAGGGATCAAACCTGACAGGTTGGCAGCCATTCTGTTTCGAGCAGATGCATCACTCACACACTTTGCCTCAGATGATGCACAGCACTATTTCACGCAGTCCCACTGGAGCTGAAACGGCCTCCAGGCCTCTGAAGATCATCCCAGCAAGGGACAGAGACTTACAGACTCTGCTGGGAAAAAAGAAACTAAGAGCTGGAAGCCCACAACAATTTAAATCCCACATGAATTTCCACTCAAGTGATCACAGCTGTCTTGTTCAGTGCACTGAGCAGAGAATCACAAACCTCCAGTCCACGGGGTTTATCAAAAGGCATTTATAAGCAGCTGTGGGTGGTACCTTGCTCGTGGTTTGTGTGCTCTCAGCACAGAAGGGGCTATCCAGCCACATTGACCAAAACATTACTCAGACAGTCCTTACAAGTAGTAATCTTTCCTGAGATCAGCAGGCATTGCAAGCTTGGGACACTGCTTAGTGAATTATGAGTAAAATCAAACATGCAGTAATCCCACATGTACTGTTTAATCTTGTTGCAGAGACTGAAAAATGAGGAGTAACATGATAAAGTTTTATCCTTTTAAAGCACCATCTTTTAAATAAAGATTTCTGAGTCTGTCTTATCAAACCTTCTGTGTTATTTCAGTATTGTCTTTCTTTTGTGCTTTTAACATTTCATTTTAAAACAAACTGACATGGCAATGGTGGCCTAGCAGTTTGTGTCATTTCCTATGAAGACTGCAGCCCTTCTGCCTCCTCTGGACAATTGATATTTACAGGTCATGACTTTAAGTGGGTGTCAGTTTCCAAAAAGGGAGATAGGAAATCTTGTGTCCAGTAAAAACCAAACTCCTCCCTATATTCTGGGGTTTTTTTAATAGAAGAACCCCTATACAGCAGGGGTCTAAGTCTAAGTGAAGTCTAAGACAAAGGATAAAAGCAGGCCCAGAATGTAGGTATGATTTCCATGAATATTGCTCAGTAACTTCATTCAGAGGAGATGTCTTTTATTTAATGAATATAGATTTTCTCCCAATATTTTTTCCAATCATGTATTTTAAATCATTTGAAATTCTAATATTTCCAAAGTTCCAGGCTAAAGATATTCATTTTACGCTATCTTGTGCAGGAAAGTGAAAGACAGTGAACAATCTTTCCCTGCTCTACATCACTCATTATTTTAATGGACTATGTTTTCCTTCCTTTATCTCTTGCTTACAGTAAAGGTTCCTTCTTCATTTGTTGTATAGAAACTGTTCCAAACCTTTAATCATTCTTCTTGCCTTCTTCTTCTTGGCCTCCTCCTCCTCTTTCCTCTGTTACTGTATTCTCTTTGCAATGGAGGCAACATAAAAGCAGTCAGAATTCAGTATGCGAGAGCCCCATAACATTGTACAGTGTTGGAAGGTTTTTAATTCGTGTTTCCTTTTCTGTTCCTTTCCAACATTTGAATTGCTTTCTGACTACTGTTGAACAATGAGTTGATTAAATAACAAGGCAAGTGCTAAATTCTCCCATATGAACTCTCTCCCACACATGTATATGCACTAAAAAATTTACAGATCTAGTCATAGACCAGATTTTTTCAAATGTTAATGAGAAATTTAAATGCAAGTTTGCAAAGTCAGGAGAAAATGGTCTATAAAAAATATTTCTGATTTTATTAGAAATTAAATTTATATTCTGTTCTTGTAAGTTATTTCAGATAGATTCTGAAATACTTTTATAGAAATTTATTAGAATAATTTTACAGAAAGCTACTTACTTCTTGAAAGCAAACTTTCAATTCCATTTCTAAAAAAATGAGAAAAATCCTGCTCCTTTTACCCATGTGAGTAGCCTTTTTAAGGCATACTCTGAACTCACTAGCACTGACTTATATCCAGGGTTGTCTTAATTGGAGTGGATATAGCTTTGGAGCTCTGTAGCACTTTGGCAAAGTTCTTTCAGCAAAACTTTTTATGTGACAGAAAGCAAAAAATTGTTAACTACTTTTGAAAAAGCTTGTTAGAAGAGCGGATGTATTCTCCCTTCTGCAGTTGTTGCTAAGTATATGTCATTTGACCCTGAAATTATTCTATGGTGTGAAACAAAGCCCAGAGAAATGAGTGGGAAATCTTCAATTTGGCCCTGTATTTGCAAATCCATTTCTCTCTTCAGATATATACATGCAAATCTATTTGACATTGATGTGCTAAAGCTTGCTGTCATTTCTACCAATTAGTTGTGACTAATTCAATTGATGCAATATGTGTTTTTCCACACATATCTAAGATCAGAATTTGGCAGACTGTTAACAATATATATCTTAAGATATAAGATATTGCATAACTTTCCTCGTATGATGTACTGCTGAATAAATATTTTCTCTGAAACCAAGATCAAGTTGCTCCAGCATCATTTCCAAATAAGAATGAAGGAATATTTTCTGCAGTACCCAGCTTTTGCTTATCACACTCTGTGTGAAGGTCATGCATATGTGGTAAGAACAGAGCATGACAGAGCAGCCATTTTACACAACTGCCATGTAAAGTCAATTTTAAGTTGCCATAGTTGACACCTCCAATTCAGTAGAGAAGTTATACTTACTGGCACTGGCCTTGGTGACTACTGTGCAGCCAGCACCCTTGGGAACAATTCTTCAGTCTCAAGAATGAATCATTCAGAAACCGTATGGTAAATAGTTTTCATTTCTACCCAACAAGAAAATTGTCATTTGAAACATCAACAACATTAGCCTCTCCAAGGAAAAGTCATCAGAACTGGACCATTACATGAAAAATGAGTAACATAATTTACTCACAAAATGTACAACTTCACATCAGCACATGAGATTTAGGACAAATTTGTTCTTGCTTAGAGTGGTGTGATTTAGGCTACATGCTACCTCAAAACTTTAATCCTCTTGTAAACTTGTGCAACAATAGGAGTTGCTCCAAGGACTGAAGATGGCTGACAGAAGAGACAAAGGTTGGGAAGATTACATTTTGTTATCTCAGTGCAGCAGTATTTTGTGAACATGAAAGTAAATCCCATGTGGCTGTTTAAATAAATAGCAGTAGCATATTCATGTATGACTACCTGTTTGCATATTTTAAGTTGATATGTTCACAGTTCTGTGAAATACCAATGCAAATAGATGGTTATTTTTTATTCTTGAGACTTGAAATCACTCACCTGTGCATATCTTGAACCCGGGGCACTAGGTGCAGCAGCTGCAACACAGCATAGACTCTCATGCATACACATGTTGCTTTAAATAACTCACCAATCAGCATCAAATTACAGTATTCAAACATCCAGTATAAAACAGTAGGCTGACAAAATGGACATCTGGATTTTATATTAACATTGACAGAGTGTGCTTTGCAAATGTTCTGCTTTATTTATGTGAAATGGAAAAGTAAATACTTGATAAATCATTAGTATATATTTATACTACACTGAAGCCACAGAGGTATGGTCTAATTCAGGGTTTATGTTGCCATCTGTGAACAAGGCATTGGTTTTAACTCTTCTGGGAGACTCACCTAAGAGGCCTGCAGGAAAATGAGCTTGAGATGGTGCGAGGAGCTTGCTTGTGCCAGTGAAGCAAGAGGAACTGCTGGTGCTGAAAGGAGGTGAGGCTTATGAAGTAAGAAAACTGGGAATTATTATAGTGGCAGAGGATTGTGTTTATTCAGCATTTGCCACCAACAGGACTACTGTGTTCTTGTTAAAGTTTCTTCATGTAGACCTCATGATAAGTAGCAATAATGAGGACATGGGGTCTCAGGGATGGCTTTTGATGGCAGATTTCAAGTTGCAGTTGCCATATCAGGCTTCTCAGCAATTCAGGCTTGGGCATCAAAATGGGCTGTTGGCCAAATAACCCACAGATCACATTACAGATTCCTCTCCAACTTTCATACCCTCTGTCTTCCCCAAGGGGGACATGGAATTCAAGGAAAAAAGAGGAAGGAGTAAGAGAGTACCTCGCTCTGTAACTACTCCAGCTTGCTTTCCCTCTCACAAGCTATAATTTCACTAGCTTCATGTTTCTTTGCTTCCTGAAGCAGATCTTTTGGGCTTTCAACTGCAGTGACCTTGGGCACTCAGGTTCCTTACTCCTTCACATTGCTTGGTTTCCCAACCTCTGCCAGATCCTGTCCTCACTACTCTGACATAAAATCCTAGATTTTATAGCTGTCTACACTAGTAAATAAAATGGATTAGGATCCATCCTGTGGGTCCCTAAACAGTAAGGGCAAGAAGTCAATACTCTGCCCAAAAGACATAAGTCCCCTTGAAACTGAAAGAGTCTCAGCTGGTGAGAAATTGAGGGAAAGTGTTCATATTCCTTTGATCCAGCATCACTCCATCTGTTGCATGGCCTCTGAAGGCATTTATGCCTATTTTCCCAGTGGTTCCAGTATATTTTCATGATAGTTCACAAATAGACAGAGCAACTGAGGAATCTTTTGAGCTATATGAACAAATAAGACCTCAGAATACTTAAATCATGTTTGTTTTGTTATTCTGAAATGCCTCTACTGACATTTATGGGAAAATAAGTTTTCTTTTACCAGAGTGTTCTGTGGTGTCCTGGTAGCTTCAGCTGAACATTTTCCAGGACTCAGGACAAATTCAGGCTAGGTCAAAATACTAAAGTTAATATTTCATGCGGTAAATTTTAGAAAATGAGATAGAATGGATCAGCAAAAAATGCAGAATTATAAAGCCAGTTAATATAATTTTTAAGCATTATAAAAGAAACTGAGAATCAAGAACTATCAAAAAGTCCTGTCAGACACCATAGCATGTTTTGGATTTACATTCGCAAGAGAAGGCTGTGACCACAGTGTGGTTTGGAGATATCTGGCAATGATCAGATGAGTGTATGAGAGTGAAAATAAGATGTGAAAATCCAACCTCATTTAGCTATACTCAGAAGATTTACTTCTGAAATTGTGAAATTTGATTGTTTAAACACACTTGCTGGAATATAATTCAAAGATCAATGAACCAAAAGTTCTCTGAATATACATTTTTGAATTCCACTTAAAAACTCACAATATTGATTTTTACGGTATTTAATTTCTGCTGAAATTACAAAAAAAAAATACAAAATTATATCTAAATAATACTGTATTTCCTAGCATGTGAGTTCAGACAAAACTGCTCTACTGAAGTCTGTTTTGATTCACAATTTTAGTTAATTTGAAAAGTTTTGATTAATTTACCAGTGCTTCTGCTAAGTCATGTTTTCTTCTATGTGTATCCCATTGTCTTGCAAGAGAAAAATATCAAGAACAAAAAAACTTTCCCTCATCCAATGGTCTGATACCTTACATCAACTCTGATCATTTTACTCATTGGGGTATCCCACCCCATCATTCACCCTGCACTCTTTATGACAACTTATCGTAACTTTATGACAGCTTAGCATGACAACTTAAAGGGATGAATCCACAAAGTGAAAGGCTCAGGACTGTAATGTTTGATTCATAGACATTCTGCTGGCATCTTCACAATGAGAAACAATGGACCAGGGTTTTGAAAATCTCTATTTTGGACACTAGGGTGTGTCTATATGCACAAAGTAATACCACAGACAATCAGAGGTGAGCATAACTAATTAATGCAGCTGTGTTAGTTTCAATACCCCAGCTAATTCACTCTGGGCCAGCTCTGCAGCTATGTCCTGTTGTAGATATGGAGATACAGCTCTTTCTCTAGCTGTCAGCTCACTAGTGAAAAGCATTAATAAGATTATTGATAGTAAAATTATTGATATAAATATGAATGTAATATTAATAGATTGTCTGCATTTATTCTTTGAGAGCAAGCCAGAAAGCCAAAAAACTCTGTTATTGATTCAGTGGGTGCAGATTAGTAATGCTGGCTTTTAATTTTTCCTCAGAGCAAAGTTTCTTGTCATAAAGTTGCAATTGGAAAGATGCAAATATTCTTTAATATGGGGTTAATCTTGGGAAAATAAATTCAGCCAAAGAAGGGGGAAATTCAGAAAATTTTACATTGATATTTGGGAAAACATTTCAGTTTTTAATTTTTAAGTATTTGTATTTTGAAAATGACAATGACTTAAAAATTACATTCCAAAGATAACTCACCAAACGTTTATTTTCAGCTCAGACAATTTATTTTCCATTCTACGCAATATACTTCAGGGTTTGGGGGTTTTTTTAACCAAAGAAACAAACAAAAAAGAGGTTTGTGTGTGTGTTTTTTAAAAGTAATTTCCTTTAAATTTTTATCTTACATAAGCAACAAGGCAAAATTTCTAATGCATGACTCCCAGACAAATATATAGTAATTATAAACAGGCATGTTTATATGTATGTCCATGCAGTGTCTCAAACACGAATTCTTGTTACGTTGCCAGTGCTACTAATTTTGACACAGAAATTTGCTCCCTATCATTGGTCTAGTTCTGCAAGACAGTGAGTAACCTTCGTATTGTGATGACAGCATCGATTCACTTGAGAAGTCTTTGCATAGACACCAGACAATGTCTCTGAGCGTGGTAAATTGCTGAATGACAAACAAAAATTTGGGGGTGTAGACCTCAAATTCGGTTTGCTGTTTCCCAGTGAATATTTAGTAGGGGAAGAGTGCATCCAATTGCTCCTATTTCAAGGCTTTGTAAAAGAATTTTCAGTCAATGTATTCTGGTTTACAGAAATAACTCTCTCCAAGAATAATCTCTGAGGGCTCTATTAAACAACAAACAGTTCCTAAACTCTCTGAGCAGAAGCCAGGGAAAGTCCACAAGTGATACAGAACCTGGCTCTGTACATAGACGGCTGATTTGGCAAGACAATAACCAACATACTGAAGAAGGCCTCTTTTGGTTTTCATTTCCTTTAAATCTCTCTTAGCACTGAAGCCACAAGAGTTGTAGGCAGACTGGTATAAGTAAAAGCATTTAAAATTACATCTTTCTTGCCACAGAGCCACTGGATAAAATGGTATAATTGCTTGAACTGGTTGAGGCAACCACTACTTTGGTGACAAAAGCTTTTTAATCCATCACAAAATCTCTTTGATACATTTGATGGTATGAAAGTGGACTCTAAAGGAACAATAAAATTATTTTTATACTTAAAATCTTTTTTTCCCCTAGGGGATTCTTCCTTTAACTGGAAGGCATATGGCCCACTATGTTCTTTGTGTTTATTTTTTCCCTGTTGTTGCTTTTTCTGTGTATATCCTTAAACAGCTTTCTGGCTGACCTACATGCCTGTTGGCTGACATCAGCTGGGAGAGTTGAAGTGTTTTGAGAATACCCTCATCATTAGGACCAAGATGTTAAACTGACAAAAGAGCCAAATAATTTTTGGACGCTCAAGTACAGATTGACAAAGTTATATGAATAAATTTAGAAGAAACAACTTGTACCTTTACTAAAAATACAGAGAGAATATAACAAGAATCATTTGAAGTGTCACTAGAAAAGTTCACATATATTTTTAATTAAATTATATAATCATCATAATTATTATATTATAGTATCATCTTCAGATTTTTTATGTACTGATTTCATTCCAACATAAAGCTGTAATGGAGTAAATAGCAAACCAGCATGTCACCTGCCATGTTAAACTCAACACAAGCGAAGGACTGACACTAAGAAACAATTTCCATTTCTGATTCCATTCTGGGAATCTTTCCAGTTTTGAAGGGCTTTGTAAGATTTATAAAAATCCATAATTTTTAAAAGCCCTAAAAATAAAACCAAATTATTTAGAAACAGTGCAATGCAGTAGCTGGAAAGAACCTGGAATGTAGAAACAATCATCAAGAACCTTATCTGGTGGAACTGGGTTAGCATGATGCGGGAGTTGGGGCAGGTCCATTGACATCACTGGAGTTACACTAATGTAAAAGGACAGCTTACATCTGGGATCTGGCCTAACATGAAAAATAGATTTGTTTGAAGACTTTGTACTCTTCTAAAGGATGTGAAAACAACTGGAGTCAGTTCCAATACCAATATGTTTCAATAGCCATGGTATGTAAAACTGCATGCCGATTACTTGGGGCAATGTGCATCTCATCTTCTGTCATTTTTAAAGTCATATGTTGGTAAGTTTAAGACAATTCTAAAAAAAGTCACACAAAGGCTGTTCTAGTCCTCAGAGACCTGCAAATCAGGTCATTATTACTCCTCTGATAAAAATAAAGCAATTTTCCTCCTGCTGTTACATAGTATAGAAAATGAACCCTCATCAAGACTGCGGTTCTCAAAGGCTGGTTGGCTTTACAAGAGGACTCATCACCACTGAAAAACTATCCCTCCATAAAAAGGAGTAATTCTCATGAGATATTTTAAAATCAGTGAAAAATGATTCCTAGAATGACAAATATTTCTTATTTCCTCTCCCTGACACACTATGACTGCATCAGAAAAGACTCAGTTTGAGACATCCTAAGGTAGCTCAATGAGGTGTCACTGGTGTACAGGAGACAGGCCCTACAGGACACCTGTATTGTTCTGGAGCAGCAGATGAAGGTCAGGTGGTCTATGTGACTTACTGCCTCCATTTAGGCTGATGAAAGGATGCCGAATACTAACATTTATTTTAATAGTAGGGCACCAGAGAATAGAAAAGATCTACAAAACAAACATATTCTGTGGATATCTCTAGCTCTGAAATGAAGACTGTGATTCATCCTAGCATTAGTACTTTATATTCAGTTGAAATTGAAAATAACTTTGGAGAAATAAAACAATTTTACATGACAAAGATGGAAGTAAATGTTCTGGGAAATTCTTTTATTAAATCTAAAAAAGGATGGATATAAACATCTCAAATTCAGTAAACTCTTGGGAACAAGTTTTAGAGGCAAATCAATAGGATACTGGTTAGATAATGATTCTAAGTTTTCTTTGGTTTTGTGTGACCTATTTTGTAGATACTTAGCTGACAAAGTGCTGAGAAATATTGTAGATGATTTATGACAGTAATAATGCTCTTATATTTCAGGGTTTGCAAGAAATGCTTGCTACTATCTCCCACTGGCTTCAGGATTGCATCCTGTCTTCTCTGATTTAATGCCAGCAATGATAACTCATTCCTTCAGCATGTCCCATTTTGGTTACAGCAATGCAATTTACATAAGCTGGAAAGCATCAACCCTGGGAAAGTTGCAGCTGGTGCAGATGCAGGAGCAGTTCACTTCCTCAGACCCATCAGTCACAAAACCCTTTGCTTTGCACTTGCAGCCCACACACCATCTAAATTGGTCTCTAGAGGTGAACTCAGTCTTCTCACCATTAAATAAAATTCCATGGGTCTGTGTGATGCCTGCTTGGGACACTCAGTTAAGTCCATATATTTAGTAGGATGAACGCAAGCCTAAGTATGACTGTGGTTTCTACACCATTTTCCTTCATTTCACTATTTGGGAAGATAAAAGTGGTTTTTGTATCAAACTGAAATTTGTTTCATTTCTTATGGGATGAAGGAAGTTCCTGGGTATGGAGGCAAGTACAGATACTGAATTTGTTGACTTGTCTAAATAATAAAATGTCCATCTAACGTATCATGCAAAAATTATTGTAACATATCTTATTGTTAATTCTCATGGTTCTCTTTTAAATACTGCTAAGCCTTTGAGTTACACTAAAAATAGGACTTTAATTGAAACCCCTCAGTAATATATAAGTGGAGTTTTACATATATTTACAATACAAAGGATGTGCACTGTCTCTTTTTCTAAAAATTCCAGGGTTTATATACATACATACATATATATCTATATATATCTCAATATGATGAACGTGTATTAGAGAACAGTTGTTATTTTTAGATTAGTATGCAAAAAGCAAAACCTGTGAAACATATGGAATTGCAAATAGTATTAATGAATTTGGGAGTAATTGGCAGTGCTAAAAAATCGGATTTTTTAAGCACATCCGAGTTTGAGAATTTTGGTACTATACATTAATCTTTTCTTTCCAGTGTGTTTACATCAACTATATTTTGTTGAAGGGCCCGTATGAAAATAAACTTGCTAAGATAACTCCACTATGGTAGCTATTTCTGTCTAATTGTTCCCTTACCGACATGGATGCTTCCATACAGCTTGTATATTGTCTATTTTAAAAGCACACCGTCTTGGTATTCAGAGCTATGCTGCGTTGCATACTATAGCCAGATCCACTGCAGTGCATGGATTGTGGCACCCTGAACCATGGGAAAAATAAATAATGACTAGAGGTACATGGACACCCGAAGTGCATCTGCCTTATGATTGCACTCTAGAAGATAATATTTTCTAATTCATGTCTCAGAGTGATGTTGGAGCACCTGAACTGGACTCCTTTCAGACAAAACAGAGCCAGGACTGCTCCAGTCACAGATGGGTTGTCCGTGAACTATGTGCTGGTTCACACTGATCTACCCTCCCTCCTCTCCAAATGCAGGTAGTGTGCATCTCCATAAATATTTCCCTATTTATGCATAACCATTGCCATCAGTTTGGCTCTGCTTGCTAACAGAGATATCCAACACCTGAAGTAAAACTGACACTCTGTTGGTTTGATCTACAAGATTGTTTTAGGAAATATTTTGTATATATTTTGCAATAATTGGAAGGGGTTTATATGTGGAAAGCTTTTATTTTCTTATTGCTTTTGTCTATCATCTAGTTTCTGCTTTGAAAATGTCTTAATCCAAAGAAAACTCAAAAAAGAACCTTTTTCCAGGTGGAATGACCTGTACTTTGTGAAGTCACTGATAGCAAAGAACAATCCAATTAACATCAGAATATATGAATTTAAAAAAACCCCAAAGATTTAAAAAAGGACAAAAGAACCATGTACATTGAGAGGTATGTGCATAAATATATCAGATGGAAGAGCAAGGAGAAAAAAGAGAGAGGGGGGAGAGAGAGAGAATGTCACCACAATAGCCATACCAGCTACAATCTTGATAACAAAATATGCAAAATATTTCTAAACCATATTGCTGCCTACACACAAACCACAGGATAATAAAGATCTCCCTTAAGCAAAGACATTACTGAACATTTAATCTTCATAGACAAGATCAGTTCCATATAGTCCCAAAGTTCAGAGAGGAACAGTCAATTACATTTATTCTGAATATATTGCCAAGGATAGACAAGGTTCAATGGTTCAATTGTACTGAATGGTTTCTGAGCTTATGGAATATCATTTTGCTAAGGCTTCCAGCTGGCAACGTCATTCTCTCACTCTCTCATTTAGTCCCTTGTGTTTATTTTATAATTGTATTCATGACAGCAGAATTACTGAACCCACCTGTGCAGACACAAGATGATTGTTTTCAATGAAAAGTGTGTGAAAATTATTAACTGGTCTGTAAGCAAGTGATTCAGATCACCCAGTTCAGCTCTGATCTCATGTTTGTAATTAATGCCCAACCTCTAATTTGAATTTTTCAAGGCAGTTTCAGCTTCTGAAATTCATTGTCCAGGAAGAGGAGATGAACTGTTTTACCAGATTTTATTAGTAAATAATAAAATTCAAGACTACATTTGTAAATCGTGCCTGGCTGTATTCTGGGAAAGTATGGTGGAATTAGTGTGAGCATTTATTCCATTTAGGCCATAAAATTAGTCAGGTGTTGAGGGCCGGCCCTTTGTTATCACAGGCAGTTTCATCAGCTAATCACTGTCTAAAACATAACAGCAGTAGGGCCCTTTAACTATATGTACAATAGAAGAGTTATACCACTGCACAGTCAAATCCTTTTGCCTTTAAAACCACTGTCCTCGTTCTCTCTTGGTAAGTGTAGAGTTGAACAGCAGCCCATTGCCAAGGTTCTCACTAGTTAGAGGGCTACACACAAGTCTCTGATTTATGCATGAAAGACAAGAATAAAAGAATCCAGTAGGGTCTGAAAATAAGGGTAGGTTCTGCATAAGATCGAGGGATGTCATCTTCAGGTGATTGTTTACATGTAAGCATTTCCACAAGAGACAGATGACTGCTGGAGATACATGGGATTGAGCAAGCAGAGTCCTTAGATCCTGGGGAAGTCAAGGCACTTGGAAGAAGAAAGCCACTGGGTGATCAGCTGAATACCTCTCTAGGCACTGCTGACTTTATTGACTAGATGTCCACAGAACATAACTCTGAGTTACACAGCACATACACATACTATAGATACCCAAAGTTCTTCATCTGGATTTGCTTCCCTCTGTAAAGATGCAGTTTAGTTTAGTTGCCTAAGCAGAGGTTCAGAATGTCATCTGAGATGTCCGCAGTATCTGAGGTGGCCTCCTCGCTCTCTCTCAGGAATGTGAGAGTTTTTCTTATCTCCTGTGTTTTACGGTCAGTTTTGTATGGATAACAATCTGAGTAACTGAACCAAAGCCTATGAGAGCAAGAAAACCCTTCCCACCCTGGAGGGAGGGGAGAGGATTTATTTTAGGATTTTATTTCTATTAAGACTTCTACTCTGCTCTGGCAGAGGATGTCTGCAGCAGCAGGTGGACCAGTTATTTGCAGGACAGTGGAGAAATTTGCACTATTATATTCCTCTTACCACTTTATTTTTTTTTAATCTATGTCTTGAAAATAACTTCAACATTTGCTTCTACTGTTTTGTTTGTTTTGCTTTCATATTCCTAAATAGCTACTCTGAGTTTTTGTACAACAGCACTGAAATTACCTGGTTTGCAGTATCCCATGTTGCTACAGCACAGAACATTGGTTTATATTCTGACATTTACCTTCCCATTTGCCTAGGGCTAGCTACTTTATATTTTAATGAAAAAATATATTGTTCAGCAATGGCTGGCTTAAACTTCCTGGATTTTTTACAAATTTGGTATTAAAAAATTGTTGGATAAAATTCAGAAACATTCCAGAGAGCAGATAAGAACCTTACTGCTGAGTGCCCCAGCATGCAGAGGGCATGTCCTAGTGGGCCTGGGTCCAGGGCCAGACACTAAACATTTGGCAGACAGATTTTTTTATTGCATTTTCTTTGTAATTATTTCTTCTTTCCCTTAGCATTTGTTAAATTCATACAGATTTAGTTAGACAGCTGAATTATTGTTTTTCTTGTTTTTCTGTTGAATTTAAGGCCACCTGTTCCTACTCTGACAAGTACTGCTTACACTCCGTGACACCATCACATTGTCAGATTGGTAGAATTATACATTATAGAGGAAAATGACAGTTCCAAACTTACATTTAATGATATTTTCTAATTTGTTTTGAAGTGGTGTGTGAGCCAGTATTTCTGTGTCTGGCAATTAGGACTCCCAGACAGAGATGTCACGCTCATAATACTGTAATTCTTGGCCTTTTTTTTCCCTAATTGTAAATCCTTTACCTCCCCGAAAGTAACATTTTCCAGAAGTGGAAAACTAGTCATCCTAGCTACTTAACAAACAGAAAAACTCTCCAGATGCTACTGTCATGCAAAGGCTTAAGTGAATTTAGCATTAAGTATTTTTTAAAAAGTGTCAAGATTGTGCCAGCACTTTACAATAAACTTCTGTTGCATAGAGCTGTGAATTTTAACATAAAAATACAGCTATTGCAACTGCTAGAGTGTGACAGGTCATAAAAGATTTTTCTTCTGACTGACACTAAATTGATAATAAACATTGATATATGTCATGTACTTTTTTTCAATATACAGAAAACAAGAGAGGAAGATGAAGGTGTGGAGTTAAAAGAATTTATCTATGAAATTGTACCTATTTTAATAATATTAAAATCTGGATAATGTCTTCCTGATTGTGAAGATGACTGAAGTGTACTTGACTACCTCTAAATCCTTCTTAAAATTCCAGTTGAAGACATTCCTGTCAGAAAGTGTGTATTTAAATAGGAATATAGCAGTTCCACTGGACTGTGAAGGAAGACTTGAAAATATTTTGAAGGATTATAGATGGGGTCCCAAATTTCCAAGGTCACATCTTTGCTTTTGCCACACCTTGCAAGCTGAAGTTGTGAAGATTCCCCAAGCAGTCTTATTCTGTTGAAGCCTTGCAACTGGAGAGTTTATGAAGCTCCAGTGAGATATTTTTGAAAAATTCAGTTCCAATTTTTCTGGAATTAAATGTTTTAAGATGTTCTTCCAAAGGAAATGTTACATATCTATTCATATTGTGTATGGATGGATAGATCCAGCTCTTCCATGCTGCAGGACTTGGTTTTGATACCAAAAACTCCCTACACATGGGAAATTTGAGTTCTTAAACAGATCTTGCAAATTCCTTAACGCATCTTTTGATGCTGGGGAAATTCCCCATTTAACTGAAGATTGTGTCCTTTCTTTCAGATTCAAAACTCTGAAAATACGAAGGGCACTTTAACTTGTCTTAGTCTTCAGTCACTATTTCAGGTGATCTGAGATTTAGGAAAAGAATTTTTCCCTTATTGTTCATTTTTTTCCTAAAAAAAAAAAAAAGAGACACAGGAGGAAGATTTAGCTTCTATCTGTTGGGAAAGAGGGACATTTGACAGGCACCAAAGTTGAAAGTAAGCTTTGTTAAAGTGTTATTTGTTTGCCAGATGGCTACCTCTTCCTCTACCTAATTATAATGACAGAAGGTCTCTGAAAAAAAGGTGATTTTTCTATTTTGCTGTCAAAAGACCTACTCATGTCATTCATATTTTTTCCTCTCCAGCTTTGCATCAATTTAAATAAAACAGGAATTTGGATTATAAACTACAAGAAAATGGCTGTGACTTTATATGATTAAATAGTTCAATCTAAACTAAATGAAAAATATTATTGCCAATAGTTTCTCTTTTTTTTTAAATTCAGAAGTGGAATTTCGGTCACTGCCACCTTGTATTAACTCCATTTAACTTTAGGTACCTGAGACACAAAAGCTAGAGACAAGAACCTCTTGTGTCTGGACAATGGGAAGAAGAAGGGAAGCGAGAGGAGCACCTCTAGAGAATGACTGAGCCACTGAGAAGCAAATTGCTCTCCAGCATCAGATTGCTATGTCCATTTGCTAAATGTAATATGGCACTAAGGGGCAATGGTCATAGCCCATGTGTATCTGTTAGGCATGATGAAATTCACCTATGTGCAGGTAGCCAATGCAAAACCAATGCACCACTTTGACTCTCAATTTCTAGTCTCACTCATATAATACCTTTATATATCCCTTTGCAGAGGAGCACATTCCCAAGGTATGAGCAGTTATTATACTGCGTGAACTCATGTCAAATATCTTCATCAATCAGTCCTTTAATACTCTGCTCTACTTTTGTTTTTATTGAGTAAACCCAAAGGTATAGTATTTTTGGTTTAATAAGATTGGACTCTACCTGCCCACACAAGATAAATATATGTTAAATGAAAAACTATATTTTGGTCAAATTTTTTCATTTAAAATATGTTATAATATTATGTCTATTGGTCTGTTTTATGGGTGATTATGTGATGTTTATAAAGATTTCATTACTGAGTGATGTCTGTATTCAAAACATGAACAATTACTAGATCCCTATTTCCTAATTTAAGCTCACCTGGGGAATTATAGGCATTGGCAGACAGCAAATTCTGTATGAAAATTATTGATCCTCTGGGCTGACTTGTCTATGTCTGAAGGTGGTGATTAGGAGGCACTTTGTTAAGCATCCAAAGTTTCTATCAAAGTTTTTTGCTTTCTTTCATCTTTCATGCCTTACTGCTCATCTTCTATGAACTGTGTCCAAAATTTTCAAAGATGTCCAGTGATTAGATCAGCAGGACTTGACTTGTAGACTTCATGAATGCTTGTACAGAATTGAATTCGGCTTCATAAAATGGAAAACTTCAACCAGTGTGCTTTACTATATGCTTCATTCCAGAAATTTTATATACATAGAACCTGGGAGACTAGTGCATAGAGCACTCTGCAGAATTCCTTTGCTCTTATGTGAAAAATCATTGCTTGTGGGTTTTTTATGAGATGGGAATGCGTATTTTTACATGTCTGTTTTTTTAACTGAAGAATAAAAATGAATTGTGACCATTTTTTTGGGAAAAAAGTATACTTTCCTGTTATTTTAAAAAGATACAGTTTAAGAGTTTCCTATTACTTTTTTTCTTCTTGGCTACAGTTACCTTTCTGCTAACCAGTAGGACTTTAGAGTGAGGTTTTTGAACCACAGTTGATCTGAGTGATAAACTGACTTTTAAACCTTAGCAAGAATAGCATGCTAAAAGAAATCTAACAAAATATCCATATAGTAGTACATAGAGGCATTGTTCTCCAACTGTGTTACATTATTCTTGAGAAGGTACCTAAGTAAAATGAGGGATAGATTTTTCCCCAAAAACCTTCCAGAATTAACAAGCAGCACAGAAGACAGATGGAAATATCTTTACTGATGACATTTATAGGTGGAGAACTGAGCCATGGAAAGACTGAATCACTTAATATTATAGAGGTAGTATGTGACACATCCTGAGGCCGAGCCTGATCACATGGATCCCAACTGGAAATGAACAAGTCCGGTTTCCAGAAACTACTGTAGATTAAAATAAAAAGTCATAACACCTTGTCACTGGTCTGTGTTATAGTGACACCAGTCTTCTGTTATCAAGAAACTGCTACATTTAAACAGAAGCAATCCAGGTCCCTGACCACCAAATACATTCTTCTTGAGCACTTTCAGCTTTTAAAGACAGGCATCCATGACACAGATCCTCAACTTACTGAATACAGTTTCATGTAGAAATATTGCCTAACATTTAGTCCTTCTGAAGTCAGTAGGAGCTTTATCACTGTTTTACAGAATATCAAAAGTCCATTATATTGTGGTCATACTAACTATAATACTTATTGCTGTGCGTAACTATTTGCAGGTGTCAACTCCAAGGGAGGACACAACACAGAGATTTGCACAGAGAAGGGGGCTATAAAAAAAAAAAAAGTAAATTAAAATCAAGAAAAACACATTGCACAAGATTTAGTGATAGAAGCACTATTACTATTTCATACTCATACACAGTCCTGAAATTAGTCTGCATAAAATGTGGACTGTCTTACAGCAGAAGAGAATACCAAGTATACTCCACATCTGATTTCATAAAAACAAAATAGTTAACAGCTTGTTCCAGAGTCATCTCACAAGAGACATGTAAATTCTTTCCAAAATAGCAATCATTACCTAGATCACACATCATGAGAACAGGAAAAAATATGTAAAATGTCTGTTACCGTCGGTTGCATCCCATACGTAAAGGTGACATTTTACAGTTATTACATGTCTAATAAAAATGCACATATTTGTAACCAGATATCTTTTTAGTATATTTATTATTTTAAATTTTTTTTCTTCTGAACTACTATCCATAACAAGCAGCTCCAGCAATGGAAGTTATTAATTTCCTCTTAAAGATATTGTGATAATAACGGAATGAAAAAAATATTAAATTATTTGTAAATAGTAAAAATGTATCAACACAGTTTTTCTCTACATTTTTCAACAGGGTGTTGAATCTACCTTTGCAAAACATTGCAGCTGCTATATCAATTCATAGTTAGTTTTCAAACAATTGAAAGTTTACATACTTTAAATATTTTATCTGTTCAATCACATCTTTTTCAGTGATCTTTGTTATTGAGGAGAAAAGGGTTATGCAGAAAGGCATAGCTGTTGTAAGAGCTGTTAAATGATTGTGTGTTTGAGATACTTGAAAGGCTAAATAGCTTGGAGTTTCTTCAGCTATTGATAAGATGAGATATGAGCTCAGTTCGCACACTGAATCAATTATACTAAGATGATAACTAGCAACAGTTGAATAAGTCTTTATTCTTTACCTAACCTACTAAGGCTTATATAAGGCTTTGGGGAACAGCTGCAAACTATCTTAAAACTTTCATGTGAAATATTTGTCAGGATTTCCTGAGAAGTTTGGAGGACATAACTGTCTAACTATGTCTTTCCCACAAGGTCTTCAACCATAATACCATCCAAATACCTTTTTCCATTATATAAATTTTGTACCTTGACATTTGTACCTCAACATTTATTGTATTTGGCTCTCTCACAAACCACCACTTTCCTATTTAAAAATTCTCACAGTTATTGTTTACACCTACATCCCTTCTACAGTATGTAAGAGAACAACTCTTATTCCCCAGTGCATATTTTTATGCATTGAGGTTTTTTAAGCAGCAGAATTACTGGGGTCCTAGATGTTTTGGTTCGTCCAGAGTGGAAGTAGCAAAGTATATATATACTTGAATACAACTTATTCTTTATCAGGATATAAAAGAATCTCTTGTCAATCAGACTTAGAAAATAGCTTTTCTGACATGGGAAAGATTCAGATCACTGGAGAATTCAGGAGCAACCCTGGATGCGTGCTGGGCCATTATTGCATTAAGAATACAGACTCTTGAAGTTAAGTATAAGCAGAGCTAGAACAGTTCAATGTTTTTTGAAATACTAGGTTATGTATTGCTTGATTAAAAAGGACAAAGTTAATATGGCATAAGAGAAAGAATGCAGGTGCAGACTAGGCTATATTAGGAAAAATTACTAGAGAAAGAATCAAAAGAAATGGGGCTGTATGATACATTAGCAAACTCCCTGGCATTCCCACTGAGGATGGAAGAAGAAGGCATAACAGGAAATCTGAAATCTAGGAAAATAAGACTAATTTTTATCATTTTTATGTTTGTATGGCAATAAAATTACTGGTATACATTATGGTGCTTTCATTTGAATTAAGTATTCTTTTTTATATTGCATTCAGACAGATGTCAAATGATTTGATTATAAGAAATTAAAACTTAGAAAATATTACATAATACACAACCACTACTGGAAACTACTTTTGTTTCTAGTTAGTTAGCTTCTAGTTTTGTTAAAAGTTAGATAATTACTTCAGAATTTTGTGCTATCAGAGGGTGAAATTACCTGCAACCTGACCTGTTCCACAGAAACATTTTATTAGGCACTTAGCTGCTTTCCAACCCCGAGAGAGTGAAATTAACTCTGGATTCTGAATGCAATCTTGTGTTAAAGTAAAACTAAATAATTTAGCTTTCAATAGTCAAAACCTAAAGGATTTCTCTTTCTAAGGGTGTTTTCAATAAATTCACCATTTAAAACTTTTGTAATATAGCTGGGCACAAAAAAAGTCCCATTTTTTGCTTCATTCCATTAAAAAAAATATTTAAGGAGATAATTAGGTCATTTGCCTAAAACTGATCTGTTGTCATTTAAATATGAGTGTTAGAAATAATGAAATATAGAAATAAAATAGAAATAACTAGTATGTAAAATTAGTTTTCCTTCTAGGTGAACATATGGGAGCTTATTACAGAGTTATGCCTGAAGAAAGCTCTGAAGGAACAATGCATTATTGTCTTTGACTGACTTTGCATTAGTGTTTACTTTGTACCAGAAAATGCCACAGACTACTTCTCTTCATGTACTGCCCACAGCAGTAGGAGCAAAGACTAATATTTTCTGGGTGATAAGAGAGGAAAGATATTCCCTTTCCCTTCTTCATGTTCAGTAGCAATGTGAAGACAGAGCAGCTGAGAAAGTATGGTGCTGTGTGGTTAAGAAAGACTAAATTAAGCTCAAGTCCATCCCTCAAGGAAAAATGGCAGGGTAGCAAAAGATAGTAAAACAACGGTAGGCAACAATGCTCATTAAGATGCCTCAGACATCCAGAAGCAGGACTCCTCTGTGTATGAGCATGATGAAATATCAACAATGTCCTCCACTGCACTGACAGATCCTCTGACACGTTGCCCATGTTAGCAAAACATGTAGTCTAGATGAGGTGAATGTTTTCATTGCTGTGAGTGTCCCAAAAGTATTTCATTCCACTTTTGGTGAACCTAAGACCAGATCATTACTTAACCAGTCTGTACAGCAGCTTTTCACCAGCTATCTTGAAACTTAACTCCAACATTTCCACAGAATTCCAGGTTTTCAGATTCTCCTAATGAGCCACATGTAACATTTCAGAATATTGAGGGGGTTTTGTTTATTATTTTCTGCTTAGCAGTTTTTTTCTCTTTTCCTGTTTGATCATTGGGTTTGAATTCAGTCATATTGTCACCCGTCATCTTGCTAGTGTAAGCATCTATACATCAGCAAAATTTAGTTATTTATTTCTCTTTCCTTTTCAGTAGTTCAACAATCAGCTTTGGAACTCATCTATGGTACTTACATCTGAAGGCTTAGAGGAAGTGTGCAGTAAAGTTATGACTGTTCATCTCCCAGATTATCTGTTTATAACTTATTTTCTAAATGTCTGTTGAAGAATTCAATTTCCCTATTACCTGAAAGATAAGTCCCTGGCAATCTGCCAAGTCAGTTGTTTCTCTTTATCAGGAAGATTTCCCTGCCTAACAAGGTGAAATGTGACCTGTTGTCAAATAGTGTTTCTTTTCGGTTTCTTTCTCAGATGAGAACAGTTGTCAGGAACATGATTATTGCAGCAGAAATGGCCTTTGATATAAATGTTATTTCTGATTACTGACCACAGTAGTGTCGAAGAGTGACAGACGAGCAACAGTGACCCTGGTGCTTGATCTGATGTCACTGACAGTGTCAGCTGCAGCTCTGCTAATGAGAATAAGTGAAAAGAGAGGGGTGACAATGGCAGTACATCAGTCACTGCTATAATGAGTAGAAAATAACATTTAGAAAAGTTTCAACTTCAGTATGAATCCTAGCTGGTACTATAAACTTAATGCCTTGTTCTGGTAATTCTTTGATGACATCATGAACATTGTCTCAATTTTGCCTTTAATTTCCATGAAATAATAAGTTATTAATTTTTTATTCATCCCCTATTTTGGTATCAGACTAAGATTAAAAAAACCAAAGCACATAGCCAGACATCACATTTTTAGTGTTCATGTAATATAATTAACAGTAATGTCACAGACCATGAAGGACTACACCATTTGCTCTGGCTTGGATTCTCTGCTTTCTTGAGAACCATTACAGATTTGGGGTGAGCGTGCAGGTTGAGTCCTGGTCCACAGATGAAAATCTGTATTGCATGGCTCATACAACACAAATGCTCCTTTGTCTGCAAAAGATGCTGCTCCCAATTTTTATGGCTGTTTCTGAAGCAAGCATGATCATCTCTTGTTTTGTCTTCATAGATAATTTACATCGATGCTATTCCAAATATGTAGCCTGAGACATGAGCAGTGACAACTGTGGGCAGTGCCAGACAATGTAATGTGACTTCCTTGACTTTCTACAATCAAAGCTTTCACAATCATAAAACAGTTTTCCAGCAGTGATCAAGGAGAAGCCTGTATGTTCATGAAGGTACTTTAAATAATTCTGCAGTTAAAACTAGTTCACAGTAACTGTTATGTATTACTGCATGGGATTTGAACTTTGAAATTTTTATAGTGCCAGTGCTTTTGTAACTGCAATGGCACAGCTTTAGGATTCTGCTGAATTTCAGTCTTCAATATAAATTTGCTAAATATGAGATTAAATATTATATGTTGACTATAAGGTCAATAATTTTATATGTTTAATATATACAAAATATTTAGTATAAAATATTGAAATTGCTGTTCAAAAATTCATTAAAGTTCAGTTTTGATCTTGACATATTGACATACAGTAATATCATCAGTAGAATTTTACTAGTGAATCAGCTATCCAGCCAAAGTGTCATCCATGTAATGCTTGTTTCTCAGAAGGTAATGAAGATTGCTAACACCATTCTTTAAAGAGTAATTCATACTGCAAGACTACAGCAACTCTGTGTCACAAATACAGCTGCAAGAAGTGGAAGTGCAGCTATTAATTACCACAACTTTATTGGTCTCCTTTATATAGAGGCCTCCAATCTTTCTCCCCACCATTTGTTTAACTATTTCTCTAAACATGAGACAGATTTCTCATCCTGTGAGTGCTGTAACACCTTGCCTGCAGTTTACTGGCATGCATGTATGAATATGTACTCTTTGTTTACTTTCAGACAATTGCTCTGTGATAACAGAGACCATAGATCAGATATCAGACAATAGAAAGAGGCATTTGCAAAATATTAATATCTCTAAAATAGGAATAAAAAGTTTTTCTTTAGAAACAACCTCTAGTATGTCTCTGTACTTTCCTAACACAGCTGTCTCTGCAGAGTAAACGTACTCTGGACCAGCTGGCATGGAGTAAATCTCATCCATACTAAACTCTGTTTCCCTTCAAAACATGGCTGGCCATATCCAAACTGCTCACTGAGAATAGTTCCTGACCTGCGCTGAGTCCTAAACTATGTCTGGGACTTGCTGGTCATAGCTGTGACTGCACTGGAGACCTCTCCAGCAGTTTACTGTCTGGATGATGGAGTTTCAGTGCCTGGAAGCAGTATCTGGCACCATCTTATTCACTAGTACAGATGTAGATCTAAGAACTACTTCAGTGCTGCAACATCATTTAAAGACCTTCAAAACTAGGGAAAGAGATAGCCTCTGCATGGTTCCTATACCAAGCACATATTTCTGTCAAAATTATTTACAGAGAGAGAAAAGAGATAATTACTTTAATTTCAGTTAATGGGAAAGATCAGGAAGAAAAAGGTGAGAGAGTACAGAGATAATTTCTCTTGTTTTAGCAAAGCCTAAACTAGAAATGTGTTTGTTAATCTGATGGCTCAGGTTATTTATGGAGCATTTTGTGGTCTCAACAATGTTAACTCTATTGATCTGAAAGGAAAGTAAGAAAATAGATCCTATCAGAGTGAACAGAGAAAATAGAAGTAAATAAACATAAAAAATAAGAATGAACTATTCCACATAGAATTTGTATCATTTTCTTTTACCGAAATTAAGGATTTCATGTCTGCTAAAGGTCAATGATTCAAAACTGAAGTTAAATGATTGGTTTTCAGAGGTAGTGGTCATCTGCTCTTCTCATAGACTTCTGAAGATTAAGTACCCAAAATATTTTAAAATCAAAAGTTTGGGACTAGCAGTAGGTTTTAGGCATTTTACCCGTATACATGCAATTACAGATTGTGATGGTTTAGCCCCTGCCGGGGTCTGAGACCACACGGCCGCTGCCCCTCCCCCACAAAGGGAGTGAAATACAAAGCCCCGGTCTGAGATAAGGAGAGGTTTAATACAACAGTGCAACAGCAACACAACAAACAGCAACAATAAGAATAACAGTGATAACAATGAACAGAGCAAAGTATATCTACCAATACAGCAGTGAGAGAAGCAGATGTATAAAACCACACACCCCGCGCTCCCGCGCCAGGATGTGACGTCTGCATGGTATCTGAATAACCTGGCTAGAGCTCCCCCCCCCCACTGCTGGGGAAACTTAACCCTATCCTGGTTAAACCAGGACACAGATGCATTATAGTCTACTGGATGTAACATTGAACATACAAGAAATTCACATTTTCAAGTGCTTGATAAAAAAGGTTGTGTTTGTGCATCAAGCCACCCAATGAAAAATGGCTCAAGGTGGGTCAGGAACATAACAGTGATTAACAGCTCCCTTTTTGTTGTTAAACTATAATGTATCAAGCAAAAGAAGAAACAGCTAGACAATCCTAGACTTTACAAGGCTTCTGGATTCTGGGAAAATAAAAGATTCACAGCTTCAGTCAGTTTCTCTAAACTGTGCACTTTGCTCACTTGTGCTTTTGGAAAACCCAGGCTGTGTCTGGGCCAACATTTGAGTGACCCTGAGCTTATATATGGACTAATTCCAAACTAAGCAATGGATGATGGCTTCAGGTAAGATGTCTTAGCCACTGGGGGTAGAATGCAAAAAAAAAATGCTGACAAACATGTCAACCAAATTTAGAATTACATCATATATCCAAATCCAAGGAATTTCTCAGAGACTCTTCAGAAAAGTTCTGTCAAATGTCATACATCATTGCAATAGTAAACCTGCAGAAAGGCAGTATGGATTACATTTCTTGGATGTGAAAGCCCAAGACAGCCTCCTCCCAGAAATCTACCAGTGGGATCTTAAATTACAAGGAACTTCTAAGCCAACACAAATACAGTATCAGCATTGGTGTAGTGCCTATAAAACGTTTAAGATGTAAAAAAAATAAATTAAACAGATAACAAATGTGAAAAATCAAACACATTAGAAGCTATATGACAACAAAGACAGTGAAATTCACTATGAAACCATGTTGATTAAGGATGAAAAAGATCAAGAAGAATAAATTAAAAGCTATAAACTATATCCCACTAAAAATAAAATAAAAATGTCAAGAACGCATTTATTTTTTATTGATAAATGGAGACTTAAATGTGATCAAGGAAATACTTCTTTATTTTTAAGAGGAAAGGCAATAAATCAAAGCCACATATATAAGACAAACAAAGGAAAAAGAATTCAATTAAATTATAAATAAATAAATAAATGTCAATAGGAGCTCTTGAAGATCCAATATTTTAGAACATTTTAAAATATAAAGTGGCTCTAAAGAAATATCAATATTTGACACTGCAATTCCAGCTGAGTCACTCTTGAGCATCTCATTGAAAAGGATGATGCTGCTGGTCAAATCGCATTTTGAACCTCAGCTGATCTGTATAAAGAGCTGTCTCAACCCCTCTGGAGTTACAGCAACAACCACTTGCACCTCTACATGCATGGGGATCTGCTCTGAATGTTGCAAAATCAGGGCCTGTAGCATTATTTCACATAAAGACAGGTGACAGAATAGAATTTCAAATTTAAGTTTGTGCATGTAGGAAATGTTCTGCTTCTTTTTCAAGTCGTGACACCAAAATGTTGGATTGCAACATTCTCTATCAGCTCCTGTCCTACACCACAATACTTCTGTGGTGGCATGGCCTTTTCTAGTATTTTACAGCTTCAAGATACTGCCTGTCCATTTTAATTTGAAGTGACAGCCACTGTGAAGCTCACTTTAAGGTGTTTTTATCCTCCATCCTGACCAAACACCTGAGAGGATTTGAGACCTATAGATCACTGCAGCAAGTATGCCACCATCACAGCCCCCTCCTCCATACTGTCATTTCTTTGAATACCTCTCCTTGTGCTAGTAGAAAAGAAGGACATACAGCCTACAAATAGGCCTTTACTCTTCATTCAACAGTTGCTGTGTTGGGAGCACAAAAATAAGATCTTACATAACTTGAAATGTTCAAAAAACAAAAGAAAAAAAAGAAAAATCTTTGTTCTGGAAGCAAAGTAGATAAGGGACAACACGCAAATACCTTGTGCATGTAAAATGGACTCCCAGTATTTTAAAGAAGACACACAATACAATTTTACAATATCAAGATCTTTAAATTTTGATATTTGACACTACAAGACCTAGGATTTTACATTTACTTAGGATTTTATATCTATTTTTAGAAAGGAAGTGCCCTGGGTCAGGAATTCAGTCTTCAAGAAGAGACATTAAGATCATCTAAATAGTCAGATACACAGATTATTCTATGCCTGTACAGTACTCACAACATTACAGTCTTAATCCTAACCGAGTCTTTGGACATTAGGATGATTACAGATAATTGGAAAAATAAGGAGAGCAATGACAAAAAAAATCCTGATAAAAAAGCATAAGGATGTGACAAGTTATGCTAGTTACAGATTGAGCAATCTCAAGAACCACTTTGTTGTATTTCAGATTATACAGTCTCGCTGTTTAGCATCTATGAACAGCTAAAGCACGACAAAGAGAAATGCAGCATGCTTCAGTGAGAAGTAAGGAGAGCTAAATTCATTGTAGGAATATTTCTGAAGTTGACAGTCACGACCCTTTCCCTTTTGGGATCTGGCTTCTCTTCATGTCTTGCTGAGCATGTAGATATAAGCAAACATCAGTACTTGAAGGAGTTAAGAAATAGACAGCACAAGCCCATGTGATATCTAGGACCAAACACAAGAAGCTGTTGACACTTTTACCTCTCATAATGTATTTTCAGGATCAACACTTGTATAACCCTGAAAATAACTGTAACTGACAGAGAATGACAGTTCCTATGATAGACATATGCAGAGCTTCTTTTGTATGTCATGCTGCAGCCCTCTTTAAAATAAACCCATTTGCCGGAGGCAATTTATATCCATCCCCTCCTTTCAGCTGTGAAAACTGCTCTTCAAAATTGTCTTAGTGTAAGACATTGAGTTAGGAGAAATCTGTCCTGCTGTAGTGACCAGTTTTCATAACCACAAAGATCACTGCAGATTTAAACATCTGTTATACAGTGACTTGTACTGCTAGAAGCAGGGACACAGTATCACTACATGACTGAAGTTTTGCCATGAAGTGTTATCTCAAAATGTGAGTCTGGAACATATCATTATGTTTCAATGATCTTTCATTTTTAGTGGTTTTAAACCACCTGTAAAAGCACTCCATTCTGAGACTGCTACTTAAGAGGAGTGTGGAAAGATCCCCTAAGCACAGAATTGGGAGGGAGATGGGGAGGAAGGACTTCACAGATGTGTAACTAACACAATGTCCCCCATCACACAACCTGGCACCTCCTTATTGTGTACAGCTGAATGCTCAGCCACTGCTCATGTGGTGGTTCATGTAATGGTAGAGGGGATGCAGGACATGCAGGAGAGAGGAGGGCAAGACGCAAGCTGCTCTCCTGCCCCTCAAGAGCAGGACATGCCACAGGCTGGGTGAGGTCTCGCAGCGGCATGGAGATGCACACTCAAATGCATGAATGTTAATCTCAGAGAAAGCACAAATGCCAAAAATCACGTTACTTCATCAACAAAAGCAGTCACTAGTAGCGCTATCGACTGCATCAGCCTCATCAGCATCTGAACACTGAGGGCAGAAAAACATCTATTTTAGTTCCTTTTCCTCAGCTGCCTAATTTGTGTCTAGTATACTGTGTAGGTTGCAACTAGTTGGTAATAGACATCAGTAGTAGATGGCAGGATCACGTTTGCAAACAGAAATGTGGGAATGAAAAGGTATTTCTTGCACTTTCCTGATTTTTGCATTGATCTAGCAATACTTGTATTAACATTCTTACACTTTTTGAGCATACTTGATTCTCTTTTTAAGAAAATCTTTTGTTACATGGTTATGCATGGAAAACATCAAATAGTAATAACAAAAAGCCAGAGAAAGTAAGGATTAGGAGGCAGGATTAAAATTAAATAGCTACAAAACCAGTAATGGCAACATATAAAAAAATGTACATTAAATCACATGATCAGCTATGTGTTTTATCTGTACAAAATCATCCTAAGAGTTGATGATAACTTGAACTGGAGATGTTCATTGCTGAAAATTGCAATCACATCTTGAACCTTTTGAATAGAAATCCCAAGGCAGATAATGTTGCACTTGAAATTACAAAGGAAGCAATAATGTAATTGTCAGCTACATCTATACTTATGCATTATTCAGCTGTAGAACATATGTCCTAAGAAAAGGCCAGATTGACAGTCATGAGTATGCAAGTGCCAAAAAAAAAAAAAAAAAAAAAGAACCAAACGTTGCAGAAACTAGCCAGAACAGCACATCTGCAGGAGAAAAAAAATAAGTTGTCGATCTGGCAGTAGCCACTACAAAAAGAAAAGTAATGTGTTAGCTGCTGGTAGAAATTTAGCAGATCTGAAGCCAGTTTTGTACTGAAGATCTACATACTGGAAAGAAGTGTCTTTATCTCGGGAAAAAGACTGTGGATACCAGGAAAGCTGACAGTCTGCTTTTCAGGTTTCATGGAGATCTCTTTTCTGAGACAAGCAACATGTCCAGCTTTGCAGTCTTAAGCACATTTCATATCTGTTTCTTCAAAATTGCCACATACTCTTGTTTGCACATAATATGCTAAGTGCCCTGAAGGCAATAATCAGATAGTAAATAAATACTAAAGTGAGGAAAGAAAAGAACAAAATCCTACATACAATAGAATATCCACTGCCTTTTATATAGCCCACAAACTCTTTCATATCCTCTATGTTCCATGAGATGTTAATTCTCTGTATCTCATCACTGCCCTATTTGAACACCCTCTCAAGTCACTCTTTGCCCATTTCTACAAAAAAATGGGAGATCCTTGTTTGCTTTTTTAATGGAAGGAAAGCAGGGTGCTCTCATACAAATAGACTCTCTTGCAATGAGATGATAAATTATTTGTTCATTTCTTAAGCACTGACATTGATACATAAATATTTTTGAAATGTTTATGTTCAATGTTGGTTCCAGTTCTAGACTTTTAAAAGGAACCCTTCACTTTTCAAGCTGTCGGTCTGAGAAACATTCAAGACTTTGATCATGCAAATATTCATAAGCACTACCAAAACATGCAGTGCCAAGTGCCAGGATCTAAACCATCCCTTTATCTCTACACAAGCTATGCACACCTATTATAAGAGATCCCTCTCTATAAATTTTTATATATATTTATATATAGTTTATATATATATTTCCTGACCTCTAATATATATTTCCTTACCTCTAATTCAGTAAGAACAGAAAATGCACTCAGAGTTTGTCTGTATGTCTATATTTTTTATATACCTAGCTACAGAAATGTCACACAAAGCAACCTGCAACTGCTATCCAGGTTTCACCAGTATCAAATCTATCATAAGTGGGGGTACAGAGAAGTGGTGATGGATCTAGCCAAATGTCTTGCGCTCCATCCCTTATAAGCATTTCAGCAGTAAGCCTATTAACTTTTTTTTTTTCTCATTTTCATTTCAAGAACAAGCGAGAAGTATTTTTAACCTAAAAACACACTTCCTAAGATTACTTTGTTCTTCCAGAAAGGGAATAGTTTTATGCGACTTTGTACTTATTGGGCTAAGCAAGGCATGTATCTGCATGTTGCAGTAAAATTGCGATGCAAAGTATCTCTTTACCTTGCACTTAATTTTAAAATTAAGAATACAGAAACCCACATATCCAGGCCTGCGGCTACTAAAACATGTTACCTGGAGGAATTTTATTATCTTTTGAAGAGACTTCTTCTAAGTCACATGCTGAGTTACAAATATTTTCATTACTGTTTGTTGTACCAGAAAATACAAATAAAAAAACCATGGATATTTTATTATTTTGAGCACCATATATATTTTTGATTATAATTTCTACATGAAGATCCATATTACACAGAAATTTTGATCCTGAGTCCAGTGTATCTATTATAGCCTGTAAAATGCTTAACTTAAATATTATGTCTAAAGGTTTGTAACATGTTTCAATGGAAATGCATTTTGTATCACTAAAATCTTCCCAATCGAAATGTCTGTATGTATGTGCATTAAGCTGCATAGATAAGAGTGACACTATGTAACTAAAAGCAGGCAATATCTGTTTTCTTGAAACTTCCTCTAAAAACATCACAAGATTTCTGACATGTATGGAGGTTAGCCAAATTTCTGGGCAATATCCAGTCCTAGTCTATGCTAGTGCATGCGATAAGCTGACTTCTTACAACTACACTTCAAAATCCAGTATTTATGGCACAAATTAACTCATCCTTTAAAAGCCTTCTTTTCCAAATATTTTTTCAGACCTATTTTATGCTTCCGAGCAATTAAATTTTCCAGCTATTTTTTAAAATACCTGAGAGCATATGTTTTGCTGCTAGAGCTCCATCAACTGCAGTTTACACTGAAGCAACTACCCCCAATTAAGGTGGAATATTAACATGTCTGAGAGCTACAATCTGGAGTAAGGAGAAAGCAGAACTGAACCGCCAGAGGGTCTAATGAACCAAAGCCGACAATTTATTCAGTGCTAGACAAGAAATAGATGCAAATCACATAACACCATCACAAAAATCCCTCCAGAAAGCAACACAATGTGTCTGTTTGTTGCATATATCCCTAGAAAATGTTATTGAATAAGGATATTCAAAATGAAATTTTTCTATGTGTAGAACAACAAGAGCATTGACCAAACACATATCATAAAGACAGGCTTTCCGCAGATTTCAAAGGACCTAGACACACAGTTCATAAGCAGAATCATGGAAATAGCCTTTACACATGCATAAAAATTTATATACATATATATGGCAGTTACCCATATAGGGAGAAAAAGAGGGAGAGAGAGACAGAGAGAGCCTCTGGATAACATAAATGAACGTTCCAGTTCTCACTAATTGTTTCTTGCCTGACCTTATTACCTCTCAGCTAAACAGAAGACTGGGCTAGATTTTAACTTCAGTTGCTTCTACACAACTTCACTCATGTAAGCTTTTAATGAAAAGATGGTAGGTTCAGAACAACTCGTAACAGGAGCAGTAAGTTGGGCTGCTGGTTTGAGTACTCTATAACTGCACTTACTGCCCTATACTGACAGGATAAGGAGCTCTGGCAACTAGCAAAGGTTCCTGGGTTGGGTTTCTGTGCTAGAACATGAGGCCTTCCTACTGAGTCTGAGCTGGAGCAGAATTTAGACTTATCCATGCATAGTTTTGGGAAATGATAAAGACATACCAAACAACTCCAGGACAGGCTGCAAATTCCAAATGAAAAGAAAATGTAATAAATCGACAGTCTTCATATGTTCTGACCCATAAACCACTCATCACTATTTTTCATTTCTACTGTACAGGAAAATGAAGAAATCACAAGAGACAGCTTTCAGTTTAAATTTTTTTTGCAGGGTCAGGCTGATGACAGGAACATCTGGCAATTGAAAATGGCATACTTCTAATAGCTACCTAGGAGATGAGGTGCAAGAAGCACTATTACTCATCTGAGACCTAAAAAATTGACTAGACATGACAGAAGGGAGAATCATAGCTTTTAATTACATCCAGTTGTTACCTTGGAAATAAAATAACTGGCCTTAGTAATGGCTTGATTATCATATTGGCATCCTGTCATCTCATAATCCATTTAAGAATAAAATTGTTGATAGCCTGGTATTTAGTGTTTATCTACTGTGTATTTTAAGGTTACTGAGTTACACTCAAAGGCCAAACTCATCTGTAGTGTAAGTGACAAAGCACAAACTACATTCTACTTAATCTCTGGACAGGTGTTAGAAAGAAGGCCAAATAGCGACATATTTATCAACACCTCTGCTTAGAATTCTTTGCAAGTGATGTATTTTCCACATTGGCCAAAGCTATTTACTCCTGACACTCCGTCTGTTAGAATAGAATCATCTTCAGTACGACTAAAATAGAAAGTTACATTTTTTTAATCACAAGGGAAGATGAATCACTGTAATGAAGGAGCAGGAAAAAAACTATGCCCTGTCAAATTAACACATTATCAACCAAAATAAGTGCTTTTCTTATCATGAATGTTTTCTGACCTCTTGGTGGCTTATAATTACATTGTAAATGAAGGAAAAATGTTGATACATTAAATAGAATAATACCATTTTCTCAACCACTAAAGGAACTTCTGTCACCCTCTGACCAACAAACTCATTTTTAAATTGCTGGAAAACAATCTTTAAAGTACCATTCACATCTGCAGAACATCTTTATTTTTCACTTTGAAAACTTTATATTTCATGTTTTCTAAGGCATTTGCAGCCAACTGAAAACCACACACATTGAAACAAAACTAGGTAACAATTCTGTCCAACAAAGCCATCACTGTGCCTCAAAATCACACGTTGTCTCAGTCCATCTCTAGTACTGCCAGCCCAAACTGGCATTCAGATACGATTAATCATGTCCCCAGACTTCAATAGACAAAAAACCCCCAACAACTTGAGATCTTTTAAATTTGGTTTTCATTGTTTTGAAGCTCTAGAGAGCACTTGGGTCATGCTTTCATAGTTTTTGACAAAATCATGGATCTGCTCTTTTTGTAAATTAAATCTGAGATCCTCATATTTACAAAACAGTTTGGGTAATACAGCTTTCTGAAAAAAGCGTCAAATACAAAAGCAAAGAATTGCAAAATCAAGGGCATTATCTTTATATCACCACCACATTTCATAACATATTTCCTTGGTACTTTTAAGCCTTCCAAGAGTTAGAGTTATAACCATAATATACAGTGACAATATTTATACAATTCATTTTGAAGTTGTGAATCCTGAACTCAGCTTCTGAAATTCTGACATCTTTAAAATATTCACATGTTGAAATATGTCCACTAACACATTAAAAAAACCCTAAAACTTTTATTTTAAACTTAATTCTAAGTTTCTGAAACATTTTTTACCTTTTTCAGAGACTGATGTCCTAATTTTTTCCCCATCAGAATGATTTACTAAAGCAGTGGGTATTATTCAGTTTTGTCATGCTTCCCTATCAATATTTTGTAATCTTCACCCAGAAGGACAAGATCTGGATTTAAAGAGGGTATCTGTATTCAGAGTTTAGTTGTGAAGGTAGTGGTTGATCTCCATGTGTCACTGTTTCATATGCCTGTACCATGGCCAGGTAGAAGAAAAAATTCATTTTCAATCCAGCCACAAAATATGTTATTGCAATTGCTCATATTTTTTAGCAGTGTTGTTTATAGCAAGTGCCTCTCTCCTTATTCCACACTCTGTTCCCATGATCTCTGTCAGTAAATGAGAGATGCAGTGTATGACTATACTCTCTCCGTTTTTGTTGATTCTCTGGAACTAAAACACTGTTGCCGAAAACTTGGGGTAGGCACAAGGAAGAAGCTGGAAACACCTGACAATTATTTTACATCTTTTACATTATTAGCTCATCTTCCATTTTCAAGAGAGAAATCTCTAATTTTATGGCTGCAGAAGAAAATAAAACCTTTGAAAACCCAAAGCAAGCATTTCTAACACATTCCCATGCTGATAAAGACTCAGAAACTCTAGGGCTGAGGAGTGAGCTCGCTTATTTGGAGCTGCTGTGATTCAGATTATTCTTGTACATTATGTATTACTGAAGTTAAATAGGTTATTAGTTAACATGGACTATCTAGGGAACAAGAAATTAAGAAATGAATCAAAATCACATAGTAAATTTGCAGACAATGAGACGATTGGTGCTATTTTCTTCAAAAAGCTGCACAGAAAACAGAACAGAATTGGGGAACCATTTTCATGTGACTGTCAAATTGAGATTATCAATAATGATACACAAATATATACACATAATTATTATATAGCACATGTGCATATATATTACCAAAATACTGAAAAGCACGTTCATCTAGCAGGGAAACGTTGTATCTGGACAGAAATATTTCACACAAAAAATTACATGAACAAAATAAATTAAATTAGCCAAAATACATGTACTTCGGTTCTTATTTTCCCTTCTAGAGTGCTTGATCTAAGACCCACCAAGAGACTTCTATTGGGTCAGAGCTCAGTCGTCATCACAGTGGAGAAAGAATAACAGAGACATAGAAATGCAGTTCAGAATTAATGTCTTAACAAACACACAGGCCTTTCTCTCTTCCATCTTAATATCCAAGTCAAGGTTTCTCAAGACTGGTTAAACACACAAACACCAGACGACTACTGGCCAGTATGAAGCTCAAGGCCTGTTCTGAGATGGATAGCTGGAAGCATTTAAGATTAACTCTTTTCATGGTGATTTTCTGGGAGAAATATTTCAAAATTATATTTTTAAGCATTCTCTGAACACAAGTAACTTCTCATGTTAATTACAGGAATGTTCTGTATGAATAGGAAGTCATGAACTTTTTGGCTTCTTGCTACAAAAGTCACTGTTTCCATCATTAGGACTGCTAATATACTAAGAATCCATGTTGATGGCAAGTAGTCTGCATTCTTTCCCTGCATGGTCAATGCAGCTGCATTTAATTATTAAATTTAAAACTCTTCTATTGTTTTAAGATGTCCATATAAATTACATTTGAGGCTACTAGTAGTATGACAGGTACTTCTGTCAGACCTTGAGCTGTATAGGCAAAGGCACGATTTCCAAGTAGGAAATCCATGAGAAGGGGTGGGTTGTGAGAATAGACTCAAGCTCTATCTATATATACAAGGTCACTGTTAAGTGAAGTTTGCCACTTAAGTTGCCACCTCCCCCAGGCCAACCCTACCAGCATCCTCAATATATGCAACTAACTCGCGGGCTCACAACTTGCTCTTTGAGCCACAAACATGCAGATAAATGGTTAGATTTTATTTCTTAATTTACTGTGGCAAATTGATTTCTTTCAGCCTTAGGGCCTTATTTGTTTTCTTGAGCACACAGAAATATTGTCTGGACAGAAGCAGAATTAATAAAAATTAGGCAGTTCTAGATATCACCATTTTTGGTCCCCCTTTCTCTCTTTTGCCTGCATTGCCTGCATAGACAAAAAATTTCTGGCATAAGACCAGGAAATTTTACACTGATTAACACAAAAAGAGCTGACATGGAGGAGATCACAATGACTACACACATTTGCTTGTATCTTAGGACAAACTAGGCAGAATTTTTGTTTGTTAATCTTTATTCCTGCAGTAGAGCTCTGAGCAAATTTATATACTCATTACAGGAGAAGCAAAGATAATTTGTCCTGACCCTTTGTTCTAATTTAAAAGATGACTTCCCCTAATTTATTTTGAAGTACTGTTATTTTACCCTTGGGATAAGAGATGAACCAAATCCAAAGGCCCTAATTCAGGGCTTACTGACTTCAGTGGCTTCTTTTCCTCAGACTTTACTGGAAGTCTCTGGCACACTGAAATCATTGCCCTGAAACCTTTACTGTACAGAAGTAATTCTGTCAAAGACACTAAGTAATTTCCATGGGATGATTAAAACCTGCTTAATTTGCTCATGTGAACAAGTTTGAATTTGATGTAATAGGAGTAACTGGACCAGCAGTGGTTATCAAAGTGGATTAATGGGCTTCAGAGAGTCATTGTCAACACTGATATGGGTGGCTCATGCTAACAACTTCCTACGGGTAACGGCATATCTGATGTCTGTGAATATAAACCAGAAAGTACCAAGAGAACAGCAAAAAATATATTTCAATGTCTACTACCACTAAAAAAAATCAACATAAATAAGGAAAATGTATAGATAAAAGAAAGTTGTTTTCATTTCAAAGCAAACATCACTTTAAATTTTTTAGAGCTTTGTTAGTGACAGTTTTATAAAAACTGTACTTTTAAGTTGACTATGTCACCTCATCCAGTTCTGACAAACAAATTATTTGGCTTTTAGAATTACATTTATTTCAGCTAAAGAATTAAAATAAATTTTTTACATGTAATTATACAGCTTCATTTTAAAAGTTCCATTTATTTTTCTACTTGTTCTGTTAGGTTGCCTATAAAATAAAATTGTTCCTTTCAAATGATCACAAAGATTAGCATCTTTTATTAAGCCTGTTCTAGGCTTGTAGAGCTTCTGATTTAAACGTTAACAGAATTAAGTGTGGTAGTAAAAAAGCTCATGTTACCTACTTCTCAACCAATTTCTGTGGTTCTGATTTATGAAGATTCTGAGAAGTTCTTGTGCATAACCTCGTATCTGTGTACTTTACCACAATGACTTGATCAGTCAAGAAGGATATTAGACAACTTTTTTATTACCAGCTAAGACTAATGTTGTAAACTCAGGAATTAAACAACATGTACAGACTCATGTCTGGATATTTTGGTTTTCAAGTCACATTGCAGTAGCTCATTTATAACATTGTCCCCCTGGCTACAAGTGTAGATTTACACACTGTCATTTTCATGGAGAAGTGGTCAAACTGAAATATTTTCACAAGCTTTGCTGTATAATAAAGGCAGATTTCAAAAGTATCCCCAACTTATTTCAAAACTATAAGGGATTTTCTCTCATCTGTATCAAAGCAATAATTCATCAACATTTTAAAACAGAGTGGGAAACATGTTTCCTTTTCCTAATGGAATAGTTTGAATGTAAACTCATCTTGAAATTAATATACTTGCTTACTCTTCACAAGAAACAAGTTCAAAAAAAAGGTCTTTATATTATATTTTACTTACATGAGTCAACATGGTTTTTGCTAAGATCATCCGTGGTCCAAGGCAAAACCAAAAGCTGCTGGTCTGTTTCCTTTCTTCCTCCTTGTGTTTGTTTGTTTGACTTACAAAGTTAAAGATTACTCAATTTGTTTCAGCTACCATTGGGTGTTGTGGGAGGCAAAGGTCATGCCCTGTGCAGGTGGGTGCCGTGCAGTTTGCCCATTAGCCAGATGTGACCCAGTTCTCTGCAAACCCTGAGGTTGTATTAATGGGCCATTAAATCCAACCCAAATTTTCCAGCTGAGAAACTGGAAGCAGAGGAGCCAGACACTGCTGTATAGCCTCCTGGCCAGGGCTGGCCTGTGTCAGGTTAGCAAAGAGCAGGGAGGGCACGAGCTCAGCCATGCTCACACCCCATCTTGTGCTCCTTCAAAGACCAGCTCAAAGGGACTTCTTCCACTGGAAAGTTGCTTTAAACCCTATTCAGCAGGAAATAGAGTAGTCTGTCAGCTCTTTTGGCCTACATCCTTCTGGTTTTAAATTCCCTAGGTTTTTAGCCCTCTTGCCACATTTTAAGATACTTTGGAAGAACAGTTAAAAATCAGGAAATTTTCTACTATTGGACATCATAGACATCACCCCTGTCACCCAGTCTTTGATTATGAAGCCTGTTACTGTTACTGGACTGTTAGTTTGAGCTCACTAGAATAAAAAGATCCCCAAGGTCTCTCACCTTCTCTGGCTCCTAGTTTCACCATAGGGGAAATACAGGGCTCTCAGCCCATGCCTGGCATACTGAATTTTTTTTTTTTTCCACTGAGAACCAGGAATGCTTTTGAGCACCATAAGACAAGTTCTGTGCATGTGTCTTCCTTTTTATCAGTCAGAGAGATTCTAGGGAGATTACTTTATTTTCCAGTATTACCAGAATGTCATAAAGATGTTAGTCTTTCTTATATTAAAAGCAATGGGATATTTGCCACTGGTTTTAATGAGGACAGGATCGGGGCCAAGATCCTAACTGAAGGGTTGTTTTTTAAAAAAGAATTATTTCATACCAATGTTCTCTTGGTTGTGCTTTATCTGGCTAAACTTCATATTCTGTGTTAAGTATTTGTTTTTAACTGGATAAGGCCAGAATCATTTTGATTGGCAATTATTCTTAAATGAAGGGCTTAGAAAGCCTTCATAAAAGAACTGTGCTAAAACCTTGGGTTTAAGCACAGTTTAATTATTTTTTTTAATTAATTCTGCATATTTTTAAAATCTATTTGATTGTAACATTGGGTAGAAATTGCATCCTCAAATAAAACAGCTTGGGCTAAGGAACTATATTCTCAGTCCACATTAAGTTAGTTTTTAAATTGGTATAAATACTTTCATTTGTATAAAGCAGTTTGTGCGTAATACACTGTATTAGACCCTTCTTCTTCATGACCACAACCACAAGCCTTTTTAACTCAGGTCCTGAGAGTTATTATGTTTTTAATTTTGTCTTTGATTCCAACTGCACATATTGATCAATCTTAAAATTTATAAGGATTGCAATTGTAAAAATGTCAAAATATGCTTGAGAAACAGACCATCAAAAACAGGATCCAGGTAGATTTTTCCCTCCATTTTATCAGTTAAAACACAAAGGTAAAAACATTAAATGAGAAATAAAAATATATTTAATTATGCATTCACTTGAACACTATACAATGTCTTATGAAACATCTAAGGTTACAATAATGAAAATAAGAAAGAAAATGTTATCTTCCTGTATACCTTCAGTTTTCCTTTGAAGTTTAACAGCTCATTATGTATTATTTTTACTAGTGGTAAATCAATTTTTTCTTTTGATTTTACTGATGTTTCATTGAGTTATCAGTGGGAAAAAGTATTGAAACCATAATCCCTCAAACTTGTATTTTTTTTATGTGACACATTTTTAATTAATTCACTTATCTATTGTTTTGTCTTACAGTGTTTCACCATTTTAATTCATAGTGGCCCTTGATTATACTTTGTGAATGACTGTGAAATGTCGCTGGTACAGCTGCAGCAAAACTTACATTTTGTTTACTGCGCTTGGCAGCCTCTTACCCATCTGCATGTCGCTACGTCACCAAACTACAGAGCCATATATTTCTGTTAAGACATAAATAAAGTTTCAGTTCAAGATCTTGTTATTTTCTCTAAGCTATCTGCACTATATATTCTCTCTTACCTTAAAATATTTTAGAATGCTTTATAGAAAACATCCATATAACTTACAATACCTTATAGCATATTACAAAATATTATTGAGAATGATACTGAGTCAAGAATGACATGGCAGACAAGCTCAGTTTTCTTAAGAAAAATCATCAGATATTGCTTTCATTGTTCCTTACATCACACACAATTACAGATACTTCAGAACCCATGACATTCAACTATTAGCTAGTCTTCAGTGCCTACAGACTTAATCCAAACTGATTGAAAACAACATAAGATTTTCGGTTATCTGCATGGAATTGGTTCCTGTGAGCAGTACAGCTTTCTTTACTTGAACATATGATAAAAAGCAAAACACTTTCATATCGAAGTAGTTCTGATATAAAAATTCAAGGCAACAGTTTTTGAAGGAGGTGTATCACTGTTTTTTTTTTTTTTCTCCCTAAATTTAAGACGGCTTTGAGATTTCCTGTTGAAATTATGAGGGCATTATATATTTACATTCTTTAGGCATTCTTAGAAATCTAAATTTCTGTAAATAACAGTTCATTTTTCATCCTTATCTAAAGGAAAAAATGAAATTTCTCCCAGGAAAAAATATTTGAATGCGAACTTAACTGCATGTGCATGTTTAATATTCACTCGACAGCATTTTATTCTAGTTATGAAGTTCAAAAAGGCTTAGTTGTCAAGGAAAAAAGCTGATTTTGCAGTTATCAACAAAGATAAAAATAGCCACAAGGAGCTGCTCTTAATAGAATTAGGTGTTACTGTCAAAAATGAGGGGAAAAGATATTGCTTTTAACCTTTCAACCATAAACTATTATATTGTACTATTATAACAATACTATTCCATTTTATAAACTGTCACTGGTAATAAAACTGTAAAATTCTCTACATTTGCTGTAGATTTACAACATATCTCCCCGGTTTAGTTCTGGAAAAGATTTGAGGTGACCTATTGCTTGATTTTGCTCATTATTTGAGGCAGGGTTGAAAGCCAGACTCAGGTTTATTGCTGTCACTTCATCTGAGGGAATGGCCCCTGGCTTTCAGAGGCTCCGAGTATTTTTTTGCTTCTACTACACTGAAGTGTTTCAAGATTGTACTGAAAATACTACAGCAATTCAACTCTACGTTAAAGCGTTGGTCTGAATTTAGTTTTGTTCTAGTGTATGAAAGGCTTGTGACAAAATGGACAAAATTATCTTATTGGTTTGATTTTCAGGAGGTAGCAAATACTCAAAATTGTAATAGCACTCCCTCTTTTTCGGAAATTCCTTTTCCCCTCTCCAGGCTTCTGATACTCCATCAGGAAGTTTCAGATCTAACTGGGTCTTCCAAAGGTTTCCTAGTATTCTGTCTCAGTGATTTGTAGTTGAGGTAAAACCCTAGTCCTACTGAAAATAAAAGCAGCACTTGATTTTATATTACTCATAAAATGTAGCCAGGAAGCCAAAGGAAAAGAAGCACCCAATAAAAATGAGAATCTCATTCTGAGATCAAGACAATACACATTTCTCTCAGAAGTATCAACAAAATAGCCCATGCATTTTCCCTGGCTTAAACTTTACTATCAAATACATAGCTAAAAATCCTCTTTCCCCCTTATTTAAAACAAAACCAGAAGGCAACACCCAGTTGATTTCCATCATCACAGCATGAACTTAGACAACTGTGTTGGCATACCTGAAATGGAAGCTATGATACAAGTGGTCAGATACAAGTGGTCAAAGAATTCAGTTGAGTGGTCAAGTTATTATTGCTGCTGAAGTATTTGATCCATCAAATGACAGCTTCAGGGAAGAGCTGAGAGAAGGAACGAAAGCCAAAAAAGAAAGATCGCCACCTTCTGCTGTTATATGACTTCAGTAAAATCCAGATGAGTCTTGTTTTTTTAAGGTTTTTGTTATCTTTGTGTAATGCTACCAGACAGCTGGCTTGTTTTAGGAAAATAGTTGTTGTTTCTTGCAATAATGATAACTGCTTGTTTAAATTTACATTATGTGAGTCTGATTTAACTTCAGAGCAAATCTAAATCACCCTTTGGGACCACAGGACTAAGCAGGGGCCCTGGAACCTTAAGGCTCCGTACTGAGACAGGTATGTCCTGGGTCTCAACCGGAGTAAAAGCTGGGTGACTGGGATTACCCACAGACATTAGAATCTAAAGAAAATCCCCTTGGTACAACCCATGACAACAGGAAAACATGCATGCCTATCCTAGAGAGTCAGATCTGTTAAGATAAGAAATAACTAATTGGCTCTTGGGGTGGAGGTGATGAGACCACACTTCCTGGCCTCTCCGTGAAGGCTGGCAAAGGAGCAGAATGACACCAGATTTAAGGGTGACCAATTCTTTAATTTTCATAAGGAGGAAGGGCAGTGGGCTCTCTGGTAAGGGAATGGGAAATTACATTCCCAAGGTCACAGAAACAGCGTTCTGTTCGGCTGGCACAAGGGAATTTAACTTCCTTTCCCTTTTAGTGTGTCTTTTTTTAGACATCTATGTCTATTTTTTGATGTTTCCTAATATACAAAGATCTGATAACTTTTTTTATTTTTTAATGGATGCATATGATACACAAAAATTTAGAAAGAACTGGTTTATTGTAGTAAGAAAAAGTCTCAGGATTAAAATTCAGTGGGTCACCAAACAGTTAATCTTTTGCTAATTCACAATTGAGAAAATCTATAATTTGCTTAGAAGGTGCCCAGTATTTCTGAGGTGCAACCATAGAGAACTAGAATTAGGTTTACACTTCAAATCATCACCCTCGTTTTCAGACAGGTAGCTCACATTTTTTTGGAATTACCTTTTACCTGTGTAAGACCTCTACCCTTTTGTCTGGTCTTTAATTCTGGCTACAAGGAGCTGCTCTTGCAGCCATTTCTCTATTCAGCTCCTTGCTAATGTCATGGGATGGAGATATTCAAAATTCCTATAGACATATATAACCATAAAAGATAATAAATTTGCATTAGTAGCAGTAAAAAAAAGCACATTAAGCCTCTTGACTTTGCTGAACAGCTGGGAGGGATGTCTAAATATTTTCTTTTGCAAAAGGTTTATGTCTACAACATCTGAAACCCTCACTTATCCTGGTACTTTTGACTAATTCCTTGACAAGGAAAATAAATCTCCTGTATTCTCATTATGGTCATCAGTGGGGCTACCTGTCTGGATTTCAAAGGATTTTAACAAATTATATTACATAGCTTAAAGTTGCCACATTGCTTTCACTCTGAATTCACAGCTACAGCTATGTAAATATGTTCTGGATTTTTAGAGACACATTTTTAATGGTTGTAATATGATAAACACGTTGAAGTACAAATGACACATTTACTTTAACTGATTTAATCTGTTACTTACAGCATAGGGTTTTTCCCAAATCTTATATTAGTCTGACTACTGTAAATAGTATCTGTTGTTTTACTGACTAATGTTTTGGTATGCTCTTTCCGGAAACAGATAATTATTTGATAAGATGTTATTTAGAACTCAAAACAACTGGTTTTTACTAAAGAATCCTGAATATCCCAGGAGCCACTTAGGAGCAAGTAGATTGACCTGTGCAGGAGGAGGCATTATAATAGTTATCAATGGCTAAGAGACATCCACTGAGGGAGAGTTCAGCTTATGAACTGCTTTGGATAATAAGCATTTTATATATAACTGGAAGCAAAGAGACCATTTAGCTTATTTTTTCACCAAAGACATCCAAAGAAACATGAAATAATATTATAATATAAATAGTATCATCATCACCTTTAGCTATTGCCAACATTTCAGACTCACCTTTTAATTTGCTAGCATTTATTTTTAACTACTAAGTAGTCAATAAAAGTCAGAGTTGGAGAGGCACAGAAGTAAAGATTACATCACAACTACACCAGCCCTAAATATCACCCAGAACTGTTTTTCACTCTGCTTTCCTAAGTATTAAATTCACCCAAGTTCTGAACTGCAAGAGGTAAGGATTATTACAGAAATCTAATTTCTGAGCATTTGAAGAGAACTAAATTGTGATCTGGTTTTAATAATTGGACTTACCAATAGATTTACAGCAGCTGAAGATGTGCTGTTATCACTAATATTAGATACTGGCTTGATTTTTCAATGGAGAAATAGCTAATAGACAGACTGTTTGTATTGCTAAAGAAAATGTTTTCTCACCCAGGCTTTCAGTCCTGGACTTGGCCTACGTTTTCTTCATAAGCTCAGACTTTTCTCACATTAGGCCAGCTCTACTGGTAATGTACATTATCACAATGACCTCATTTTCATGTAGTTCTTCACATTTCTCAGAATCTGGAGAATGAAGGACCAATTCATTTGGCTAGGATAATATTAAATATACACTTAGGTCCAGAAAAATTGGAAACTTACTTGTTGATGCTGGCTACAATAACTGTCTATTTTTATTGTATTGTTTTTCTTTGCAATACACCATTACAAGTTGGAAAACGCCCTAAAACTTAAAAACGAGCTCAGAATGCTGCAGTCCAAAGCATTAGCATTACTCTCCACTAGACCTATTGACAGCAATAGTTAACAGTGTTAAATAGTGAAAAAAATGTAAAAATTAGACACATCTTAATTTTGAACCAAGCCCTACCTTGTGTTGTAAGTACACTTTAAAAAAGTATAGTAAAATACTTTTGTGTACATACAGTGTGGCAACTACAACTGCAGGTTGTAAGAGAAATGTCCTAAGAAAGTGTTCCAGCTTCTGTATGGCAGGCATTAAGGAAATCAAAATTTCAATGGGAAGAAACAGATCCTGAAGTAGGAAGAAAGCAAAACTGACAACATATTCACCACATGCTTCTCTAAGTAACTCAAATTTATGCCAGTGACAAATACTAAAATGAGATGTGTAGCATTGCTTTAATACTCTGTGTGCTAATGACAGTATTTCATCTCTATGTAGATGTTAGACACAATGTTTTCATATTTACCATAGATTTGTAAATTCCAGCACGTAACTTTTCATCTATTTTTCCAATGCAGTTTTGGTAAAGCTCATCAGCAAGCATCATTCAGGAAGAATTTTTAAATGATTTTTGGTTTGATGGAAATTTCATTTGAATGGAGAAGTTTCTGCATCTTCTCTCATTTTCATAAGCAATAATAGCTGCTCATAGAAAGACAAATCGTTTCATCAAACAACTTGAAACATTTTGAAAGAACTTGTACCATAGAGAATCTGGTAATTGTCACTGCAATGGTTAGAAAAGTCTTTAACAGAAAAAAAATTGTTTACAATTGCATGTAAAATTTCAAAGTATGACTTCAGCATACCGATTCAGCTACTTAGTGATGTGGAAAGGTTAACAGCATGTCTTGTTTGCTATAATTAGCCAATAGTTTGTCACCACTCTTAAAATTGAGAGCCAGAGGCAAAAAATTCTTGTCTTATTGGTACATTTTTCACAGTTGGGACTGGTTTATTTTGTAAAGTTACTTTTGTCAATTTACATCAGTGTAACGTAACTTAAAATCTGTTTCAGTGGTTTTCATTTACCACTGCATATGCAGTCTTTAAATTAACTGGAAGATCTTGAGGGAAATATCTCATTTGTAAAGAAGAGACGCTATCTGGTGGAAAACCAAGAAAAATGTGAGTTTCACCTTCAGCGTACTGCTTTCCAGGGAGGGGTTTATCTCACCAGAAAGGAATGAAGATCTCATGTCAGTCAGTGAGAGGGATTCTCTTACATCCATGCAGAAGGAGTGCCTCATAGACATGTGTTGGATAAAGCAGTGCCAGAAGATGAATGAAAATATTTTTAAAAATACTGTGATTAAAATTTGGATATAGGTCTCATAACATTAATATTTACTTGCTGATATACAAGATTAAACAATGATTTTATGACAATAAATTCATATCATTTTATGCAATATTTTCATCAAATTAGATAATTGGTAGAGGCAGAATGAAAAAAAAAAATCTATTTTAAGTTTTTTAATGAGTTGATTTTATTTTGTAGCATACAGAGCTCCGAGAAACTGAATAGCACTACCAAAGCCAGATGGCACATGGGCAGAAACGAGGCCAAATTCCCAGTTTCAGTCATTATGTTAAATATGTGCTGATTTCCTGGTGCAGGCAGATCTCCATAAGAACAGTATCACTTCACCTAGACTTTAACAAGTTGGAATTAACATCCATACCACTCAGTGTATATCTCACCTGCTGCATGTGACTCAGTCACTAGTGGACTGTCTGTGATATCTTTTGGTGAGCAGTTCTATAGCTTGACTACTTGATAAATAAAATGCCTACTTTTGTTCTGTTACCTGCTAGTTTTATTTGACCCTGTACTAGAAAACACAGAAATGAACACTTCCATTCTCTTCTTCTCACGTTTTTACAGGCTTCGGGAAGAGCCCTTCAGTCATCTCTTTTACAGCTTGACAAGTCCTAGTCTATATAAGCTGTTCTTTGTATGGAAGCTCTTCCACACTTTCAGACATCCTTCTTTGACCCTACTCCAGTTCTTATATCTTTTCTGAGATGGGAGGACAAGGTCTGTGCAGAACAGGCAGGACATATGCACCTCCTAGAATATACAGTTATATACTGATGCTCTGTTTATTGCCTGTTCAGCACACACCAGACTCCCCAAAGACAGATAGTTCTTGCTGTCTCATTTTACAGCTTTGTAGCTTGGAAACATACCATTTCACAGGTAAGGGATTTCTTCTGCAAACTGTCTTTCTAAATAATGTGTTCTCCTTGGCGATCTGTATTTGATAGTAGGTCTCCACATATAGGCATGAAAGAGATAAATGTTATTTAAATTGTATATGAAAGTAAGAGTCTTATTGTTTGCTAATAGTGAATAGGAAAAAAACACACTTAGCTCAAAGTGGAATAAGACCATGAAGTGAAAACAGAATGAAATCCATCCTAGTAGGATGAACACATTTTCATTCTGGAAGAAAACATTCTTGGCTATGTCTTCTGAAGTGAGTTAGATCTGGGAAAGAAGGGAAGTTTGATCTGGTTCTGATAGAGATTTCAATACCATCTAGAGATAGAGGAGAACTCATTTAGAAATTCAATAATATTTGAAACAGTCTTTATCATTAATAGAATTTGAACAGTACCATATGTACTGAGTCTACAGATATGAGCAATACTCTCTACATGCTGTACAACTTGTGCTTCCATCCAGCCCCTAACGTATATAAAATGAGAAACATAACCCTTTCTCCATTCTCTTTTGCCCATTATGGATAAAATTACAAGCCCCTCTTGGACAACATAAGCTCCAAAGCAGGGATCAAAGACTGATTCAGCTGAAGGGACTAAATGGCCTACAGATATCTACAAACAGAAAAATGTAGATGCAGAGAAGGTAAGACAATGGTAACGTGTCTTTTTAAGAAACTGTATCTTAACAATATGCAACAATATATATTAATATCAGAGATGGAGTTAAGAATACTCTTACAGTAAGTCTGGAAAACATACTTAGTTGCCAGCTACTCATGGAACAGAGAGAACTGCTTAGAAGTGCTGAATTTACCAAGAATTTACACTGACTTGGCAACTGCCTAACATGAAAATTCACCTTAAAGAACCTATGTAAGCTTGAACAACCTTCATTTAGATTGAAAACTAATTTGCACACTATGAAAAGCCACCTGAAAGTATAAAAAGAAATAATTATTTCTATATTAAGCATTGTTACTGTACATTATATACACCAGCTCCAGTTTAAGTTAACTCTAAAACCCACAATATTCCCTGATACCTAGTGCTAAGGTTCTGCTCTTTATTTTGGAAGTATTGTCACTTTCACAGTCATAGGTTGAGAGATAAGTACTTCGCACTAGAGCTGGTTTTCTTTTGGTTTAACCCATCTGTGTGTGAAGTCTTCCAAATCCAATTGTTTCCACTAAGCTGGTGATATCATAAGCCTTTTATAGTTAAAAATAAGATCTAGTTCCTCCTTTTGATAATGTACAGTCAAAAAAAGGAACTTGGATTTAAAAGAGTAGTACAAAATTACCTTAATTTCAAAATCAAAACTAAAACCCAGGGTTGTTAGGTTATATTCTTGAATGTATTAATAATTAGCTCTCTAGAACTTTGTCCTAGATACTGAGATCAGTGAGAGGTAGAAGCTAATACGGTTGAGGTTAGCTTATTCTGAGTTCTAATTATTTACTTGCTATAATCTGCAGAAGCAGACAGAAAGGGATTCAGTGTAGAAATATAAAGAAATATTCCTCCAGATGCCTGCAGATTCCTCTTTGTAAAAGTGGGCAGAGGAGAAGATAGAAAGGGATCAGGATGGGATCAGGAGGGATTGTGTTCTGTGTCTTTAGAGTCATGAATCTCCTTTCTGAAGAAGGAAACTCTTATTAACCAGACTTTGAAAACAATGCTGAAAACACCAAAAACATATTTAATGGTCTCTGTTAACAACTAAAATTGTGGATAAGTATGATCTTTACTGAGACATTAAACAGATTTAAGTATGACTCAGCCACACTAAGGCATATGAGCAACAAAAGTAAAACAGTGTCATTCTGCATTGATAAAAATTTACAAATGAATGACACTTTCTTGTAATTCACTAATTTAGCTGAGGAATAAGAAGGCATTAAAAAGATATCAAGTGGGGAGTGGGGAGAGAACTGCTACACTTAAACATTTTAATGGTATCTTTAGGTTCATTAGTTAGTTTTAGATATTAGCCAGAATGTTTTATAAATCACTCCTGCTATCTGTAACTGGCTCATCAATCCATAGTCTAGATAAGTTTCTTCAACCTCAAATTGCACCACCTTAGTTCAGAGAAGCTCTGTGTCTATATAAATTCTTTCAACTGGAATTAAATTTGATTTATCCAGCTCAGAAATGAGGAAAAAGCACAAAAAGTCATTGCATTAGAGAGATTTGGAAAGTGTTTCTACAAGCAGAACAGAAAGAGAACTTACATTCTTCCCTCTGTGAAACATCCAGCTAACACCTGTGTGTTTGCTTTATCACATTAATTTTAATGAAATAACACTTACAGAAAACTCATCTCCCTATTCTCTCTCCTCCACCTTTCACCATTTCTTTGTCCCTTGATAGAGAGCCCATGTGGCTCTTCTTCAGCACTCAGGGAGAGATCTGCCTCTTGTTGCTGCTACCACAACTAAACAATAATAGGCAGCAGCATTACAGACTGAGGAGGTATGGAAAAATTTCAACACTGTATATACACCAAGGAATTTCAAAAAGAGAGTGTTTCATCATAAATAAACATTATTGCACAGGTCAAATCCTGCCACAGTGTGTCTCTCTTCAGTCCTCCTACATTCAATTGGGCAGCGTAAATGAAAGTGAAAATAAAGTTTAGAAGTGCTCTTTCTTGGTCACACTAGATTTGTCAGTCATAAATAGTTGTAAATATTCTCTGTTATTAGCAACAATTTCTTTTTGATCTTTACATAGAAAAAAGACACAATTTAGCCTAATTTAACTGTTTTATAAATCTAAGCTAAAATATCATCAGTGTAACAGTAAACAGAAAAATACACTAATATTGCAATTTCACAAGCTCGTACTGTGTAAAATCACTTCATAATTACAGGTCATGCTGTGCCTTTCAACAATGAAATGCTTTAACACCTATTTCATTAGTCTAGTCTAGCTGAATCTATTCCCTGACACATGAAATACTGATGAATCCTCATGTACCTCCTAACTCTTCATGTGCATTTGAAAGAGATGCATTGGGTATTGTTTTTGTTCTGGTTTAGTTAATCACAAAATCCTTCTTTTACAGAATCCCAGCCCCCTCTGGCAGACAGGGGTCAGTTTCCATGGTCCCACTATGGGACAGGAAGGAGCCTGGCCAGAGTTCCCCTCCTCCTTACCTGCCGTACTACGTGTTCTTTCCAAATCTGTCCCTAAAGGACTGATAGAGTGAGAGATCAATGAATTTGGCATCAAGGTCACTTATAAAATGCCTGTGTCTCCTTTGACAGCCTAAGAAGAATGAACTTTTCCTGGCCGGGTCCTCTCAGGAGTTGTGGTAAGGAATGGCCCATCTGACCTAAGTTCAGATCTCAAGTGAAAGCAGCGGTGCAGAGAGACCACATTTATTTTCTTAATCTTAGTTCTAAACAATTTTCACACTCCTCCCAGTCTTCCTGGAAAAGGCTCAGATTCAGTTTGGTTTAAGCACTGGGCAGAGGTTCAGTAAAACTGCATCTGAAACAGCAGTCTTTCTGAGAAGAGAGAATCATGTTCAGAAGAAAAATAAAGTAGAATAAACAGTTGAAGAAATCTAAAGCCTCTTCCTACTCCCATCTCTATGAAATATTAGCAAGTGATTAGATTATATTCCTCCTACTCATATTCTTTAATATAAGAAAGGGACACACATAGTTTAACTCCCAGCGGAAGTTCAGATTAGTCTGGAAAATACTGTTTTCTACTGGACTGTATTTACATTTAACCTGTTAGATAAATGCTCAGCTAAAGCCTCCTCTCACTTACACAAAGAATCTTACCAGTTATAGCACAGTTTGGTTGTTACATGAGGGCAGAATTTGTCCCAGTCTCTTCTATATGACCTGTGTTTTTGGTATGCTCCTCACAAAGATTTATCTTACCACCTTTGTGCCAAAATATTCTCAGGCTTAAGTAATTTTCACCCCCTCCTTCTCCAACCTTGAGACTTTAATCATGGCAGTTTGGCTTTAGTACAGGTGCTGAAAACTAGATTAGATGAGGGAGGGAAAAAGAACTTGATAGCGTGGTGTGGATTGGCATGAAGGCTGCATTGGCACTCGCGTGAGATAGTCAGGTTACTCGAGAGTAGTAAAGACTCAAGAAAATTATTCAGGTCATCCCAATACCTCCTCACTTTAGCAGTTCTTGTAACAGGTCCAAAATATACTGTAAATGCTCATTTAGAACAATGAAACTGTTTTTGCTCAATATGATAAATCAATACCAAACATATGGCAATATTATTTAAGGAGATAATAATGCTTTTTCTAGAGTTGTTTGTTTCTTGATTGTTTTAGTTTTAAATCAATGTCATGCAACAATAGTTCACTAAATTTCTTTTGCTGAAGAACAAAAAAAAAAATAGTTTAGATACCTGTGTAGGGTCTCTGCCTCTCTCTCTCTCCCCCTCTCCCTGTATATATGTTTATTAAAAATATATCTTTTCAAATGGCCTTCCAAGGTATTCCCTAAAGAAAACAGTAATTCAGTAAGTGGAAGATATTCTGAAAACAAGTTAAATCAAAGTCTTGCTTTAAACACAAACATTAAACCAGCAAGACAACCCTCTGCAGGGATGAACTGCAAATTTGAGGGGCACAGCACTGAAGGCAGACTCACCAAAGGAATTCCTTCTGAAACCTGGTGTTTCAGAATAACAGCAGTGCTGGTTCTTACAAGAGCAAGCCAGCAATATGCAAGCTCACTCAATATGTAAGCTGTGACATCATACATTAGCTAAAATTAAAGAAAACTTTAGTCAAAGCAAGGTGATGGATTCTCAGTTGACAACAGGATCAGCAGTAAGAATGTAAATTCAAATGTGAGATCACATCTCCCATCAATGAGATCAGTCATGATGTGTCTTCTGCTATTACATTTAGTGACCAACACCAGTACAATTTGCACCAAAGATATACGTGACTGCATATCCACGTGTGGGGATCTCTTCCATACTAACATTTCTTTATAGATGATCCCCAGAATCAAGAAGCTCAGTGCAGTTTTATATGTCCTGTACATTTTAACATGGCCTAAAAAACGGGAAGAAGGGAATAAGGCACAGTCATGCGTAGCTCTAACAGGAGCTTTTCAACAACTGTTCAAAATAATTTATAGTATTCAAATTTCACCTTCTTTTCTGGAAGGCTCTGCCTTATTAAAGTTATAACATAGGTAAAGAAATAACTTGCATATGGCACATGCTTTGCAGCTGTCCAAAATCATTGATCAGAGATAATGAAAAGGTCAGGCAGACATAGCACTTGTCTGGATCTGAACAGCATGATGTGAGAGGGGCCTGCAATGAGGCGCACCTCAAGCTGATGTAGAAACCTCTTCTTAACTAGAAGTGGTAAGACTGGCACTTCAAACAGCAATTCTGTCTTCCCATGAGCTTTAGCTTTTTTGAAATGCGACTGTGGGCCCATCACATTTCCCAGGCAGTCTGAAAGTGGATGCTTCTTTGTACTTGCCATCTTTTCTGATACCGCTTTCATTAGAATCCTCTTTTACACAAAAATCAGTGTAGAATTTAAGACTGACAAAGATATGCTTATTAGAACTCCTCACAATTATTTTTAAATGAGTTGAAAATAGAGAGATATACTGATGGATTTTTGGAGAGGAGAGGAGAGGAGAGGAGAGGAGAGGAGAGGAGAGGAGAGGAGAGGAGAGGAGAGGAGAGGAGAGGAGAGGAGAGGAGAGGAGAGGAGAGGAGAGGAGAGGAGAGGAGAGGAGAGGAGAGGAGAGGAGAGGAGAGGAGAGGAGAGGAGAGGAGAGGAGAGGAGAGGAGAGGAGAGGAGAGGAGAGGAGAGGAGAGGAGAGGAGAGGAGAGGAGAGGAGAGGAGAGGAGAGGAGAGAGGCCCAGTCTTGCAAGTTAAAGAAGATTCAGTAAATCTTTCAGTTTGAACTAAAAATTCTCCAGTTTCATCAAAAGACAAACATATCTTCAAAATTTTTTTCTATTCTAAGCATAAATCTATCATCTCCTTTTAGAAGGTATTTGGCTTGCTCTGTGCTTTCGATATGCTGGTATGAACTAACAGTTTTATTTTTGTTATCTGCTAAATCTATTAACTTAAAATATCCTTCTGTAACACTCTTCTAATGCATCTAAAATGAATATATTGTAAGGGAACTGTAGCCAAAAACTATATAACCTCTCTTATACATTAAATTTTAATGTGGCTATGGAAACAAGCCCTCAAAATATGAAAATCCATTCTGACCTTTTGTATATAAAATATGCATATGATTCACACTTGATAAATGAGTTTTTAAACTGGATGGGGTTTTTAGGAGGAAATGACTAATTATACTGCAGGCCCCACTCTTTTCATCTTTCCATCTGGCACAATTTTTTTAAAAACTATACTTTTCTTATGAATTAACAGTTTGTAACAGTTTTATAAACTTAAGTGAGTCTTTCACAATGATTCTTACAGGTATTGATTTCTCAGTCTAATTATTAGATAAATTGGATCGGTGGGCCAACGTTAACGGGGTGAGCTTCAACAAGGCCAAGTGCCAGGTCCTGCCCTTGGGCCACAACAACCCCATGCATCGCTACAGGCTTGGGGAGGTGTGGCTGGAGAGCTGTCTGGAAGAGAAGGATCTGGAGGTTCTAATTGACAAGCAGCTGAACATGAGCCAGCAGTGTGCCCAGGTGGCCAAGAAAGCCAACGACATCCTGGCTTGTATTAGAAATAGTGTGACCAGCAGAAGTAGGGAGATGATCGTCCCCCTGTACTCTGCACTGGTGAGGCCACACCTTGAGTACTGTGTCCAGTTTTGGGCACCTCAATACAAGAGAGATATCGAGGTGCTGGAGCGAGTGCAGAGGAGGGCAACGAATATGGTGAAGGGCCTGGAGAACAGATCCTATGAAGAGTGATTGAAGGAGCTGGGACTGTTCAGTTCGAGGAAGAGAAGGCAAAGGGGAGACCTCATCACTCTCTACAGCTACCTGAAAGGACATTGTAGAGAGGTTAGTGCTGGTCTCTTCTCACAGATAATTAGTGACAGAACAAGAGGGAATGGCTTTAAACTGCAACAAGGGAGGTTTAGACTGGACATTAGGAAAAAGTTTTTCACAGAAAGAGTGGTCAGACAGTGGAATAGGCTGCCCAGGGAGGTGGTGGATTCACCATCCCTGGATGTGTTTAAGGGTCGTTTGGATGAGATGTTGGGGGATATGGTGTAGGGGAGAACTTTGTAGAGTAGGGCTGATGGTTGGACTTGATGATCCCAAGGGTCTTTTCCAACCTGAATGATTCTGTGATTCTGTGATTATCTTGTCAAATTGTTTTTTAGGAAAGGAAGCATACTATTGTTAATCTTTCATTCACATCAAAAAGCTTTTAAATTTACACCAAACAAGGTTGTGATTTGAAAATATTTTATTTTTAAATATGGCTAATAACCACTTTTCCTGTTTCTACTATTAAAATAAAAAACAGAAACTGAGATATATATCAAGCTCTGTAATGTAATGTAATGAACAGGGGCATCGTGCAACATTTATATCCACAATAGGTATTCTTAATTCAAAATTTAATGTGAAAGATTTTTCTTATGCAACTCCAACCACAGATGATCTCAGCTGAATTTTAACAAGTTGTAATGGTGAGAATTCTCCAGTATCACCAAAGGGAGCTGCAGCCACAGCTGAGGCTGGCGGGCACCTCTGGAGTTCATCCAGACCAGCCCTGCTCAGAGGAGAGTCAGCCAGAGCCAGTTGCTCAGGACTGTGGCCAGTCAGGTTTTGGATATCTTCAAGGACGGAGATTCCACAACCTGTCTCAGCAACCTGCTTGTGTTTGACCACACTCACAGCACAAAAGCTTTTTCTAATGTTTAAATGGAATTTTCTATATTTCAGTTTTTGCCCATTGCCTCTTGTCCTATCTCTGGGCACTGAGAATAGTCTGATCTCTCTTCTTTACTCCCCCCATCAGTTATTTATGCACACAGATAAGGTTTCCCTGAGCCTTCTCGTGTTTGGGCTAAACACCCCTGCTTTCTCAGTCTCTCCTGGTACAGCAGATACTTCAATGACTGAAGCCATTAGCATCCTTTACAGAAGGTAGTGTGGGTATAATGTGTCCTTGTTGTACAGGTATCAGAATTGGATTTCAATATACAAAAACTCTATGTGTCTTCTGTGTATTGTTGTTTACTTCATTAATAACCTTAATCAAGTAGTGCAGTGCGAGAACCACATTTCACCTTTCCCTGTTTGACATGCTAACCTATTTCTCTAGCCTGCATATAAAATGGTGCAGAAATTCTTTTGAATTTTGAATCATCTACTGTGTATACCAAGATATTATCCTGTACAGAAATATCAATTTTTTTTTCCCCAAAATTTGTCGTGATTACCACAAATGACAGTTCATAATTCTGTTGGAACTGCCAGACAGAAAAGAGTGAACATTTTTGTCTTTCATGTTTCCTTTTGAACTTGATTCCCAGAACTACTGTGTTCCAGTCCATTGTAATAGTAATATAAAGGCTAATGAGTTTATTTTTATAGATAGTTTTCATTTAATAGGAAAGTAAAATTCTTAGAAACAAATTACAGCTAAGATCTTCAGTCACCAGTGAGCACAAGTCTTAATTAGACAGTAACAAGTACCTCCAACAGAAGAATATTCAGAAACTGGCTCCAGAAGTGTTGTCTGCTCGTATCAGATCTCATTCCAACTGGAGATGAATAAACACTTCCACTGTAGGAAAAATGTGAAAAGCTAAAACGAATAAAAAGCTCTGAGCAAGAATGAGAAGGCACTGAAAAGTAAAGCAGCATAAAACCCAGTATCAGTGCACATCGACCCTTTATGTCATCGAGTTAAGAAGTGATAAGCATCTTCTCAAAGGAGCTGGCACATTCACTTAAAATATAACAGCCATTTCCAGAAAATGGTTAGAAATGTGGAGTTAAGAACAGAGGTAAATCAAAGTCACAGAACACGTATATATACTTAGTGTGCATACATACATGTCTGAAATGGGGAGGACAATATCATTTTCAGGTCCATCAACTGCGATCAAATTACCTAATTTTGCATTTCTAGCTCACCATTTTGTTAATTATCAGGATGTTACAGCTGGTTAATTTGAAGATGTTGAAAAAAAAAGGAATATGTACCATAAATTACATTTTCTTTCCATATTTTCTCTTTGTCTTTTTTGCTAAGGTTTGATATAGAAAACCTGATAAAATAAGGGCAATGGATTTTAGCAAAATAGTGAGGAGGATTTTAAGTCAACAAGAAGAGCAAAATTATTTAGTATAAAATTATGTTTACTTAAAATATATTATTACCTCCCCACTCTCAACCTTCAAAATTCTTTCTATAAAAATAGATGTACCATTTAAATAAGTTCAGTGTACAGCACTAGAGAGATATCATTACAGTTGTTCCTGCTGAGTTATTTTTGATCTTCAGTATTATACTGTTTGAATTTAAGACTATTTTACATCTATTCTCCAAGATTTGTCCTGAAAAAGAGTACTTTCCTCTCTACTTTTTAATTATTGAAGGTCTATTTTTCCAAACTTATTGTAAAATCTTGATTTCTGTTCATAAGAATAACAGTAATACTGCTATTTTCAGTATTTTAAATACACCTCCATATTAGAGATATGACCAAAATATAATGAAATACCTTAGTATGCATCATAAACCTATCTCTAATAACAGCCATAGTTGGAAAATTTGGTATTGAAAAATAAATTATTTTTTTCTATATTTAATCAACATATATAATTATGCCTTTACTGCCTCAATAATAGACATACTATATCACCCATTCTTAAAAAGAAGTGGACATAATTCAGTAGACAGATTACTGCTAAAAATATTTCTCTTTTCTTTCAATTTTCTTTTTGTTTCAGAAAAGACTAAATAAAGACAAGTACAATAACTTTTGCACTTTCAAAATGTCTGGATTGTTTTTCTCACACATCAACAGATCTACCTGAAGATTAAAATACTGAATTAACTCATTTTCTCTGTAGTTATTTACACATCCATCTGCACATATGCAGTCATATGCCATAAATATATCAGCCAATACTAAAGAAATCTGAGAAAAAGAAGAAAATATGGTACATGATCTTTTTGTTCTTTTGCCATAAACAGGATTTCAGAGAGAAAGAAGTTGTGCCAAATGCTAAAGCTTCTCAGCGTCAATGGTTTATGGAAGTTTATGATATAAAACACATTCTTCAGGATTTCAGCTCAATTTTTTTTTCCCTGATGTAATATTAATACTTTCATAAATATGTCTGATAAGATGCTGAACAACATTATTTCCAACTTAAACCTACTTCTTTCTCCCACAGTATAATAATGATGTCATTTAGCCCACTTGAGTCAAAGTAAACCATGCTATTAATATAGCAGACTGCTAAATGTAAATCTAAAGAATCCTTTGAATTATTTCTTTAAAGGTTTTCTATCCTGTAGTGGTTCCATGACAGTACATTTTAAGGGCAATACAGAGGAAGGTCATCAGTCTGAAAAAAATGAACACTTAATTCAGATCCCAAATATGCCTTCCTCTCTAGATCCCAGGTATATTCTCCTTTCTGTTGTATGCAATTGTTATAACTGTTCAACAGACTTCCACTTACCAAGGAACAATTGCCATTCCTAGGGAGCAATTTATTGAACAAAATCTTCTGTCCTCCTAGTCCACTTGGAAAAGCATGTAGTGGAAAGCAAAATGAAGGGTCACCTCCAGCATCAGAGGTGTGTGTCATTTGTGGGGGACAGGTTGGGAGCAACTTATATGAAGGATACAACATTGTAATGATGTTTATTTTTGCACAGCTATTTTAACAGGAGTCTTCAAGTTTGTTCTTTAAACATTGTGTAATCAAATAAATTGTGGATTAGTAAACTGACTGTAATGATTTAGCCCCTGCCGGGGTCTGAGACCACACGGCCGCTGCCCCTCTCCCACAAAGGGAGTGAAATACAAAGCCCCAGTCTGAGATAAGGACAGGTTTAATACAGCAGTGCAATAGCAACACAACAAACAACAACAATAACAATAAGAATAACAGTAATAACAATGAACAGAGCAAAATATCTACCAATACAGCAGTGAGAGAAAAACCCAGCTGCGCCAACCCCACGCGATCACTGATTCTTCCCGCGCTCTGGCGCCTGGACATGACATCAGCATGGCATATGAATAACCCGGCTAGAGCTTCCTACCACTGCTGGGGAAACTTAACCCTATCCTGGTTAAACCAGGACACTGACGAAGAAGAATAAATATTTAACTGTTTGAAAATTGGGGCTGGTTGTGGGGTTTCTGTAGTAAGAAAAGAAGACAAATAATCAAAATGCTATGTTTTGCTAATATGTGCTAATATATGTTGCCCTAAGGAAGTTAATATAATTAGAGACTATTTTGCAGAATAAGAGCCAGCAAGAATAAGAGCATCATTGTGTTGGATGCAAGATGTTGCATATCTCTAGCACTTTAGAAAACAAATATAAATTCTGTACTTAATGTAATTTGCAAGTGAAGTCTTCTCAGTGTCAATATTGCTAGAGTAAAAGAAATATAAATTCAAAATTTTTTCCATAACTTTGGGTGAGTTCATTTTTATAGTGCTTAATCTGGAAATATAGAAAGTCTCAACAAAGTTCACTTCTCCAACTGTTCATAGATTGCCTGATCAGCTGACCAGAAATAGGAGTATTATCCAGACTACCTGAGACTTAAGGTGAAAATGTACATAAATTTAAAGTTTTAGCAAGACTGTGAAAATCTGTTATGGTACAAAGTTTCCCTACTGACATAGTGTCAAGTAAACACTTCTTATTTATAAGGAAGACATGGCAGGAATACTTTCTCATTTTTATTTTCAAGGTATATTTAATTAAAATAAATAATAAGAGAAATCAGACTTAAATAGAAAACCTTCTTCCAGTGAGTGAAAGATAATTCCTAAGGGATAAGGTTACAGATTCAAGGAACACGTTGATGAAACCTTCACATTTTAAGGCCATGACAGTATTGGCAGCCCTTCACTGTGTAAAACATTCACATGGCACCGCCAGTATAGGTTTGCTTGTAATAGCAGTGCTATCACATTAGCACCACACTGTTCTGATTTTGTGTGTAGATTTACACAGAAACCTTGACACTGGACTACTCTGATTAATGTACTGTGCTTTCTAGCGGTTTGGCTTTATTTTGACAGGATCTAGTGCTAATAGTGCAAGTTTCCTTGCATCTGTGCATATTTTTTTCATTGCAAAACCTATGTGATTCTAAGAACCTACTCTAAGCATAACATTATACTGAAATTGTTTATGAACTGAACAAATACAAATGTGAGGTTTGGAAGAATTTTTAAGAATGTGACCCTGCAAAGACTGGCATGCCTTATTTTAATCCCTGCTCACATTTGAATCCCAGTCATATAGATTAAGAATACCAAGTCAAGGGAGGTGACGACACTGATGAAACTGAGTGTTTAGGTTTATGTTTATATGGGTATGTGCTTGTGTTGTGTACTATATACACACATATATAAGCATATTTTATAAATATAAAAACATATATATAAAAATATCTGTAACTAGAATAAATGTAAATGTTGGAGCATTTACATGTCAAGCGGGAGAGTTGAATTCACTCAGACTGGCTAGGATGAAGATAAGGTAGTCTTTGAATCTCACATCCCTTATGAGTCCTACCTTTCAATTCCTGGTGTAAGGAATATTTCACATTTGACAATAAATAGCAAATGTAGCGCATGTAGAGATAAGCCCTGTAGCCTGGCTATTAGGGTACTTTTCTGCTGTTTGAATCCAATTTCCTGAGGCTAAGGAAAACTACAACTCTTTTGTCCCATTTGCTAGGGAAGTATTGAAACAATAATTAAGAAGGAAGACATCTGAATCCCTCCTGGGTGCAGAAATATTTTCTTCAGCACAGGCCTCTTCCTGCCATACAGGCTGGCTTTAAGGAGCTTAGACTCTGTGCAAAATGCACCATGAGGTGAGCGCAGTCCCTATGGAGAGGGGTGATCTCCCAGTTTAGACTTCCTTGGAGACCTTCAGATGTAGGTACTTCTCCCAGATGGACTACCTAAATAGCATTTGTGGGAAGAGATGTTTAGTCTTAAAAC